>NW_006292574.1:670098-721487 GCF_000327345.1 Myotis davidii | reverse complement strand
GAAGTAACAGGGAGGTTAGGGAAAGCAGAACCCTCGGTCTGATACATTTAAAACAGTTATCTCTTAAATCATCTTTTCTTTGACCCTGCTTTCTTAAGAAGAAAGTAAACATGATTTTAAAAATGTGCAATTTTGCCCTAGAACAGCTGTATGCTATAACTCAAATGCATGTTTTAATAGAGTTAGACTTCACTTCTGTCTCTGATTTACAATTTAACAAGAAATAGGACACCTAGGAAATGGGTGAAAATAATCTTATTTTTCCCTCACAGAGGGCTAGTAGCTTAGAAAACTTGATATGGTGCCAGAAATACAGCCATATTCTCAAGTTCTTTTGAACTTCAAAATAAATAAATAAGATGAAATAGCCTCTTCTGATAATACAGAGCGTAAAGCAGATGTGCTGTAGCTGGTGGGACAGGTGGACACAAGTAACAATTTGTGGTTTGTATTCAGCCTGGAGGCAGAGGTTCACTCACAAGGAGAATAGCTCTCTTGTGGCACATCCTGCTCCCAGTTGTCATCAACATTTGGATGAAGATGTTTTCAGCCTTCCATCACCACATGTACCAAGCCTCTTTGCACCTGTATTCATGTTTTGTTTTTAATTCTCTAAAAGTTCAGCCCAGCCAGTGTGGCTCTGTGGTTGAGCATCAACCTGTGAACCAGGAGGTCACGGTTCCATTCCTGGTCAGGGCACATGTATGGGTTGTGGGCTCAACCCCCCATGGGGGGCAAACAGGAGCCAGCCAATCATTGATTCTCTCTCAAGGATGTTTATATCTCTCCCTCTCCCATGCTCTCTATTCTTATCTAAACTGTTTCCTCCATTTGCATACTAGATCAATGCTCCTCAAGAGCCTGTAATGAAGGATGCACTTAAATGAATTACTAGAAAAATAAGAGACAAAAGACAAGGAATAAAAGCCCAATTTTTACCATTAGATTCAACAGATATAAAATCATCCTGTCAAATTATTTTAAAGTTTTCTGATCTACTCCAGATTTTACTCTAGATAAATTGAGTCTAAATTTTTTATATCATTACTAGGGGAACAGTGCAGGAATTTGTGAACCTTAAAAGGAACTGAGGGCTGTGGGGCCGTGGTGGGCACAGAGGCGGGTCTCGGCTCATCCTCTGCACCCCTGCCCAGCCCCTCCTGCGGTGGCCTTCCAGTCCCATCTGCCGGCAGCCCCGCTCCAGCCGCTGCCACTCCATGCGCTGATGGTGCTGGCCCTGCTCACACCCGCTGACTGCACGGAGCAATTGGGGCCAGCGCCAGCAGCGGGTGTGAGTGGCAGCTGTTGCCCTGATCACCCCTCAGGAGCAGGGGGAGGTGGAGAAGCCCTCAGGGGCAATCAGGGCCGGCAGTTGCCGCTCGCACCTATTGATGGTGACATGTAATCAGAATCGGAGCCAGGCACCGGCAGTGGGTGCGAGCAGTGGCTCCAGCATTGACAGAGGGTAAAAGTGGTAGCTCCAGTGCTGGCAGCAAGTGTGAGCGGAGCCAGCACCAGTGCAGGAAGCAGATGTGAGCACTGGGCGGGACTGCGGCGGTGCAGGAGTAAAGAATTTTAAGTAACCAACAGAGGTTTGCCCTGATGAAAGCAACCAGCGCCTCCACTCACCTGCTCCATCATCCCGCTGCAGCCAATACCGCCACGTTCTGCACACATGTCCCCTGGTTGTCTTGCAACTTACCCATTTCTCGGCTTCCTTCATTATGGAAACCACTCAGATATGTTATCCATATTTTCCTGAAGAAAGTTTTGCTGATTTTATTTCTCCTATTGTCCTTTGACCTTACTATAACCAAGATTACAATCACATCAAACAATTGACATGGCTCTTTTTGTGGTCCCAATTCCTATTCCATTCTCAAATCAATTCCTCATCTTACTCTATTCATGAGTAAGAATTGATAATTAATTCCTTGTTAAAAATTTATTTTGTCAACTAGCAGAACACCATAGTGTCCTGGTGTTTTTCTTCACCCTCTCTGGCTATCCTATCTCTTAAAAGTTGAAATGTCCTAAGGCTTAAGTTTCTAATCTTCATTACAATCACTCCTAAAATTATTTTATCTTGTTTAATAGGTTCAAATTGTTATGTGCTCACAAGTTCTAATTCACATATCCAGTTTAGCTCACTGCCCTAACACTCCAGACCCACCTCCAAGTGTAATATCAATATTTACTTTGGGATATGAAGTAACCACTGTCTTAGGTTAAGTTTCCAAAGAAGCAGACTTTGATATAAAAATTCAGTTTCAGGATGTTTATTAGGGAGTCTTTTTGGAATCAAGTTCTGTGGAAAGGGGAGGAAGGGAGCAGGATTAGGTTTAGGGAGAAGTTGAGCTTCAGTGCAATCCAAATAAAGGCTTCAATTGAGTCTCTAGAAAGCTCTAGGGCTGCGATAGCCCTTTGGAGTCAGAAGGTTGGTAGAAGGAGGTAGGCCCTTTATATACCTGTACCCATGAGTCAGACGCAGGTTGCCCCAGAAAGCAGTTTGAATTTTTCAAGGTAGGCATTCTCTGAATAAGAAAAGCAGCTGAAACCCCTCAGCAGTCAACATTTTCAACATATCTGGGAATAATTTATTTGTCCCTTGAAGGGAGGATTGGCAGCCAAATCATAGTATTATCACAGCATCTCAAAATTAATGTGTCTCATACTCAACTCCTAATACTTCTCTGATCCCCTAGAAAAACAATGGCCCTCCTTCATTTTCATATATTCAGTAAGTGACTTCATTTTTCCAAATTCTCAGTCCAAAACCCTTCAAATCATCTCTGACTTTTCTCTTTCTTCATTGCCCCCCTCTCATTTCCTATCAATTAACAAAGCTTGTTGGTCCCAAAATATATCCAAAAGTTCACCATTTCTTACCACTCACACTGCTTTTATCCTGATCCTAGCCACCATCAGTGTGTGCCTACATTACTGGACTGTACTCTCATCGCACCATGACACAACATCCTTTCACTGACACAACAGACAGATGTTTAAAAATTAACTAAGATCACTTCTTTCTGAAATTCTTCCAGCGGCTTCCCCAGAACACCCAGAATAAAAGCAAATGACTGATACCCACCTGACTTCACCTCACACTTCTCATCCTATATCCTCTCAGGCTTTCTATTCTAGTTGCATTGGACAGCGGTCGGCAAACTCATTAGTCAACGGAGCCAAATATCAACAGTACAATGATTGAAATTTCTTTTGAGAGCCAAATTTTTAAACTTAAATTATATAGGTAGGTACATTGTTATTAACTTAATTAAGGTACTCCTGAGGCTTAGGAAGAGCCACACTCAAGGGGCCAAAGTGCCACAAGTGGCTCGCGAGCTGCAGTTTGCTGACCACAGGCATAGGACATTGCTTTGCACATGGGGCCATGCCGGCCATGGGACCATTCCACTTGCTGTTTTCACTGCCTGAAATGCTCCTTTCCAAGACATTCACATGGCTTATGTCTTGTCTTCCCTTCCCAGAGGTTTCTCTTTAGCAAAATGGTCCTTCCTCATCACCTTATATATTAAAAAAATAACAATAAAATGTCTCAGAATACATACCTACTTTACTTTTACCCTGTGCACTCTTTATTTATTTTGTGTTATCTTACCTATCAGTATGCCAAACATATTAGTTTCACAATGACAGACACTTTGTTTTATTCACTATTGTATCTTCAGCAACAAAAATAATACTTGGAATATACCATGCAATCAATAAAGAGTTATTGAAAATCCAATGGATCTGATTTCAAGAAAGGATAGAACTAAGGTTTCAAACAGGGTCATCAGTCTCAGGCATGTTCCCCCTCTCTCTATTGATTAGCTCTGTGTGGACTTTTCCTGTCACACAGCCTCCGTAATTAGGACATAGAGATGATAAGAACCATCTTGTTCTTGATTAAATCTGAAATGAAGACTTGAGGTCATGCGGCCTCCAGATGAGGTGAAAGGGAATGGATGTGTGGGAAGTTTTCTGCAAGACAATATACTCGAGTAATGAACTGTAATAAATACCTCTAGGTATTGTAATGAAATTAAAACATAACTTATTTTAAAAAACTGCTTGCATATATTTAGAAGTAGAAAGACACATTTTAAGATGTATTTTAGCATTTTCTTCAGGTATGTTTTGCTGTTCCAAGAATTGTATGCTTTTACAAAGCATTTATTGCTTTGTATTTCTAAACTGATATGTAGGGGTAGAGGTGGAGGATACAGTAATGCAAAATTACCTAGCTAAGATGGTGGTGCTGAAATTGAGAAACCCTGTCTTAGTAGATCATAGTCACCAGAACAATAAGGTAAATTATAAGATATACATTTTTAATGAACGTTTTATGAGGGATTGTAGGAATATCTCTTTGTTAAGAGATATTTTGGAGATAATGGCAAAAGACAACTCAAAATGATCTTCATTACCTAGCTAGGCCATTTCTAATCTTTCCTTTCCTTATTTCTATCTTTCCTTAAAGCCTTAGAGAATTCTTTCTAATTTTCTAGACAATAGTTAACTAATATATCTGTGCATGTGGGGTTTTTGTTATCAAATTTTGTGGAAGTGGTAGAGACGACATTTTAACAAACTCCTTCTTGTAACAGATCTTGAAACAAAAATGTATAGCCATAGCAGAAAATAAAATTCTCTATTTACTTCAATGTCAGAAGACTACGTATGACCCAAAGAGAAGTTAACAATTTCTAAAGCTGCTTGGAAAAAGTTTTTGTTGTATCTTGTTTATTTTTATTGACCTAAATTAAGCCATTCTGCTCTTCCTAAAAGTTAAATAAAAGAGGACTAATTTGAAATATGGGCTTGAATGTGGAGTACATGTTTGGGCAATTTTTTGATAGCTACTGGAATTTTAATAACAGTAATCAGTATTACCTTTAGTAATTTGGCAATAAACCTCAGTGCTTACTGCATTCCTTAGAGCTATTTATTGCTTCACATACTGGCAGCTAGTGTTGTTTAAAGCTTAACTATGCAAATGCAGTTATTTCTGTGAGATTTTGATAAGTAGAAAGAAACAAAAACAGTGTTACTGAAGTGTACTCAACAAACTAATGGGTGTCATTTGTCTAGGGAAAACAATAGGATTGCAGTTGATGTTGAGAAGTGCCTGTGGTGAGTCTGTACTTACCTACCAAGCAATGGTTGATTTGGAGCTAAGAAAAAAATTCAGTTTAGATTTAAACATAAGCAAAAAAATATATGCATTGAAATAATTACTGAAAAACACTGAAGAATTCAATGTCCTGTATTTCAGTTTTGAATACATATTATTTAACTTGGGTTCCCCAAATCCCATAACAGTTTGAAAAAGAAAAGAAAGGTGAGTCCGCTGGTTTTTCCTGAGCAGGATGCAGGGATGATTTCTTTCCTGGGTTCTTGTCTGCTTGAGAGTCCGGTTCATGTGCTCTACATACTTTCCCTGAACTCTGAGGCCTGTAAGCTGTATGTAGGTTCCATTTAATTCCTAAAGCCTTGGCTACCTGTTGTACTATTTCCACTACAAAGGCTAGGCCATTATCAGACCCTATGGTCAGAGGCATTCCATACCGCGGAATTATGTCCTTCAGCAATGTCTTAGTGACTTATCTCGCCTTTTCTGTGTGAGTGGGATATACCTCGACCCAGCCTGAAAAGGTGCAAACAAAGACTAGTAGGTATTTATTTCCTTTGCTAGGCCCTATTTCTGTAAAATCTACTTCTAAGTCCTCAAAGGGATCTTGCCCATAGCGCTGAACTCCTATCAGTTCTATAGGTCCCTGTTTGGCATTGTTCTGTGCACAGAGGAGGCAACGCTGAGAGACTGAGGCACATAAGGAGGGAAGATGGGCAGTTAGGTAGTTATCTGCATAACAAAGCTTCTAGGGCAGTCTTCCCTAAATGAGTGAGTTCTAGGACATAGACCCTATGATCTGGGAGTATCCACCAGCCTTTCTTCATTCTCTTGCCCCCTAGCTTCCATTAGGGTAACAACAGAATGAGGTACTTTTACATTTAAGTTTTGTCCCAGGGTAAGCTTATCCCCTTCTTTCACTAATAATGCCATGGCTGCAAGGGCTCTGAGACACGGGGGCCACCCGTAGGCAACTGGGTCAATCTGCTTGGAGAGATAGGCTACTGGTCTTTGCCAGGGTCCAAACTCCTGGGTTAGAACTCCTAGGGCTACCCCGCTGTTCTTGTGAGCAAAAAGATTAAAGTCTCCTGTCACATCTGGTAGCCCTAGTACTGGGGCCTCGGTAAGTTTTGCCTTTATGGTGATGAAGGCTTTCTCCTGCTTGGCACCCCAGTTGATGGGTGCCTTCTCTTCTCCTCTTAAAGCTTCATAGAGAGGCTTAGCTAGGTCTGAAAACCCTGGGATCCAAATTCGACAGAACCCTGCTGCTCCTAGGAATTTCCGAATCTGCCGCCGAGTGCTCGGGACTGGGATGGCGCATACTGCCTGCTTTCTTTCAGTCCCTAGCCTTCATTTCCTTTGGGTGATATGGAAGCCTAGATACTTGACTTCTTTCTGATAGATTTGTGCCTTTTTCTTGGACACCTAGTAACCTGATTTAGTTAAGAGTCTCAGAAGGTCTCATGTTCCTTCCCAGCACTGAGTTTGCATGGAGCTAGCCAGTAGGAGGTCGTCTACATATTGAAGTAGAACACATCTCAAGTCCTGTCCTGGGAACTTAGATCAGATGCTACTGCTCCACTAAAGAGAGTAGGGGGGTTCTTGGATCCTTGTGGCGGTTTGCTCCAGGTGAACTGCTCCTTGGCCCCCGTAGTTGGGGTTCCCACTCAAAGGCAAACAGGGTGTCTTTTTTTCTCTCAACATTAGAACTAATTGAGAGAGATACACGTGGAGTATGTAAGAAGAAGACGAAATCAAATCCTATATAATAAAGAGCTAATGTGCTAATGGTCATGACGTCCTCACGCCGTAACGACCAATCAGCAGGCGGCTGCGTGTGTGGTGAGGCGTGTGCACAGGGACATGACACATGACTGTGTCCCCCGCCAGCGGGGCTTGATAGGGGTGGGGCTGGCCAGGGCTGGGTCTTGCCCAATGGGGGTGGGGCCAGCTGGGTCTGGTTCTCTTCCCTTTTAATGTGCATGAATTTCATGCACCGGGACACTAATTTAAATATAATTAATTAAAACACAAGGCAAACCTGGTTCACTGTTTTTCCTTCCTTACAGTGAATTTACCCTCTTGGTTGTAGGAAGTGCAAAGGCAGGCCCTAACTATAAGTACTAAGGCATATCAGTAGCAAAAATGGACAATAGGTTTGCCACATGGAGCTTGCATGCTAGTAGGAGGAGGAGAATTATAACTGAATATATCAGTGAGTTATACAGAATTTAGAAGATGATGGATTCTATGTGGAAATCATGCAGGAAGGAAAATGGAGAGCACAGGTAGGAATTGCAATTTGATCAGTGACAGTTTCACTGGGCTGACATTAGCAAAGAGTTGAAGAAGGTGAAAGGATGAGCCATGGGGTATCTGGGGAAGAGTCTATCAGGTGCAAGTACAGTGGCCCTGAGGTTCAGGCCTGCCCAGTGTATTTGAGGGAGAATAAAAAATACTCGTGCAGTAAAGAAAGAGAGGAGGAAAATCATAGAAATGATATCAGTAATGCTGGAGGTGTGAAGATAACTTCTCTAAGTGAAATTAAGTACGAATGGAAGAATTTGAGTAGAGCAGTAAAAGAGTTAAAATGTAAGAGACAATAGGGTGGTGAAGGCTGGGGTCAGGACCAGGGGCAGGCTAGAAGGTATTAATAGGGGGACATAATGTAATATTTTCAACAATAAAGATTTAAATAAATACATATCATTCCCAGCCCTAAAAAAAAAAGGAACCATTATGAATTCCTTTGAAAAATAGTCTGTAGTGGAGACATATGAAAAATTATGGGAATTAGTTATGGAGCTATTTTAGTAGACAAGACAAAGCCTAGAGTGATATTCTGGAGATGGTGAGAAGTGGTTTAAATCTTGTTATATTTTTACTAGAGGCCCAATGCATGAAATTTGTGCAGAGTAGACCTTGGCAGCCGTGGCTGCCTGGATTCTGCAGCTGCAGCCCCAGCTTCATCCTGGAAGGATGTCCGGAAGGATGTCTGGTCTAACTAGCATATTATGCTTTTATTATTATAGATAGGTAGAAACTAAGGATTTGTTGATGATGGGATATGGGGAAGAAGATAGAAGTTGAAAATGCCTAGTAAAATATAGCCTGAGTGACTGTAAGGATTGAATTTCCCTTAACCTGAATGAATAGAAGGTTGAAGGAAGAGGAAGTCACTTTTTTACATATTTAATTTGAAATATTTTTTAACATCATAAAAGCTGTCAAGTAGACATTGGGGTATGAGTTGGGAAAGCAGTATGGGCTAGAAGAAATATGCATTTGCAGTTTTGAGCATTTAAGTCATGTTTAAATCTTGGAGATTTGATGACATTCTTAAGCAACTGAATGTGGAAGATAATCAGAGATTGATTGTAAAGTGCTGAGGAGGCAGAAGAACCAGGAATGAAGACCCAGGAGTACAAATATCCTGAAAGCTAAGGAAAGCTTTTGGAAAATTGCTTCCCTTTTCTGAGTTAAACAGAAATTAGGGTCACTGGCTGGGGATAAAGATGGGGTAGGATAAATTGGAATCCTGAGGAGAAAGTGTTAAATAACCACATAGGGAAGAGGGAGAAGGAATAAAGTAGCAACATGAATCATAACAGAGGGATGGAATTTAAGGATTTAGGGTATTCTCATGCATTACAGTGCCATTCTAGATTAGCTGCATTTCCAAGTTGCAGCTCTGTTATATTTGCATGTTATTTTTCATAATACTTGACATATTTTATAAAATTAAATAAACTGACATTTTTCCACAAATAAACTGATTTCAAAAAGGAAATTTTATATCAGAATCATAAATGACAAACACAACACTACTTGCCATAAAACATACACAGTAATTAATATTAAAATATATTATTAAACATTAACATTTTGTTAAAGGGCCAACAAATTATTACCAGGGATACCCAGCCACATTTTGGGAAACTCTGCTATACTGAACTTCAGTACTTAATCTCAGGTAGTTTAATAACATAAATCAGAACTTGTTTGCCTAAGTGAGAAGAGAAAAGATTATCTAAACCTATTGATTTTGATCTATGTTAAAATCCCTAAGGGCAGGTACTTTGTCTCAATGTCCTGTGAAATGTGTAGAATCATTCTGTGTATAGAGTGCACGCTACCTAGTGGTATTTGATGGCTGCATTTGTCTTTAACATGAGCAGAATATTAGATTAGTGAAGATTTGTTTCTTGAGCAAAATTCCTACTTAACAGTGTCTAAACACACTGCTTAATACTTTTATGTCCGAATTGGTGGTTCTGAAAAATGGGTGGCTTCAATTTAGATGCAGTGATTAATTTGGTGGAGCAGGCTAGAAAGAGTAGTTGCTTTGATCTTTAAAGATAGTTTTTGTCCTTCAAGCAAAAAGAAAGAGAAAACCAGCTTTGTCTTAATTTATCATGTTGCTAAACATGTGTCAGAACACCAATGACTAAATTCCATTACTGCTAGCTATTCAAAGTGAGCCTCATTCAATCATGACCTCGGGTTGTTTATCTGAGGCTAAATACAACAGGAGCTCCTTGCTCCTGCTGCTCAATTCACTGGGCATGTACCTGCCCCATGGCCTTTTCACTTGCCAGGCCCTCTGCCTAGAAAGCCCTTCTCCATGTGTCTTGCTCTCTTACCTTTTATAAGTGTTTACTACATTTTCCTGATAGTCTATAAATAAGTGAAAATCCGTACTCTGTCCTCCCTATCTGTCCTTCCTGAATCATTTTATATTTTAATAACACTTATTTGGATCTGAAACTATAAACTTTAATTAATTGCTTTTTTCTTTCTCCAAGTTTCAATATAAACTGCACAAAGAATTTTTTTTCTGTTGTTCACTGGTTTCTGTTGTTCTGGTGTTTAAAACAGTAAAAATGTTCAATTAGTGTTTATTGAATTAATGAGTGAAAACTATCAGTGTTATTGTTATTATCTTCCTTTCGTAGGTAGGTATCTATCTATCCTGAGAGGAGATAGAATAGCCAGGACTGGAACCAGCTGGCTCCAGAGCCTACCCAGTAAAATGTAGGGAAGATGAGTGCCCCCATACTTCTCTCAGACCTTTAGTGAAGGGCTCAGATTTGACCTGACTGATGAAAATAAAAATATAGGAATGTTTTTATACTAAGGATAAGTGATTCTTTAAAAATTAAAGTTACTATTATCTCTAAATTAAAAAATTATGTATTTTCCAATTGAGTAAATTATAAAGAACTCAAAATGGAATAGTGTCAGAAAAGTAATATAATTGAAATATTGTGTATTTTGCATTCACCTATTAGGTTATTATGAGACTTAAATGAGAAAAGGCATGCAAATATAGTTTCTAATTTTAACTTGAAGATTCACTATTCAATAACATATATAAATTTCTGTCGATCATTTAGAGAAGGCTAGCTAGAATCATAATTAAAAAAAATTTTGTAACGATTTTACAAATGTGTTTTAGGACACATATATGCACATGATCAAATCTTAATACTTTAAGAATTCTTTCTTCTGCTGATTTCTCCAATTACTTGTTTTCTGTGTTATTTCTCCCTTTAGATATTGGCAAGTAGATATATATGGTATTTATACTAGAGCTAACACTTGTAATGGATAGATTTAAGAACTCTGAGCCAGATGACATCATTTCCCCTTGTTTAGTTGACTGAGACATTATGAATCTTCTCTAATTACTACACCATTTGCCACAGATCCTGAAATAACAACAAGGAATTTCCTAAGAGGATAAAAGAAAGAAAACAATCAAATGAGGATTTCCTTCTAAATCCTGAGTCTTCAAAGCTTCCAATATGGGCATAACCTCACATGAGAATCAAGTAGGAAAATTATTGGCTCCCACAATCCTTAAAAGCCCGACATTTAAACCATCAAATAAAACTAAAGAAATACTTTAAAGTATCTCAGGGGTGGAAGTAATTAATTTAGCAGGGGGAAAAATTAAGAATCCTCTAAGAATTATTCTCTATTATTTTAGTAACATAACAAAATAAGGATGTATATACATAAAATGACACCACAATCAAAGTGACCTCATCCCATAAAAGGAATAAATATTAGAGTAGACCTATTAAGAAAGAATCAACCTTAATCTGGATTTGCACAAAGCTATCATGCTTCAGAATCTATTTCTTCTGGCATTTATGAAAACACAAAACAATAAATTGTCTCTCTCAAAAAAACCCACACACCAATGAGCAAACAAACAAAAAATGACAGTATTGATAGCAATTTGATAGGTAAAAATGACTGAAAGAGAAAAACAGAAAAAAATTAATGTGAGCTTTTTAATGATAAAACACAGCCTCCAGATATGGCATAAATAATCCAGCAAAGCTTCTCCCGTAGAACCTGGCACCTTCTAAATATTATCTGTTCTTATTCAGTTGTTTCAGGACTCAGGTTGTGGTAGTCTGGGAGAGACTCCTGGCCATCCATTCATTGTGGTAGTTGATAGAGTTGTTTATAACCAGGGCTATGTAATAATGCACGGCAAAGCCATCTGATCTACCAGTGGAAACAGCGCCTGCTGTTCTGGACATGGGAGCTGGGCCAGTAACCTGTAAATAAAATCCTTTTAGCCATTTCTCAGATTCATCCTCTCCCCTGGATCATACTTAGATAGATCCTTCTTATATCCCTTTTATATCATCTACTAGAGGCTTGATGCACAAATTTCGTGCAAGGGGTTCGCCCTCACAGCCCCAGCTGCCTCAGCCAACCCTTGCAGCCCTGGCTTCGTCTGGAAGGTTGTCCAGACAGTTGTTCTGCTGTTCGGTCTAATTAGCATATTAGCTCTTTATTACATAGGATATTTATGTTGTTTTTACTCATCTCTTCTGTAATGGGTATAAGGACTCATTGGAAAAAGAAATTATTGAATGCTTTACATTTTTTTAAAAAAATTTTTATCCCTCCCCGACCCATCTCGAATGCTTTACATTTTAGATCAAATTCCCTTTCCCAGTGCCACAGAGTAGAGTGGTATCTTTATTTTGGGTAAGAGAAATCCAGAACTCAAAGTCAGAAGCTATAGGTTTTAATCTTCTCTTACTGGAGTGGCAGGAGGAGAAGGGAGGCAGGATAATATTTATTGGAAACTTAGAATGTGGCAGATGCCAGCCTGTGTGCTTTGGCATAGATTGTTTCAGTTAAACCTTCTAATATCTGTTAACTTTTATATTATTATGCATTTGATTTTGTCAGTGAAGAAATTGAGAAATAATCACACAATAAGTGGAGCCTGGTTGTAAATTCAAGCTGTCTGGCTCTATTATGTTTTCCTGACTTGATATATTCTGAGTAGAAAAAAGAAAAAAAAAGTGTATTAATTAATCTCTGTACATGTAAACATTTATGTAGAGTTTAATACATTCGTTTAAATTATAGACTCGGGCAAAATTAAATACATAAACCTTAGGAAAATCTCTACTGTGTTTCCCCACCAGGTAAGATTGTATATGAGTTTAGAATTTATTTTTTATTCACTTCAGACTTTCAGATAAGATAAAATGACAGAAATTCTGGAATCATATATGAAATCTTTTTATTTTATATCTTGCCATTAGCGCATTTTTAATATTTATGCTATTAGTCATGGGTATTCTGTGCTGTTAGTGTCAAGTTTCTATATTACATTGTACTGAATAGGAGCCATATCAATTAATTGTTAATTGAATTACGTTTTCTCTCTGAAGGCAACTGATCGAGAGGGAGACCCAATAACATATGCCATTGAGAATGGAGATCCTCAGCGAGTTTTCAATCTTTCAGAAACGTAAGTTGAAAGTGATTTCTGAATTTATTTTTTTTCTTTTTTAAATGTTAATGTACTAGTAGTAAGAGAACAGACTTCTAATTAAAGGCTTTCAGCAGTTTGTAGTTTACTTTAGATTTTTCTGTGAATATTAATAAGAAGCTGGGGAGGGGGTGGCAATTCTGAATCCAGAAATTTTACCCAGGAGACTACTTATTTTAAACATTTTCACTAGGTAAAATCCATTGAGGTGAAAACATTTTATTTGCAGGAATAACTTGGCATTAATTAGATCCCTTTAGCATTGTCAGCTACTCATAATAACAATGACATTTCTATAAACAGTAAATTGTTCATTCAAAGGGAATTTTGTAAAGCAAAGTACTTTAAATTCAAACAAATACAAGGTACCAGCAAAGTCCATCATTCAATTTGTGATTAATGTAGGTATATTCTAAAAATGTTAACACAAAAATATTGCTTGTCTGTATGTTCCTTTGGGGTCTATATAAGTGTCATTCTACTCACCTCTCTGAACATATCAAAGATAATATTAACTAAAACCATTGAGAAAACTGGTAGCAGTCATTAAGAAAGGATTGAGGTTTGTGGAGAGATCATTCGCTTTCTTCTGTAATAGCAAAGTAGCTGTTCTGTTATAACATGTGGCTGGTTGTTCAAGAGCTGTACTTGCTGCCTGTCTGGTGTTTTCTGTGTGGTTGTGAGTGGTTTTACACCCTGAAAGAATGGAAACCTAAACTTATCCCATGATTGTAAAATGAACAATTTGACAAATGGGCCACACATTGCTTCAGTCTCAGAGACATTGGTACATGATGTCAAACCAAGAAAATCATATGTGGTCACTTAGTCTTGTGAGGAATAGTTGCAATTTCACATTGAATAGGATGTTGCAACCATGAGCCAATATGCCCAGAAACTGGATTTTCCAGACTTCAGATTTTACAGGTAAAAAAACTTTCACTTAAAAATGGAAAAACTTAACTATTTTGAATTTTGCCCTATAAGTACATACAACTCAAAAATTAGCTATAACTTAAAATCATCATTAAATAAAGAAAAAAAATCTATAGAGGCACTTTAACGGTAATCAAGCCGATGTGGTACTGATTTAAGAATAGATGTACCAGTATAAATTATTAAGGATGAAGCTTAAGGGTCCAGAAATAACTCCTAACATTTATGGCCAATTGATTTCCAGAAACAAAGGGCCCGGGCAATCCAATCAGGAAAGAATGATCTTTTCAACTAATGAAGCTGGCACAGCATGCAAAAGAATTAAGTTGAATCTGTACCTAGGACTACTCACAAAAATTAACTCAAAGTGGATAGACCTAAATATAAGAGATAAAATTATATAACTCTTAGAAGAAAATACAGAAGTAAGTCTACATGGTTTGGACTAGGCAATGCTTTCCTAGATACGCCACAAAAGCACACGTGATTAATGAGAAGACTGATAAATTGGATTTCATCAAAATTTGAAAAGAAAAAAAAAGTGCTTCAAAGTATGCCATCAAGAAAGCGAAAGCCCACAGGTTGAGATAAATTATTTCAAATAATGTGCATGATAGGGACATATATCAAGAATATATTAAAAACAAAACTCAAAAATAAACAGAATTAATCCAAATAAAAACAGATAAGAATTTGAATAAACACTTCTCCAAAGAAGATATATCAATGACCAATAAACAGATGAATATGCTTCTAATCACTAGTCATTAGGGAAATGTAAATTAAAATCACAAGATACCACTTCACACCCACTTAGAATGGCTATAATGAAAAGGAAAGGAAATAACAAGTAAGGGTGAGGATGTGGAGCTGTCAGAATCTTCACATGTTTCTGGTGGAATGTAAAATGTGCACTCTGCAAAACAATTTGTCAGTTCTCTAAATGGTAAACAGAGTTACCATATAACCCAACAATTTCACTCATATCTACTCAAGAGAAATAAAAACATTCATTCACATAAAAAGTTGCACAAACAATGTTGATGACAGAATTAGAATTATTTATAATAGCAAAATATGGAAACAACCCAAATGTCTGTCTACAGATGGACGGATTCACAAAATGTATATTCACACCATGTAATATTATTTGTTAATAAAGCAGAATGACGCCCTGAAACATTCTGCAGCATAGATGAAATTTAAGAACTTTATGCTCAGTGAGAGAAAACATTCACAAGACCACATATGATATGATTTCATTAGTATGAAATGTCCAGAAGAGGCAAATCTATAGAGACAGAAAGCAGACGAGTATTTGCCTGAAGCTAGGAATGAGGGAGAGCGGGGAGTGACTGCTAATGGATACAGTGATGAAGATGTTTTAAAATTGATTGTGGTGATGGTTTAGCAACTCTTCAAATATACTAAAATATATTGAATACCATACTTTAGGTGAATTCTATGATACGTGAATTTTACATTAATAAAACTATTTAAAAGAGAGACAACCGTGAATATTTCACCTACCCTGGTAAGCAGGAAGCCCAGATCTTTCTTTCTTACACTCTCTCTCTTAAAAATTTATATTTCTGTGTTTTTCCTTTGATGCTGAAGGATTTTACAGCTCCTGGTTGTGAAATCTGATGAGCCATCCATTTTATAAAAGAAATTCTCCACTTGTTCTGGTACCCTGGCAGCCATTTCTCTACTGTTTCTCATTTCTGCTTTTGAAATCAGAGACACCTAAGTGGGGTCACAGAAGTTCTTTAAGTTGTGGAAGATGTCAATACAGCATCCTCTTCGACTAAACTGACCACAGTTCTTAATGCTACAGCTCTTAGGTCAATTCAAACAGTCATCTCCTTAAATACAAACTGATTCTAGGACAGTGATAGGGAATAGAAAATTCCCCCTTTCCCTTCTTAGTTCTTCTGACTGGTCTAAGAATTAAATTGCCATGAGACAAATGAGAATATAACCAAATTTAAATTTAATTATGTATGTACATATAGAGATTCCGTAAGAATATAGGGCCTGATGACCTATTAGGCAGTTGAGGTTTGTATGCCATCTTAAGCAATGGGGAAGAGGGTGGGGATAGTTGTTTGGGACTTCAAGTGGTGGAAGGTAGTTCACATGGAAATGGGAAGGCAAATGTTTAGTAAACAAATATAAACTCTAACCTAATAATAGGGCACAAGGAGGACTTTGAGCAAATGGGCCTTGCTAGGTTCCTGTGTCTATCACACACTAATTCATATTAAACTATAGTTACTTGTGATGGTATCTCCCTTCCTGGAGCAGGCCCTCTATCTAAAATCTTTGAGGAAGCTAGAAGGAAGGTCATAGTTTCTTCCTAAGTCATTTGTTTCTAAAAATAAACAACTTAAAATAATCAATACCCAACGAGGCATATTTTGGGGCAACAAACTTTGCTCCCCTTCAACAGTGAGTAGAGGGCAGATCCTTGTGATAATTGCATACTTTTTTTCCCCTTTGACTGTTCATGCCTTTGATGTCATATTTACACATCCGTTGTCAAATCCAGAATCATTAAGATTTTCCCCTATGTTTTTGTCTAAGTGTTTTATGGTTTGAGTACTTATATTTAGTTATTGTTTCATTTTTACTTAATTTTCACATATGGTGTAAAATAGTGCAGTTTCATAGTTTTACAGTTTCCCATTGCCTCAGCACCATTTTCCCAATTGAATATTCTTGGCATCTTTGTTGAAAACCAATTGATCACAGATGTATGGGTTTATTTCTGGACAATTCTATTCTATTCCCTAGGATACATGAGCTGTTTCAAATGCCCTAATTTCCCATGAAACCATTTACCCCCTGGCTTTTGGAGTCTTTCTATGCCTCAACTGTATCTTTTGCCTCAGGTGGTGTCAGGCTACTCCTTTCCTTATATAATGTTTTCCAAAAATTTCTACTGCTTTTCTGCCTTGAGTGAGTTCTGAGTTAGACAAAACAAAGAAAGCCGTATTATATCTTAGGACAGCCTCCAGATTAGTTGGATAGACAAACACAATCCTTTGGGAACTAGGATAGCTCTTCTCCCTCCAGAAACAGGGACCAGAGTGTCATAGTAGGAATGGTGACTGCCATCTTCAGGACTACTCCAGGACAGAGCGTGGAGACAAGGACAAGTGTAAATGCCACAAAGTTTTCCCATCATTTTTAAATTGCCTTTTTCTTGACTCTGCCTTTATGAGGTCGCTGTCCACCTTTGACTTTTCTCCAGAGTTCTATCAAAGTTGGCTCTGACCCTTTCTGTTTCATTTTTTCAAGGCTTTTGTGGAGAGATCATCTATCTCTTAGAGCTTAACCATTTTCACCGACGTCCCTCTTCTGCAATACATTTTCAACCCTGTAAATTCTAAGTGGCACTATTATTGATGTGTCAGAGGTGATTCTTACATATAATATATATATATACACAAATATATATATATATGTATGCGTATATATATATACACACACACAAATATATATGTATATGTATATGTATATGATTTACTGAATCTAATAAATGTAGCCCAACTTTGATCTAACTGGTAGAAAGACTATACAGACCATGCTGGTCTGCCTCTCCCATGTCAGAGACCCCGTGACACTCCAGGATGGGAGTCAAGCCAATTCCGGAGCAAACTGGATGCAGCTTCATTCAGCATTCCTACCAGTCATTTGATTACAACAAAGCCTCGACACATCATGCCTTACATGGGAAGGAGAGCAATGCCAGGGGAGCACTGTCATTGTGGAGGAGCTGTCTAGCCTTCCGTCCCAGAAAATCCGGCAGAACAGCATGGTGCAGGACCATCAGCCGACACCAGATAGCTGCCTCCTCAGCAGGGTTGTGGGCCAGCTTGTGGCTGATGAAGACCATCGTGTGTTCCACCAGATGTTCCTATTAAAGAACATCTGTAATGCTTGGGTTTGCACCAAAGACGTGTTCAGGCTTGCCCTGCACCACTTCGTTGGTCACCTCCCAGCCAGGCACTCAGTGTGTTTCCTCTTCCCCATACTATTCACACGCCTCCCGGTACTCCGAACATCACACCAAAGAGCGGAGCCGTGGTGGGAATGGCCCCAGGGCGCTGTGTGCATGGTGCTTGGATGCTAGGCTAGTTCCATCTGACATGAGAAACTTGTGTTGTTCCAGCACATGCTTTAGAAAGACTTGAGTAATGTAAAAGGTTGTCTTTTTTTTTTTTTTTTAACCCCCGACAAGTTGCTGTAGTAGCCCAAAATAGTAAAGGAGAAAGCAGCTGCGTCACTGCCCAGATAATGATTTGTTCAGATCTCTCAATGGCTCATGATACAGTGAAACCACAAAAATTCTCTTTAAAAAAGAAAAAGAAGAAGACCCTTCCCTACTAGTTGTTTATGGACTTCATGAAAGGATGCTTTTTTAAACACCTAAATAGTCTTTCAGCAATGAATACCGAAAGACACCAGCTATTCCTTCTTTCTCTTCAAAATAGCCTGCCACTGCCTACTATAATGGGGAACAGGCACATGTTGTCTTAAACAGAGAACTAGCTCCATGATATTCACCAACCCATGAAAAAGTTGCTATTTATGTATAACATGGCTCTACAAGGAAATATTATATAAATTTCTAGTGGTTTTTCTGATTCATTGTGTAAGAAAGAGTATAGAGAGCCTTGATCGTTAAACTGAGGGGGAAATGAAAAACAATGTCTCAGTTTTCTTTATTTTATTATACTGTGGCTAGGTTTTCAGATTTCCTATTTCTTTCATTACTTGCAAATAAGTCTCAGAAGCAGTAAATGTCGTACTTTTCTCTGAATGTCATTTTAGAATGAGATTATCTGAACCATGTGTGGTGTAGAAAGTTGATCCAAACCTGACTGTTATGAACTACTCTAGTAATTGGTTTACAGTTATTTCGATAAAACATTTAAAAATGTACAAGAGGCAGAGGCAGTGTTTTCATAACCATACCATATGTTCAGAGCATTTATTAAATCTATATCAACAGCAGTCACAGAGACTCTGATTTTGATTCATTGGTGTTGACTTTCTATACCCCACTACCATATGTGGTGTTAATTGCTTGAATTCTACTATCACAGTAAACATAGCTGCATTAAAATTATGTTATTTGGTTTGGTAATTTTTCATTCTTGCTAAGGAACTCGACAACCTTAAAAGACTTATGCTTTTCAGCATGAATCTTAGAATCATACATCTTATATACTTAAGATGTGTTTGATGAAGGGGAAACGCATAGCAGAAGTAGTTCAGGATAGCGGGGAGACTCCTCTGTGATAACATTCCTCTCTGTCTTACCTGTTTGTTTGTTTTCTCTGTCACTAGAACTGGGATTCTAACCTTAGGGAAAGCCCTGGACAGGGAGAGCACCGATCGCTACATTCTAATCGTCACTGCACACGATGGCAGGCCAGATGGGGTGAGTACTCTCCCTGGGAAAGGGGTAAAAAATAGTATTAAAGAAACCGAGAGAACCTTGTAGTTTTACACTTTAAAAAATGTATCACTCTCGTGAATTCACGAATAATCTCTCTCTCTCTCTCTCTCTCTCATTATAATTACTCAAAGTGCTCTTTTCTCCAGTAGGCTCCTTTGCTAATAAATGAACCTATACTCTTAATCTGTTATGGTGTTAAATAACTTTTGACCTGACAGAATAGATACTTGTGTTTGACATTCTTACCCAATTTCTGGGGAACATGATATCTAACATAGTCTCAGAAGTATTCAGTTATGTCCATCAGCAACAGAGCACTCTGGGAATTTTACTATGTTGGAACCTGTTTCCTTTAATGTCACTTTGTGGGGTGGAGAAGTGTTAAAAGGGAATTTGTGGATACATGCCTTGAAGCACTTAGGAAAACAAATTGATTCCACAGTGGATTTGTAAGCAGCACTCAGAATCTGTACTAATCCTTGATGACTGAAGTGGTTTAAAGGGACCCTTAAATCTAGAGAAGATAAATTTTATTTTCTCTGCACTCAAATTAGTTTTAAGAATAAGTAGTGGAGTCATTCTGAATTGTTTTAAGAGAATTCAATTGTATTCTTTAAACAATGCCAGGCACAACCACAACTATTCTGATTTTTAAGCATGGTAACATTTCAGTTTTTGGTAACATATCATTAGACTATTTTTTCACCATTTCTATTCCATAGCTTTTTGTCTTTGGGGGTTCCTTTTGGGGGTGGGGAAGGTGTTTTGTGTGTGTGTGTGTGTGTGTGTGTTTCTTTTTTAAAACTACATATTTTATTTATTTCAGAGAGGAAGGGAGAGGGAGAGAAAGATAGAAACATCAATGATGAAAGACAATCATTGATCAGCTACCTCCTGCACTCCCCACACTGGAGATCAAGCTCAAAACCCAGACATGTGCCCTGAACAGGAATCGAACTGTGACCTCCTGGTTCATAGGTCGATGCTCAACTCCTGAGCCACACCAGCCAGCTGTGTGTGTTTCTTTTATCAAGTGCATCTAGATCTAGACTCACTCAGCACTGTCCTCTGGGAATAATTTCAAACTCCATATAGGTATATAGGCAAGAATTATCCAATTCAAATGGTAAAAAATCTACCATTTTCTTGAAATGTCTTATTTGATCAATATGATAAATTGTTTGGGACCCTATAATGATCTTCTCACACTTACTTGAGACTGATAGCTGAGAGAATTTCACCGTGATAAAAAACATATCAAATTTACACCTGGAATGTGTTATCACCTTAGTTAAAAATCAGAAAAATAGATAGATATAATTAATTAAATTTGGTAATTATAATTTGCCATTTATAAGCTATTTGTCACTTTTCAAACATTAGATAAACAGCTAATATAGAAAATAAAGTTTACAGAACAGTTTAGTAAATAGTGGGGTCAATAGAAGATACTTGAATATTAGATGTGAAGAAAAATGAAATTTAAGAATTATTTATATTTATGCAATACCCTTGATTAACATAGTGTGCCTGTGATAAACATGCATAACAAAGTCAGTGAGAAACTCGAGAAGAAAATAATTGAAGAACTTGACTTACGATGAAAGTTTAATGGGTAACTTGGCTAGGAAATAACTGAGGGAAAAATTCTAGGGAGGAGGAGGAATTATTTATTCAGCATAGAATAAGGGGTATAATTAGAGTGAAGTAAAATTACTAAGGAGCATACAGGTCAACCATTAGAATAGGAAAAAAAACATTATAATACAAACTTTGTGATATTAGCTGGGACATTTTAAGCCTGATCTTAAAAGTAAAATTTCTTAGACAAAAGAACAGCTTAAAAATGGTGTATTAGAATATCAGGCTTAGTCTCAATGTACTAATTTTGGTTTCGTCCCCATAAAAAAACTAAAAGTAAGTTCGGGATTAAAATTAGTACTTTAGTTCCTTCTAGAACATTTTTTTTCCCAGTTAGTTGTCTATTTCAGTTCCCTTTGGCTAGGTTAGTTAGCATTTCTAGTTCCTAATTTTTCAATTCTTATAATCATTAAGGTCTCCTTCACTTTTAAAATTCTGATTCTTTTAAGCAAGTTTATTTATTTTCAAAAGTTTATAGTGAGAGAGTATCAGTAGAGAAAGAAACATTTTGATTTCAAACAAAAACTTCTTCAGTAAATTTTATTATTCATATAATTTTATGCATGGATTTACATGTGGGCACATACAGTGGGTTCCTAAAGAAAAAAGTGATTACAGAATGATAATATTCTCACATTGTCATAACACTTTTTCTTATCTAAACATTTAAAGATATCCTTTGCAAAATTATAGTGAAATGAACCCATTAACCTTAAAAATCATGGGTCTCAAGAAAGATATGTAATGAGCACAGACACCAGATGGAGGACTGTTCTTAAATCAAAATGATTGCTAGCAATATGTGTGAAACAAATTGTAAAGATATAATTTGAAATGTTATGAGAAACCCCATCCCTTACCAACCCCCAAAAGAGTTTAGGGAAGAAGATGTAAGGCCCTAAGACCCCCCGGAGAGTCCGATGGAGGAGGCGACGACCCCAAGTCAAACGCAGAGACCGGAACTTGATGCAAAAGCAAGAGGTTCTTTATTACAAGCGCAGCACAGGGGCTCCCAGGCAGGCAGGCAGCAACCCGAGGGAAGTGCTGGCTGACTGGAGCCCCAAGCAATTGCAGAGCATGAGTTTAGAAAGGCAAAAACCACACGCAGGTGGCCTGGAATGTCAGGAAACTGGGTTGTCAGTTAACTCATCTCCTGAGGGGACAGGCCTGTGTTAGCAGTTGACTCATTTCCTGAGGGGCCAGGGTGGTCTGTCTTGCATAAACCTACCCCAGGGAGAGATAAAACAACTCTGCTGTGACTACACCAGAGCACCAGGGCTTACTGGAAAGGTCAGTTAGCACAGACCGATCCCAGGAAGAGATAAAATAACTCTGCTATGACTAAACTAGGGCCAGGGCTTTTAAGAAAGGTCTGGGGGAGGGAGAGGCTTCTCCCTGGCCTTACAAAGAGAGCTAATATTCAGTTGGTCATTGCCAATTTTTTGTAGACAATGTTGAAGAAATTTTATATATTTTTTCCTATATTTTTTCGCTTTTTCCTAAATTTAGTTTGTCAATAATAGTTTTAAAAATCTATACAGGTAAATTAAATATCTCATGTAATACATACCTGTAAATATTTAGATTTCTTCAGTTATTATGATTAAAATAAAGTAATATTTTGTAGATTTAATAATTATTTACATTTATTTGAAGTTACTTGCAAATTTATGAAGTTGCAAATTTCTTAACAAAGCTGCTACTATTCTTTATTCCAACATTTTCACATTTTAGCTGAAATAGACTTCGATTAAAAATTTTATGTGTTATATGCAAGTTTTTTAATCAGTTATATTTTACCGAATTTATTTATAATAATATATAGGATAACTCCCAAATGCATTTTGCAGGAATATACATTTCACTTCCTTTTTTTAGAAGCTTTTGTACATAATTTACTCTTAAGCTAAACTAAGTTCATAAATATGAGCTAAAAAGACATTTTCTTAGAAAATCTGGGCAAACATTATTATATTTATGGTTATAATTTGATTAACACTCTAGGAGGAAAAAAATTTTCTCAACCCTCTTAAGGTCTCTGGCTGGGTCTGAAAATTAAACTGACAAAAATTAACAAGTGAAAGCATACAAACGTATTTAATATGTTTTATATGATGTGGTAGCCTCTATAAGGAAATGAAGACGCAAAGAAATGGTGAAACCTACCTGCTTTTATAAGAGAAGCATTTGTGCAATAGTGACTGACTTATGTAGGGAGGCTAAAGGATGATTAAAATTATCTTAGCATGGTCTGCTAGTACCAAATTCTCTTGCTCTCAACTTCTCACTGTTGATAAGAATGTTTCTTTCTGATACGGGGAGGACATCTTTCACATAGGAGTTCCATATCTTGCTTTTAAGGGAAAAAAGAAAAGGTCACAATGATTCTTCTGTTTTTGCTGCTTTCCAAGTGCCTTCAATTCAAAATAGTCAATATGACCAGGTGGCATTTTTGGGGGTGACATACTCTGAACAACATCAGGAACCTCTGGCATCATTAGCATTTAGGACTGTGGCCATAAAAAACAAAAAACAAAAAAACAAACAAACAAAAAAACACACACCAGGAAATCCAAACTACAGTCGCTTAAGCAAAATAGGTTTATTTGTCTCAAATAAAAAGAAAGCTACAGGTGGACAGGACCGGGATTGTGCAGGCCTCGGTACTTCAGGGATGCCTGCTCCCTATTCCCTGCTCTGCCGTTTATCATGTTTGCTTTGTTATTCATTCTTATTACCCAGTGTGCTGAAGGTGGCTATTGCGCTCTAGGCATCCACTCTTCATTCCAGAAGAATAAAAGGTAAAGATGAATGCATGAGTCCATCGTTCTTCTTCAGAGAACTAAAATTTTTTCAGACACCACTCCTGGAATATTTTCTCTTACATCTTATTATCCTAAGTAGCCACAGCAAGCTGAAAGATAACTAGTAAGTAGGGCTTGTGGATTGTGGTTATATCAATCAACCAACAGCCTTTCTCTAATTTTGGCCTCCTCCCTCAGTGATCTCTCCCACACTGACAGAGCAGGTGGAGGGCATGTGCTGTACACAGGAATTGATTAGAGAGAGCAGTCAGTGTCCAGCTGGAGTCACATGTGAATATGTTCTGGATTGTGCAAAAGATACTGACCTACATACTCTTCTCTGGTTGCAGCAGACCAGGGATGTACCTTTTAGGCCAGTGATGGCAAACCTATGACGTGTGTCAGAGATGACAAGCGAACTCATTTTTTTCATTGATTTTTATTTGTTAAATGGCATTTAAATACATAAGATAAATATCAAAAATATAAGTCTTTGTTTTACTATGGTTGCAAATATCAAAAAATTTCTATATGTGACTCGGCACCAGACTTAAGTTAGGGTTTTTCAAAATGCTGACACGCCGAGCTCAAAAGGTTCGCCATCACTGTTTTAGGCAGGTAGCATATATTACTATTAGGTTTACCTGCTTACCATTTCCTTAGGCTGTATACGGTAATTATAAGGTAATTAATTAGTGGTATACATGGTCCTCAAATTCTTGGTTTAGATGTAAACTCAGAAAATTACTAATGTAACATTTTTCTGGTAGCATTTGCTTACTTGAAAATACCTAGTTGACATATAGTGTGATTTTATAATGCACTAGTTTTTTTTGCTAGAGAGTGATAAAAATCTACAGGAATGTTACATTTCAGAGCAAAAGGGGTGTACAAACAAAAGCTTGCCACCCATAAGATTTGTCGAGTAAGACTCCCTCCATGTTCTGCGTGGAGTAGGGTTCGGTATCTGAACGAGGAGCCGCACAACAAATGAGAGAAAAAGACACGAGATAATTTTGCAATATTGGGGGACCAGGTGGCAAGTCCTGAAGGACTTCCTCTCTGTGCTCAGGCCTCACCAAGCTTTTATTGATCTGGGATGCACCCATAGCATAGCCCTTAGGCAGGTGAGCGCTGGCAACAGGCAGACTAGCCCATCAGCAAGGATTTACATAATAATAAATGGGGGAGTAGTTTCAGCTACCACTGTCTGGACAAACAGAGGTGGCGCCTAGCCTAGCTGACCTCTGCTAGGGCTTCAAAGGCACCCAGCCTTGGGGGGGGGGGGGGCGGGGGGAGGTTCTCTGTCTATGTTTATCAGGTAGTGAAGGCAATAAACAGTTTCCCACAAGATTTGATCAAGATAAAGGTAAAATCACTTCCTCAAAGTTAGCCTTTAGTCAGTACTTGACATTTTCAAGATGCTTTTCCTTTGATAGCATCATTTGCTTTTTTCTGTTTTTGAGCTTCCTCTTCTTCTTTTTTTTGTTTTTGTTTTTGGAAAACTAAGAAATAGGAATAGGAACAGAGATGCTTTTCAGAGAGACAAATGCCACCATTAACAAGTAACTGACAATACAATAAAAATAGCTCCTCTCACATTTAACCTTCTTCTTTTCAATTTCAGACCTCAACGGCCACAGTAAACATAGTGGTGTCAGATGTCAATGACAATGATCCGGTGTTTGATCCCTATCTGCCTAGAAATCTGTCTGTGGTGGAAGAGGAAGCCAATGCCTTTGTGGGTCAAGTCAGGGTAAGTGGAGTATGTGTTAGGCGATGGGGCACTGGAACTATCTGAAAGCCATCTGTGAGAGCACTTGGGTATACTGCAGGGTGCAGATAAAGGGCATGCATTCTCAATCACTGAGCCAGACATCTTTCGAGATATTTTTTTAATAATATCGTTTCCATTTGGTGTTTAACTTTTAAGATTTAGTTAATTTACATTTTATAACCATAGTATAATCTAAAAGTGATTCATTTAAGAGTATTCTATTTTAATTTAATTTATTTTATTTTCTGGAATTATGATAAAGTGTTTTACAATAAATATGTAGCTATATTATAAAGTATACATTTGAAAATACCTCAAAATACAAATGCTTAGATGTGAATTATTTCGGTGTCTGAACATGTCTTTAGCATCTACTCTGTACCTTAGGGAATAATACACAACCTTTGTCCCGCATACTCAACACTCATTTCTAGGCATGTTCTCCTAATTTCTAACTGGACATACAAGTCAATTTCTGTAGTTGTTTTGTTGAAAATCCAGTTTAAATAAAAATCAGAGATAGTACAGTATTTCTCAGTTAGGCCATGATTGGTTTTGAACACAGTTAATGGTTTAGAAGCCACAAATAAGAGCCAGTTTTGAGGAAGGTGTACGTATTTTGAGGCACCTAGCTCAGCTGAGGCATTGATACGGTCTCCAGGCGAGGAAGATACCTCCTCTGGAAGGAGAGAGTCACTCAGGCGCCCTGAGCCTATGTTTCAGGATCCCACCTCTTCCCTGGTAAGGCCCTGGGTTTTGAATAAGAGGTTTGCTGGTGCTTGGAAGTAAGACTTCTTTACGATTCAGCTACCCGTACAATCAGGCAAAGGGTCTAGTTTTCATTCAATATTCTCTCTGCCTGCAAAAAAAGAAAAAAAAAGAAAAAGGATTTCTTTAAATGCTGTATTAGAGTCCTTCTGACTTTCATACCGTGTCCTGACATTTTGAAAGGTTAGGTTGAGCCCCTCAGTTTTTCTCTCAGAGCATATGGATAATATAAAAGCTACCAACTCCACAGGTAGTACTGCTCTCATCTTCACTGTCTCTCTCAAATCCTGGGAGACACTGCATCAGGCGCATATCTCCTATGCCTTTATGTCATCCCACTTCACGACAGGAAAGAGTCTTAGTAACTGAGCTGTTAACATCATGCCCACAGGTCTTGATGCCATGTGAACAACAAGCCACTCAACTCCAGAACCCTTATGCAATACCTCTGGGTTAATTCTTCTGTCGATTCTACAAGAAGAAACCTAGATGCAAAGGTTCTGGTCTAACTGGTTATTTGAGAAGTTCACGTTAACACTAATAGGGAAGTAAGGAAGTCATGCAGAGAAGCCATGGCAGCCCATGAAGGGATTGCTATTAACCATCTGTCATACGAGGGCTGGAGATTAATTTCAAGGGCAGTGGGCAATGGCATAAAACACCTTCTCCAGAAGTATTGATCCCAAGAAGGGATAGCTCTTCCAAATCCTTACACTAGATCCTGAGAGTTCTTGGTCACCCATGCTGTGGAAGGGGACTTATTTTCAGCACTCCCTGTTCCCATGCAAGTGAGCAGCCAACTGTCTGTGATTCTGATGTAAAGGCATCAGTCAGACTATAGATGCTAGCAGATGGAAGTTAACCAGTGTTAACTTGAGGGACATGCATGGGGCACTGACACCTTCTTTAAACCAAGCAAACAAGGTGATAAGAGGGGCATGTGCAGAAGACATCGGAAGGAGGCAATACTGAAGTGCACTTGTGAAAGATGAATACTGGTGAAAAGAATTAGGGAAGGATTGGAAACTGTCTTGACTAGAGAAAGGTAATTGTATTAATAAAAGCGTAGACAAATGAGAGTATGTGACCTGTCCTAATTACAGTCAATAAGATGTATCATATCCAAACATTTCTCTACACCATGTTGTAGAAGGTGATGGGGACCCCTGGAGATTCTGAGGTGTGACATCATGAGATTTTTATTATATCAACACTGGAGGCCAGGTGCATGAAATTCATGCATGGGTAGGGTCCCTAGGCCTGGTCAGCAATCAGGGCCGATCTGTGGGGCATGGGCAGGGCGATCGGGGGGCCCCCATTGGCACCTGCCTTGGCCAGCCTGGCAGGTCATCTCCCTGTGTGGGGAGACTGGCGGGGTGATCGGGGGACCCCCACTAGCACCCACCTTGGCTGGCCTGGGACCACAGTCCAGAACTCCTCTACACATAAATTCCATTACTGTCAGATTATCGACTGGTTCTCAAATGGCCTCTTCAGCTCAATTCTGTCTTGTATCACATCTGCCTGGTATTTTTTTTAAATCTATAATCTCACTCATTTGTCAAGGTTCTGGAAATCACACATTTTCCTGTCAACCCTGCATGGCCACCTTAGTCCTTTGTGGTGTTTCTCCTTCCTTTTAGCAAATAATTGAAATAACACATTTGCCACTTGACATAGAAAAAAAATACTATTTTTAGAGGAGTTCTGGAAACTCGACTTAAAAACGTTGAGTTTAGTTGGGGAAGTAGAAAGTCCTAATGAAATGGCCATTGTTATAAAGACTTTACTTGTCAGTGTAATGCTTTCTTTAGAACCCTTCACAGTATTTCACAGGAAACTCTAAAGGTCTTTATGCATGTTCTGATTCTGAACTGCGTGCCAATAGTTCATCATTAAAATGAGTTTCAGATATTAGGCCTTATACCAACTCCTACAAAAGTCTAGGTTGATCCCAAGTGCCTGAGTGTGTAGAAAATAAGAGAAGATATTTTTAAATGTGTGTGTTTTTGTTTTGACTTACTTCTTATTATTAAACTAGAGTTCCAGTGCACAAAATTAATGTACTCAGGGGGGTACCGCAGCCCGGCCTGCACCCTCTCACAGTCCTGGAGCCCTCAGGGGATGTCCGACTGCTCTGAGCCTGGCTTCTGGCTGAGTAGTGCTCCCCCTGTGGGAACGCACTGACCACCAGGGGGCAGCTCCTGTGTTGAGCGGGATTGGGCCGAAACCACTCTCATCAGCTATCCAACATCCTATGAGGGGTCTCAGATTGTGAGAGGGCACAGGCCAGGCCAAGGGAGCCCATTGATGCATGATTAGGGGCATGGAGGGATGCGGGAGATTGGCCAGCCAGGGAGGGATTGTGGGAGGGCTCCAGGGTATGTTGGCCCCTCTTGCTCAGTTCCAATCGGATGGACCCCTGCAGCAAGC
Organism: Myotis davidii; assembly: GCF_000327345.1. Lineage (NCBI taxonomy): Eukaryota > Metazoa > Chordata > Mammalia > Chiroptera > Vespertilionidae > Myotis > Myotis davidii. The sequence continues at coordinate 692,705 of NW_006292574.1, read as the reverse complement.
TAACCTACCAGTCAAAGCATCTGCCCCCTGGTGGTCAGTGCACATCATAGCGGCTGGTTGACCGGTTGACAAAACCGAAGGACCTGCTGGGAATAAATCATTGTAATGTGTAAGAGCCAGGCAGATGACTTTGAACCCTAGTTCTTCAGAAGTGGCGTATAGAATGTGTCATTTTCCTTTATTTCTCAACTAATGTCTGGTAGATTCAATCTTGACTCCAAGTTGGGTGGGGAATGAGGAGAAGATAAAGCAAGATCTACCTCAGCCAACACTGGTGTGAGATGCAGGGTCCCAAAGATAATTTCTTTGTGATGTGGAGCAGCATTTAGCATCAAGAATGCGATGGTGTTCTTACTTTGGCATGCTTGCCACAGCGGGTGCTTTGGTGCATGACTGTGTGTGCATACTCGGGGTGAGTGGGGGTTTAAGGGAGAGCAGTGCAGGGAGGAAGCCTTGAAGCTCATGTCAGAGGTTTTAACCTGTGTGATGGCATCTTCTTGAAGAGTTTCTTGGGGGTCTGAATTCTCCTGAAATTTTGTGTCTTTGTGTTTCAGCATAGCCCTGGGCATGAATGCATGCACAGATGCATCAGAGGAGGCGTGCTTGGAGGCAACACTGCCTGTTAAGATGAAACAAGTTCTAAGCATTGTACACAATATTGAATGAGCTACCTCCCAGCAAACTTCCAGTAAATACCTTGCAGAAATTCTCATGCTGAACTGACTTCTTTTAACGCTGAGTAACAACAATAGAGCCCTGAGTCAACAAAAATGTTCTTCCAGTTCTAAAACAAAAGAGGCTGAGTGTATTTAACCTGAAACACTAATGTATTCCCAGTGTGAGATCTGCATGCTAAATCTCAGCAGCGATGAAGTGGTAGAGATTTTGTTTGAAACCCTAAGCAGTTTTAAAATCATTAGTAAACTGCAGTGTTTAGAAAGGTAGTAATGGTGTCATTTCTGAAAAAATAAAAATAAAAAAATATATATATATCCTTCAACTAGACAATTTAATATTAAGCAAAATAAATCTGGCCTTCAGTGGCCTGTCTGATTAATGTTGTGATCCCCCTGTGTGGGGTTCTAAAAATGAAATAAAGGTGGGGAGCTTTACGGTCTTTTATTTATTTGTTGTAGCTCAGCATGACATTCAACAGTGCCTGAAACTATAATACTTCTTTGTTAAGTGGGTGACAACTGGGGAATTGTATGGCTTCTCTTGTCAAGTCAAACTGTATAATGCAAACACTGTTCTCAGTCCAGTAAAGAAAAATCACCCCCCCCCTCCGATTTGAAAAATTAGTGGCATACATTTAATGCTGCTGCCTACAAATGGAAATGTATCTATTTCTGGCGAATATTTTTGAAACGTGGTGATCATTCAGGTACTCAACTATCAGTTCATAAATGGATTAGAAAGTTGTATGCATTTATTGATACAATATATACTTGGGACCTACCCTTTTAGTAGTTTTTAGTCTTACTATCAGCTATTATAATGAGTGCATGTACATGTGTATGCATTTGTATGTGTGTGTAAATATTCATAGCTGTATAATCCCAGCTGTACAATGAATGATTTCTCCCACCATCCTCATGGTAACCAATGATCTCTTTATTGCTAAATATAGCTTTTATCTGAATAACTTTACTACTGCATTTGAAATGAACCCCTTATTCTTGAGACTCTACTATGTTTGCTCCTGGATTCTATGTTTAAGAATGTTTAATTCTTTTTGCCTTCCCTTTATCTGATTCCTTCATAAATCTTTTTTACCACAGCAAAAGATAATATTTTTATTTGAGAAAAAAGCACACTATATCAGTATATTATACATATACCATAAAAGTTATTCGCTTTTGTTAACATCATCAGAATCAACATCATAGACATATCCCAAACCTCCAAAACAAACTTTGAATTTTGGAAGCATCTTCTCAGTGGTTGTTCTGATTCTACACATACCTTTTGGGAAATCGAACTCATGTGGAAGCCCACATTTTTAATTGCACTTGGATGTTGATGTCTCCCATAGATGTATCTTGAGCCCCTTCTGCTCCTTCAATCTAAACGCTCAAATAGATACTTACCTGTCAAACAAACCTACTTGTATGTCTGATAGTCATCTCAAGTTCAACATGTTTAAGATTGAACCCTGATTTTCATCTTCCCCAGAAAGGGCTCCTTCTCCAGAATCATGCATCTTGATTACCCATGCCCCAAGCTAAAGGTTGAGGAGGCATCTCAGTCACCTCTTACTCCCCCACTGCCCATATCCAGTCAGTCACCAATCTTGGTAGTTTACATCTTTCAAATTATTCTCAAATTTTTCTTCTCTCCAAACAACCATAGTCAGACACTCATTATTTCTCACCTGAGCTATTATTATACCTTCTTAATTGCTTATCCTGACACTGGTTTTGACACCTCAGAATTTTCCTCACTGTAACTGCTAGAATGCTATCTTTAACAAACCAGATGCACTACAGGAGGTATTCTTACAATGCAACAAGCAAGACACACCTCCCACTGCAGCTTTATTATTCCTCCAGGAATAATAACCTGCTTGCAATCACTAATATTTGCTCTCAGAACTCTCCTTTGTCTCTGCTCCTGCCCGCTGCCTTGATGTCTCCTTTCTCCCTTCTTCATTTAGATAACTCATCCTTGAAAATTCTAGTCACACATAATCTCTTTCGGAAAATCTTTTCTGGGTCCTAAGAGTCTCTTACTCATGGCTCCAGATTATACTGTGCACAGCTTTTTTATAGTACTTACTAAAGGACATGTAAGTTCCCTAAATATGCAAATTACTTGAAACCAGAGACTGTGTCCTATTGATCTTTGAACCCTCACTACCCAGCCCAATAGTTGGCATTAGAATACGCTAAATTAAATTAGACCTAATGTATTAAAATGATCAAGAAATGCATTTTTTACAAGTGATTCATAAACATTATTAAAAAAGAAGAGATGTAATTAACTTCAAAATCTACACATATATATTTGGCTTATTCGCATACCTACAGGTAAATAAGTTTTCTTGATACATAGAGAAAAAGTTTTTATATTGAATATCTATCAACTTTTACAATTTTAGCATGTGGAATAGCACGCATAGAGTTGATTTAAAAAGCAGTATTAATGCAAAGAACAATTGAAATTTATGTTGGTACAGGGCAAAATATTTACCACCCAGGAAACAAGGCAATAATAATGAAGGATGTTCCCAGGTAGAAGAAGATTGCAAGGAGGAAAACTAACCAGCCTGCTTGGTTACATTTTAGAATTGTGTTTTCATTCACCCTTTTAAAATATATACCCTATTTAAATTATTTACATTTATATAAAAAGAAATGCCAGCTATTTTTGCCTCACAAATCCCAGATCCATTCATCTAGCTGTGCCTTTTAATGCTGCATTAGTTATTTATGAGATCCAACTTGGTACAAATTGCACTTCTGTTTTATAGACTGAGGAGAATTCATGGCTTGTTCACATTAGTTGGATTCAGTTCTTCTCTACAAATGTTATAGCTCACTACCATTACTTACACTGAGTTTACTGCCTAACTAAGGAAGAAGCTTGACAATCAACTTAAGGTTTTATAGGAGGCATTCCAACTGTTTCTGAAGCCTTTATTAAGACCATATCTTGTCCTTTAAACTTTATGAAAAGCGCATAATTTAGAGGAAGTGATTTAAACATAACTGTACAATTTAATAAGTTATTATAAAGTAAAAAGAAATATAAGTACAACCCAGATATATAGTGTATCCCTAGGGAAGTACCTGCATGATTCTCCCTAGTTACAACTATAATTAATGACTACAGTAGATTCTTGCTTTCTATTATAGATTTACAAACTAAATCAGCATCCATAAATAATATAATTTAGCTTTGACTTTTGTAATGAATATAAACAGAATTGCATAGTATGTATGCTTTAGTATCTGCCTTCTTTCATGCATCATTATCTTTGTAAGATTTAACCACATTTCTGATTTGGACCAATATGGTGTGATTTCAGTGTTATCACATTGTGTCATGATCAGCATTTCCCTACTAAGATTGAACATTTTTTCATATATATGTTCAATAGCTACTTTGCTTTTTTCACAAAGTACCTACTTAAATCTTGTATTTATTTATCTACTGGGTTGACATTAATTATGCTTTTGCAAGTTCTTTTTCATCGATGGGAGTTCTTCACTTGATCTTAGCCAAAAGTCTGAGAAGAGATGTGGTAATTCTTTGTATATTCAAGACATGACTCCCTTCTTGTTACATGCCTTTAAAATATCTTCTCCAGCTCTGGGAATTACATTTAACTTTCTTAAAGGTGTCTTTTGATACACTGAGTTTTTACTTTTAAGATTGCTAACTATATCCATCATTTTTTCAGTTGTTACTTGCTATCCTCAGATTATGAAGATATTCTCTTACATTATTTTAAGAAGCTTTGTTTTGTTAATATTATTCATATTCAATATAAATACTTATAGGCAAACTTTAAAAATATATTTTCTTCTAGGAGTGTCACAGTTTTAGGTCTTGTAAGTCATTAATGCCTTTTGAGTTTATCTTTGTCCATGGTGTAAGATTAGAGTCCAATTTCATTCATTTTTATGTGCCTGTCTAGTTTCCCAGCACCATTTGTGGAAGGTACTATCCATTCCCGTTGTGATTCTTGGATTCCTTGTCAAAGATGGGTTAACTGAATAGGCACTGGCTTACTTATGGGATTTTGATTCTGTGTATTTGGTCTATTTGGCTGTGTTTACACAATATCCTCAGATTATGAATTACTGTAGCTTTGTAATATATTTTGAAATCAGGAACTATGAGGCTGCCTCCAGTTTTGTTCTTTCTCAAGATTTCATTGGCTATTCGGTGTCTTTTGTAGTTCCATTTAATTTTATGATTTTTTTTTATTTTTCATTAAAAATGCCATTAGGTTTTGTTAGAGATTTAATTGAATCTGTAATCAATTCGGGCAGTATGCAAATTTTAAAAAAATATTGTATTTTAATTCATAAACATGGGATTCTTTCTACTTATGTCTTAATTTATTTTGTATCAATGTTCACTTGGTTAATCCATGTTTGTCTTTTTTTATCAATGTTTTATCTATAGCAAGAGAAGGTCATCATATGATAAAAGGATAAATTCATTAGGAAGATACTAGTATAAGAATAATAAATTTATATTATTCAGTATCAAAGCACCTAAATAGATAAGCAAACATTGACATATCCAATGCGAGATTAATACAAGAAATTAAAAATAGGAGACTTTAATGTCCCACTTTTAATTATAGATAGAACATCTAGACAGAAAATTAATACAAAACAACAGATTTAAAAAACATTATAGACCAGCTGACCCTAACATATATATAGACTATTCCACCAGGGACAACAGATTATGCATACTTCTTAAAAAAACATGGAACATTTTCCAGGATAGATCATTTTTGGGGTCATAAAACAAGTCTTATAAAATTTAAGAAGATTGAAATTACACAAAGTACCTTTTCAATCATAGTAGAATAAAACTAGAAATCAATAACAGAAAAAAGAAATTCATGAATATGTGGAAATTAAGCAAAATATTCTTGAACAACCTATGGCTTAACGACTATATTAAAAGGGAAATTAGAAAAGATTTCAAATCAAAATGCAAAGAAAATCACAACATATCAAACTTATGAGATATAGCAAAAGCAGTATTAAGAGGAAAGTTAATAGCAATGAATTTATCAATACCAGATACGATTTTTTGTAGATAAATAAACTTAGAATAGTAAAATGAAATTACCACAAAATTGGTTGTTTATGAATTGCTTCACTTTAATTAAGCTCTTCATCAAACTTCGGGATTTTGAATAATTTCTGCTTCACAGGACTTTTCTCTTGAGCAGTGGAAAGTTTAATGCTAATAGGATCAATGGAGGAGGCACCAAGTGAAGACTTGGGAAAGTAGGGATAGAAAAAAAGCGGTAAAATAGAATAAAAAAAATGAGAAGAACCTAATGATCAGATTCTCCTCCGTCATTTCAAATAAGGAATATTTTTAATAATTACCTCCCCCAAAATAAATATACCTACTTTTTCCTTTGAAATTCTGGATTATTTAATCATGCCCATTACTAATTAGTGAGACATAAATTTCCGTAGAAATATTCATACTTAGAAAAGTTGACACTCAATTATGGTCTCACTAAATATTTTAGGTGGTCTTGGTCCTGAAAAAAAACAAAAAGTCAATATTAATGCATTGAAATAATGCCATTCACTGAAAGAACTTAATGAATTCACCGTTCAATGAAGATTCATCAGTTATGTAAATTTAGTTGACTTCTCTAAGCAAAGTTTGCTTTTATGATTTTTCTCTTTGATTGCCACTCAATTATAAATCACAATTCCCATGAGCCTCAGAATAATTCACAATTGCATAAAATCTTCTACAGACTTAATGTGCAGCACTTGCTACTTTCCATTTTTATTTTAAAGAGATTCTGCAGAGAAAACATTTTACAACACTAACAGCATATCTGTCACAATTTTATTTTCTTCCTGTATTTGGCTTACTCTCAACTTTTTGAAATAAGAGTGGGTGAGAAGAATGTATGAGACATTGTTAGGATTTATTGAAAATAAACAGATGACAATGAATGAGAGCTATATAAATTTTTGAGAGATTATCTAGATTCCACGCTGATCTGGGGGCAGTTAGCTATGGTTATGAATGTAGGGAGACACAGTAAAACTCTTAAATAATATTAGTATTATTTACTCACATATATTGGTTGTTGGCTACATGCTAAATACTATTCCAAGGGATTTATGTGTATTAGCTTATTCAATACTCACAAAATCTGATGGGGTAGGTACAAATATTTCTATACTAGATGCCCAATGCACAAAATTCATGCAAGAGTAGGCCTTCGCAGCTGTGGTTGCCTGGATCCCTCTCTTGCAGCTGTCGCGTCTGCCTCGATCCCACAGCTGCAGCCCCGGCTTGGTCCCAGAAGGATGTCCGAAGGATGTCTGGTCCAATTAGCATATTACACTTTTATTATTATAAACTAGAGGCCTGGTGCACAAAAATCTGTGCACTGGGGGGGTCCCTCAGGCTGGCCTGCCCCCTCTCACAGTCCGAAAGCCCTCAGAGGATGTCCTACTGACAGCTTAGGCCCACTCCCCACGCAGTCTGGATTCCCCCTACGGGAGGCAACCAGGCTCATCAGGGGAAGGCGCTGCCCCCATCACCCCACTGCAGCCACTGCTGGCTGTGGCAGCTGTGAGGCCTGAGCCCCGGGCCTCGCAGCCACTGTGGCTTTGTCCAGATGGATGTCCAGAAGACGTCCGCCCTAATTTGCCTATTACCCTTTTTTTTAGTATAGATGTGCAATTATACTAAGAGGTGAATTATTTTCCAAAATTATGTAACTGGCAAGTCAGTATCAGCTGTGTCAAGCTGTGAAATTCTAAAGAACCTGTATTTACAATAGGAGGTTGTCTAAAATTCTGGATGAGAGCACTCACCATAGCTTTGGATAGTCTGAGGTTCAAATTCTAGCTATGTTCTAGCAACTCTATGACTTTGGGCAAAGTATATAATCTACCTGATACTCTCTTTTCTTGTCTAAAATAGGAGAGTCTATATCTAGATCATAAAGTCCCCTAAGGCTTAAAGAAGAGAATTCACAATCCCCGAAGCATAATAGGGGCGGTGGCAACAGTAACATTTTGCACGCTTGAATTTTGAGACTTAAATTGAGGTTGATTTAGTCACCCATGATATGAAACTCAGCTCTGTGTTATGTTTTATGCCTTCGTAAAGATGGCTGACAATGTTGCGGCGGTCACTAATTATGTACAGAAGCTTGCTGCTTGTCGTCGGGGTCTTGTTCAGTTTGACTTTCAACTTGGGATGATTCTTCAGTCAGCTCTGAATCTAAATCATTATGCCATCATCTAGAAAAAAATTATTTTTCTATCTTAACCACAAAAAGGTAATGAAAAAATCGATCATTTTACTAAAATCAAGACGTACTATATCTATTGTCATTTTTTTCTAAGGTAAAAAAAAATAAAGTTATTTGTCATGACTTGTACTTAGTACAATTTAAGTGAAAGTCACCAAACTTCCTGATCTTATTAGAGCTGCAGTTTAGGAATGAGGGATGTGGGCTGGATGTCCTTCCTTTCTTGATGCCACACGATTACATTAAGAGACTCTATTTATATGCGCTCATACTTCACTGTGCTTTTTTCATAATACTTATTAAAATTCAAAATTGTTTACTTGTGTGACTTTATTTAACCTTTATCTCCCTCATTAAAATGTAATTTCCAGGAAGGCTGGTTAGAAACCCGACTATATGCCATAATTGTGCAATGCATCTTTACCTTATTACTGGATATTATTACTCTAGTAATTTTTAAAAGGCAATTATTGTATAATATCTGCTTTTTCCTGTAGTTCAAGTGACAATAGAACAAAGTGCACTTTGCTCTTGTCCTTGTTCACTTCCCCAGTCCTTAAAATGCTGTCCGGTGCAAATTTGTTAGTAAACGTGTGAACAAATTAATGAATATAAGCATGTATGATGGCATCAAATCAATTTTGAATTTAATCATTTTGCATTTTTATGCATTAATATATTCTTTCTAATATAGGAGTTGAGGAAAATAAAACTTTTAAAGGCCTTAGTTAATTTTTTTTTAAATATATTTTATTGATTTTTTACAGAGAGGAAGAGAGAGATAGAGAGCTAGAAACATCGATGGGAGAGAAACATCAATCAGCCGCCTCCTGCACATCTCCTACTGGGGATGTGCCCGCAACCCAGGTACATGCCCTAGAGCGGAATCTAACCTGGGACCTTTCAGTCCGCAGGCCGATGCTCTATCCACTGAGCCAAACCAGTTTTGGCGGCCTTAGTTAATTTTTCCTGAGATGTAAACTCAGTTCTGCACTAAAGCATTACTGTGAGCAAGGCACACTCTCTGCTCTTTTAGAATTGGCATTAGATAGCAAACATCTAAATACAAATAATCATATGTAAGACAATGTGAGTAGTGTTGAGGCCGGCAGGTTCAGAGCACTATAAGATCATAGAAATGTGGAAGCTAATGTAACTCTCAAGATTAAATTATTATTTAAATATTTTTATTTTTATTTGCTCCTTTGGTGTTATTTGATGAAAATAACGTTGGTCCTGTGTCTACACAAACATGTTTTAGAAAAGTGCTCCATTGAAACACGTTCTTTGTTCTTAACCTGCCTTCCTGAAAGGCAAAAAGAGTATACCTTTTTTATGTTTATATCAGTTTTTAATGAAGTTAATTTTAGGTAATCTGAGAAGATGGAGGGTAAGACTTAAGGCATGTGTGATATGGTATTATGCATTCCTTAGTATATTACCATGTAGATTAACATATGCTATATAATAAAAGCCTAATATGCTAAGTGTCCGGTCGTCCAATTGTCTGTTCAACCAATCAGAGCATAATATGCTAATGATATGCTAAGGTCGCTCAACCGCTAGCTATGACGTGCACTGGCCACCAGGGGGCAGATGCTCTGACTGGTAGGTTAGCTGGCTGCTGGGGTCCAGCTGATCGGACTGAACGAGGCGGGCCAGTCACACTCTGGAGCCCTCCCGCGGTCCCTCCCCAGCCCCAGTCATGCACCAGTGGGGTCCTTTGGCCTGGCCTGCACCCTCTTGCAATCTGGTACCCCTCGGGGTATGTCAAAGAGCCAGTTTCGGCCCGATCCCTCAGGCCAGGCCGAGGGACCCCACTGGTGCACAAATTTGTTCATCAGACCTCTAGTATCATTATAATACAAACTCTTTATCCCTTCAGTATTTTTCCCTCCTTTCTATACACTTGAGCAAAGGCTTTCTAATTCTAAACACTATTTTAGCAATAAGTGTGTACCTCTGCTTCATGGCTTCTTTAAATAGATTTTTTTGCCTGTCTCAAAATCCCAAAAGGCCTAGTTAAAAGGTACTTGCAACAACAGAATATTGCTTAAGTTTTAGAGCATGTAAATTACATCCAAATCTTTATATATTGACACACAGCTTGTATGATGCCTGCCGTTATACTAGTAAGTGGACAAATGTGCAAGCTTATGTGGATTATTGACAATTTTATATAGAATTCAAAATTCAGATTGAAATGTGACTGTTAGTTTAATGGTCATGTTTTCCATCATCTCTGTGAACTGTGCTGTATACCCCTGAAAGGCCATGCTTTTATAAAGTATCTACTTTCATAAAATCAATTAGGTCAAGGAAGATAAGGTTATTTTGGTTTACTGAAGGTACAGAGTATTCTTTCGAGACAAATGAAATATAATATTCCTTTATGTCTGAGACTAATATTCATTATCTCAGTTGAGCAAAGCTTGTAATTTTTTTATATTTATATCAGTTTTTAATGAAGTTACTTTTAGGTAATCTGAGAAGATTGGCATGAAGGATAAGACTTAAGGCATGTGTGATATGATATCATACATTCATTAGTATTTTATCATGTAGCTTAGCATAAATCACTATAATAACAGAGAGAGCAAGAGACAAAGTGGGGGGGAGAAAAGTTGATGTAGTAGGAAAAGCAAAAGATTTATACTAAAAAAAAATCTGGATTGGAGTTTTAGTTCTATTTAGTGTACAAATTGGTCTATTTATTTAAGTTCTTATAACATCAGTTTTCTCATTAGTAAAATGAAGGTGATCATAATAACTTCCTTACAGTTGTTGATGTGATGATTAGAAGGGATAAGGTACATAAAAACAGCTTTTAAATTAGAAAGTACTAAACAAATGTCAGGTATATACACAATTATGTCTAATTGGAATGTAGCACCTCATTTGCACCTGCACTCAACATCCAACTTTAGTCACAGAATACATTTAGTAACTGAATATAGTAAAAATTTGACTTAGTCCTTTGTATTTTAGTTTTGTTTTTGAAAAGTAATTGCAATATATTTAAGAGCAATTAAGTAGCAACATATATAATGCTTTTGTTTATCTTCCTCCAAGCATGGTACCTGACAAATATTACATGGTTAATTCATGCCAGTAAAATGAATGATTAAAGTAACAGTTCTAATATTAGGAATAAAGAGCAATGTAACAACTTTAATTTCCATTAACTATATTAAGGTTGCCCTTTATAAATATGTAGATTAATTGAAAACAATGAGTGTTAGCACTTAAGTGTTTGTAAAGCACTTTAAATCCTAAATTATTTTACTGGCATGGCATCTCAGATAGAATACATGAGTGGTAACATACAAATAAATCAATTGTAACATAGCTAATAAGTACGTAATAGAACTGGAAATAAAAAAAAAACATATTTTTTTTTTCAGGCCAAAAGTTTAGTATTCTTTTAACTGCACTGTAATAAGATAAAAATTTATGCAAGAATATTATGATCAGAATATTGTTTTTGACCAACACAAAGACTGCCATTTACAAGAATTTCTTCTGATTTTTGACTAAATAGAATCTTGCTCTGCTTCCCTTTGAAAAGTTAGATTCCCTCTCAGTTATAAAGGAGGAAATGCTAGCATCTTGTCATTATGTTTTCCTATTTAATATAAATTACATCAATATATTTTCTACTTTAGCTGGATGGTTATGATCTTTCTATCTTTCACTGACCATTTCTTGAATGTACATTTATAAAGTCTCTATTATGTGTGAAACACTACACTCAGTCTTGTAACTAACAGAAGTGTCTTCTCTCATGAACCTCACTGACCAGCCAAGTGTTGGACATTAAATAAGTAAGTGCCGCATTAGATCCAAAGTAAAAATCATCATAAGCACTGTGAGGAAAGAGAGAGAGTTCTCTGAGAGTGTGTAGTAAGTATCTTCCTGTATAGTAAGAGGCCCGGGAGACTCCCCTGTGAAGGAGAGCTACGTAAGCTGAGAACTAAAAATTATAGATTTCTGTGAAGACTACTCCAGAAAGAAGAAAATGCAAAGGCTAAAACAGAAGGAAAAAAAATGTTCGGCATGACAGTAAATCCTGTATAATAGAAGCCTAACATGCAAATAGACCAAATGGCTGAAAGGCCGGCAGAACCACCAGTCACTATGAGGCGCACTGACCACCAGGGGGCAGACGCTCAACTCAGGAGCTGCCCACAGTCCCCATCTGGCAGCAGGGGACGGGGCTGGCAAGCAGGCGGTGCCAGGCCAGCCAAGGAGGATGCCAGCAGAGAGCCCCCCAATCTCTCCACCTGTCGCCCCACAGATAGGCCCTGATCACTGGCCAGGCCTAGGGACCCTACCCGTGCATGAAATTCATGCCCCAGGCCTCTAATAACTAAATAAATAACTCAGTGAGGAATGGCTGCAGCAATGGAGATAATGTTTATTGATGATTTTTCCCCTCCTAGATTGAGATGTGAAAGGATTATAGCAATATAGCAGACATAGTAGGAAGTTACCTCTTTCCCCTCCTCCTTGTCCTCCTCATCCTCTTCCTCCTCCTCCCCCTCCTCCCCCTCCTCCCCCTCCTTTTTCTTTTATAATACTAATTTCTTCAGCAGATTTGAAGGCTGATGGAAATAAATTCAGTAAAAATGGATGTGGAAGATGTTCTTGGGGCATAGCCCCTGGGACTGTAAGAGGGAATTGAATGCGTTGATAGAGCCTCTCCTCAAGTTCAGTAGCAAGAGAATGGAGAAGGCAGGAATAGATGTTGAATGTTTTATAGGTTCATTTTAAAATGATTACCTCCTTGTGTCAAAACAATAAGTGGAATTCATAGGCCTGGGTAAATTGCATATTGTAATTCCCAGGATCTCATGCTGTGACTTCCGTTGACTTTACTGAGGTATTTCTCCCACTGGTATCACTTTAGACCAGCTTGCAACAGAGCAAAGAATAATGTGAGGGGAAGCAGTGAAATTTCCTGTAACTAAGTTTTTTATTTGTTTTAATTTACTACATGTAAATTTTTATTTGCTATGCAGTAATAATCTTCAAAGTGAAGAGTTCTGTGATAATGGCTCTTAATTTTCATACTCAAAATAAGTAAACTATTTTATAATGAATTCTGAATTGTTTTCATGTCATCTTCCTGTTTATGTCTGGGCTCCGATCTATCATGCAGTCAGAATAATGTGTAATGCTGCACCAATTGCAACAGCCCCCTCCCTTGACAAAGATCACAAACGGATGAATATCAATACCCTAAAAGCCAATTCAAGTTCTCTTATTTGGTAATGGCAGGAACCTGAATAACTTTCTTAACTATCCTGCAATATTCTTATCTGTAAAATGTGGACAATAACAACTGGATAGCTGTAAGTTTATAAGAAATGATAGAAAAGATGTAAAAAGCATCATTCGCTCTTACATGAGAATTACATTCAAAAGAAACTTTGAGCCACATCTCTGAGTGTAGGGGTAGAAACAGATCATTATTAGCCCAGATCAAAAACCATCCAACCCCAGATTTATTTTGAGGCCGTACTATAGCTCTGTAGCTGATTATTCTTTTTGTAAACAATGAAAAATTGAAATTGTAATGATTCTAGGTATGCCTATGTGTGTGTATGTGTGTGATTCATTATATTCTTTTCTTTAAGTTTGTAATCAAATGAAAAGGCAATGCAGATAGAGGCTTATACTGGAGACTGAGAGGTGCCACCCAGATCTCCTTTCAAGGAGGGACATGCTGGTCTCGCCTCTGGGAGTGCTGCAAAAAGACACCCTTCAGCTGTTTGCTGCTGAAGCGGTAACCTCAGCTTGCAAAGAACCCCTTTACCCACAGTCACACCCATTTCAGTCTCACCCACATCCTGACTGAGGTCCCAGGGTAAAGGGCTAGCCATTTTGGCCCAATTCAGAATAACTCTAACGTGCAATCCTAATTCCAGACACCTTCCAGAGTTAGCCAAGGCGATCGTTAACCCTGAGTAGTGGTGGGATTTCTCCCTCAATCCAATCCCGCTTCCTTCTGCTTCCCACAGGCATGGATCCCAAAGGTGCACACCAATTAATCACCTGCAACTGCTTTCTCTCGCATTGTCTGTCGTATAGGGAACTCATCTTGCAAACGGAGACCCATAGATAGTACAGTGGTTTTCCTCTAGTCACACAAGAATCAAAGATGGGAGTTTTTCCTTTCAATCTTAATTTCAGCCTACAAAATAAATAAATAAAAAGGACAGGTGATATCTCTTTGGCTTGTTTCCTCACTATTTAGTTTGACATATCTCAGAAAGATTGGGTCATTGGGATACTGAAACCCAGGACTGGAGATATTCCTGTAGGTGTCATAATTCATGTCGTGGGGATAGAGCAACTACAGCCTCTTCTTCACTGTCCTTTTCCTTCTGTTGAAACAGTTTTATGAGGAGTTGCTCTTCTGAGCTTACATAATGGCTTTATGAGTGCTCGGTATCGTACTCGTCCACGTCAACACAGACAGATTTCTGTCCAGAGTGATCAGTCTTCACGAACGTAGCAAGAGTAATGCCTCCTCTAGGCAAACCAAGTCAAAGTGGTTCAAACATGTCAGGTTCGACGGTAGCTTCAGCCTCCATTTAGGTGCTTCAGACTTTAAGTTTGAAATAAATCAATAACTTTCTTCTTTATTATTTTCAGAGCTACTTGGTAAGACAGATTGTAGAGCTTCAGTTTCTTGGAGTAATGCACACTATTTTAACTTCAGGTTGTTTTTCTAATTTTTTATGCCAGACTCCAGTTCTTCAACACCTTCATTAGATTGAATAGATTGTTTCTAACCATCCCCTTAATTCCATAGACCAAATGCCTTTATTCTCAAGGAAAATTTCAACATGACCAATTGACATTAAAATGTTCTTTTTTCTTGAGACTATGTTAACAATAACAGGATGTATGTCCAAAAGTTTTCTTTCACTTTTAGAAATCTCCAATTGAGTCTAATTTCTCTCATTTAGCAACAACTAAAAATCAGAACCTTGAGTGTTGATAAAATAGATGTCTCTTATAAAATCTGTAACTGTTAAACATCTGTGTTATTTCTAATATTAACGGTGAGCAGCAGTAGCACTTCACACCAAAGTAAAAGGAAGCAAATGGCACTTTGCACAATGCCTATTGCATGGTAATCATTTCCAAAATAGACACCTTTTATGCAGTCAGTGTCACATAGGGATGTATTCTGACAGCATCTTGCAAGGACAGCAGCTGGGAAAGGAAGAACACACAGAGTCTAAATGCAACATTTGATTCAAGAGGTAGTTCTGCATTTTGTACACATTCTTTCCTGTACACATGAATGCAGTCCTAGGGAGTAAATAGAGATAAGTTATTCCATCCAATTAATTCTGTTCTCCTAATTTAAACAAATGTGGTAGATGAGATAGGTGATGATGCAACCTAGTTATTCCAGTGTATTGTTGGCAGAGGAATTAATGTAAAATGTATATTTCTCAACCAATTTGGCAACATCCCAGATTGGGGGAATGGAACATAATTAACAATTGCTAAATTTTAGGCCTAGCTCAAGGAATGACAGAAGATAAAATAAACCCAAGCAATCAAAATCTGTATCCTGTTCTACTCTAGTGACATCATCAGGATAGGTAACTATAATAATACTAGTGACCGGGTGCACTGATTCATGTACACTGAAATAATATTAATTAGAAGAAAAATTTGTGTGGTAATTACATCACTGCAAAAAATTACATGTCAACATAGTATATATAATATAGTACTATAAAATTAAAACATGCGTGCAATTGGTGCCAGTGAGAGCTTTATATGTATTACACATGCACGAGTCACCATTTATTTTTAAATTGCCAGTTCATGTCATATGTACCGGCCAGTCGGTCAGAGGTTGGACGGACAGACAGTCGGTCATTTAACCTTTTAGATATACAGATTATAATAATGTATGTATTTATTTTATTCCCCCGCCTTCCCGCTGCAGTTTGACAATCTGTTTGAGGCAGCTATGTAAAATGAAGAAAGCCCTTTTAATTCTGTTCTTGTGTTTGGGAACAATGAATACTTCTATCTAGTAAAAGGCATTATTCATAGTATTTGGGAATTAGAAGATATTTTCTCTCATTAAGTGAATATCATATTGGCAAAATGCATTTTTTTGCCTTAGATATGCATGATAATGTAATACTTGAATAATTTCCAGAAAATGCAATTATGGAGAATTTCATAGAGAATCTAATCTAGCTTTCAAATTTTTCTAGTTCCCATATGATTTTTTTTCTAGCACTGAGGTAAGCAAATCATTTGTGAGGAAGCATGACATAATGAAAGAAAGCTCTGCCACAGAGGGAAGGACAATACTCTGTGCACATTCTGGGCTCTTTAGGGAAATATGTGGGCATCTTTATATTTAAGCAAGGAGTACTGGATAAAATTAAAATTTGAGAATTAGTAGCTATGATCATAAAAACATCTGATAAAGAAAATATCACATCCTCAACAAACTTAAAGGAAATGAAAATACTTTGAAAATAGAAAGAACAGTACTTTCTATCAGACCTTGACAGACGGCTAAGCACAAACGGAAAGATGCCTGATCCAACCTGATGGTTGCAGCAAATGCAGGCCATGGTGATGGTACTTTCTTTTACTTAATTACTTAAAAAGTGATGACTAGTGACTGCCGCTCCGCAGATACTCTAAAAGAGTTACCTAACAAAATAATTTGGTAAGTAATTTAGGAAGTTATGTCATTGTAATGACTAATTGAAGGAACAATGCTTTTGTTAAGATGTTTATCTATTGTTATTGGGAAGTTCTTTCTTTCTTTTGACTAAAGCCATGGTCAGGAAATCATGGCTCACGAGCCACATGCGGGTCTTTGGCCCCTTCAGTCTGGCTCTTCCACAAAATACCATGTGCAGGCGCGGACGTACAGTGCAATGGAAACTTCGTGGCCCATGCGCAGAAGTCGGTCTTTTGTGGAAGAGCCACACTGAAGGGGCCAAAGAGCTGCATATGGCTCTCGAGCCACAGTTTGCTGACCACAGGACTAAAGCATTCATTTCAACAAGGGCATATCACTCCAAAAGTGGAAGAAAATGGTTCTTGAGAGGAAAAAAACAACAAAAACCTTTACATTTTCATGTATATAGTACAGTTAAACATACTACTATATATGTAAACAGATATACAATATATCAATATATCTATGATAATACAACTTCATGGAGTTGTAGTTCAGGAGAAAAAATATCTAAGAGTCTGTTTAGGGGGTCATATTGAAAAGGATTTGAATTCACACTGTAATGCAGTATTGCAAAATAAAACTATTATATTTAATCCCATAAGACAGATATATGTACAACACTGATTTTCAAA
Organism: Myotis davidii; assembly: GCF_000327345.1. Lineage (NCBI taxonomy): Eukaryota > Metazoa > Chordata > Mammalia > Chiroptera > Vespertilionidae > Myotis > Myotis davidii. The sequence continues at coordinate 675,337 of NW_006292574.1, read as the reverse complement.
CTGAACTATAAGATGTCCTTAAGGCATTCTAAATGATGTAAAATGAAAATAAAAGAACACCGTAGAACAATAACCTGACAAAATCTAGGAATAAGCAATTATTGATATGATTGTTCACTTAATTTTCATCTAAAGAGGAAATCTTGTTACTACAAATTCTAAATGGCATTTCTAATTTCTTCACGTGATTATGTGATTGGGGTAGGAATTCTAGGTAAACGCATAATGGAAATAGCTTCAAATGAAAGTTTTGCAGAAAATATTTATTGAATATCTACAACCTGTCAATGCAAAGAACAGGCATGGAACAGAAATGAGAGCACCAGCCTGCCCTTAACGAGCTGTTAATGTCACGGGGCTATAGAAAGAAAGTACTAAGCCTTTGGTAAATGAATGTGCAGTGAGCTTAAGGAGCATAAAGACGATGCTTCTCATGTAATGAAATGTTCCTGAGACAGGTGACCTGTGGACTGAAAAACATGCAGGTTGGGAAGTTAGGGGAGGATTTCATGATAGAATAAAGCAGACATAAGATAGCAATGGTTACTTTAGCAAATGCCCTTAGATTTAGGTCCTTGTATATGTTTGTCTATAGAAAAAAAGAGAGTCTGGAGATGTTGGAGAAGTAAAAGTAAAAAGTGAGATAACAAAATGTAATTCTAGTACATGACCTTCCACCATCACACAAAATGGTGTAATACTCACTAAACCCACAGTAAAGAATTATCAAATGCAAAGCAATAGGGAGAAAATAGGAAAATCATGGAATGAGTCCTCCCAGATTTTTCTCTCACCTTCCATGAATACAGGGAATATTTGAGAAAGAGAAAGGACAATCTCACTATATGAAGACACTAATGAGCATAAAACATCATTTGTTTTTTGTGTGACTATGAACCTGACAACTCTTTTCCTGAAGCATCAAAGGCCTATACTCTGAGTGATGTTCATCATTACATGATGAATGGATATTTAACAAAGTTGGTACAGGGCTACACGGCCTCTTCCTCAGGCTTACTATTTAATCACCTGGTGTTAATTTGTATTCTATCATTAAGAGAACTCTAGGCTATGTTTAACCACTTAAACTGGCTTGCTTAATTTGATACTCTCAGTTCATTTGAATTAAATATCACCCAACTCTAGGAAAATACTTTATTTCCATTTTCTTGCTGTCTATTTTTATAAATAATCTTTCTTAATTCCCTCTCTGCCTGAACTTCCCTCTTTTTATACATGTTACTTTCTTTGGCCAAGCAATTCACAGATTCTTTTTCCTGTTGGTGCCTCCCGTTATATAATAAGTGGATGAGCTGTAACTTTAAGGCCTAATATTTAATTGCACGACATACGTAAATAACAGTAGAAAGTTTGTGCCTAGGTCAAGAGGGGTCAGGGGTAAGATGAAAAGGAGATATTTCTCAGAAAGCAGATGAGCAAAGTTAGAGGTGGGTTTTAAAGAATAAGATAGGGTTCAAAAACCAAAGACTGTGAAGAAGCGGGGAGAAACCACAGTGCATTTCAAGAACAGTAAGAGTGGTAGCCTGTCTTATTGTTTCCAAGTTTGATTTTTCTGTCCCCCACCTCATGACATCAGCCTTGGTCATATAAGATTTGTCTTAACCAATGAAGTGGGAGTGTAGGTGACATGTCCATTTCCAAGCAGGAACATGAAGGGCTTTGGCTTGGTCATATCTTTTTCCCCCTGAATTACATGAACAGCCTGTGCCAATAGAGGCTGGTTCTTCAGCCTCTTTCCTGGAGTAAAGCTGATACAGAGTAGAGCAGCAAGGAATTCACAAGGGCTGAGGCACGGGAGAGAAATGAATGTCAGTGATGGCAAACCACTGAGATTTTGCAGTTGTTTGAAAGCTGACTGATACGTTAAATAAACTATTCTGATTAAAATGTAGACTTGGTGTCTGAGTTTGTTGTGGGAGATTGGCGCATAAAAATAGGTTATAACAAGATCACAAGAGCCTTGAATGTTAGGATAAAATGTAATTTATTGTGTAACTAAGAGTAATTGTTTTGGCTATTGGTTATTGAACAAAATAGTCAATAAGGCACCTACTACTTGATAAAAGAAAATGTTTATTTGAACATTAACTTGGAAAACATTCATTGTATACCTATGAAGAATAGGCATTAAAATCAGCTATGAGCAGTGTATATTTATTGTCCTCCAATGGTGTGAAATACAGTGTAGATGACAAGCAGGTGAACAGGCAATTGCATTAGGATTGTAATGATCTCAGTAAATACAGAATGATGGAGTCTCAGTGGATGGACATCTGTCATGACTTGGGGGAGCCAGGGAAGGCATCCCCCAGAAATACCTAAGCCCTTAGGTACAGTTTACTTGAGGTTTGCTGTATCCTAGCGTGGAAAGACTTCAAAAACACTAAAAAAAGACATAGCTCTGAAGAAAATATGGGAAGCTGTCAAACATTTTTTTGTGGGAAAATACTACGTACGTATTCCTTTTCCTAGAATTTATCCTTTTCGATTTTGAAGGATGGCTTGCTGTCATTATGACAAGTAAGGACATGCTTAGTGTGAAATCACTCTCATACCCCTTTCATCTCTCACTACAATTATTTTAAGAGCCTCACAATTTATAATCAGGTCATGGTCACTCACATTTTCTTCCTAATCTCTGATGAAATGACTTTAAACATAACTGGAAGTTATCATCTCTTCTCTTTGACTTTCAAATGGAATACTTTTTTTTCCCCAAAAAAATGTAACTGATGTTTTTAGACCAGACATTGGAAACCTTTCTCAGTATGGCAATATCCATAAAATCTCTATCATGTGTCTAATACTATCTTAATCTATGTATTAGTGGCCTTAAGTATTCATCATTATTTCTAACTAGTGGCCCGGTGCACAGATTCATGCACAATGAAAGGAAATTAATTAGAAGAAATATTTTAATATTGCTATTCACCCTTTCCTATAATAGAAGTTTGAGAGATGAAAGAAAATTAGTAAAATGTATATAAAAATAATATATAAATTGATTAGTAAACAATAACAACATGATTTAACAACAACAAAGACATGATATAAAAACAACAAAAAATGATATAAAAACAACTAAAACATGATATCACACGCTTCTTTCAGCTTAAGAGGTCCATTGTCCAATAGTTGGTCTTCAGACTTGTTATGTTGACAACGCCACTTTCTTTCAGCTTCAGAATGTCAACAAGAACAACCAAATTCATGATTGACAATAACAGATCAAAGCACACACATGTGATTGGCACCAGTGAGAACTTTATATGTATCGTACATGCGGGAGTCAACATTTATTTTTAACTTTCTAATGTGTGTCATATGTACCTGCTGGTCGGTCAGTTGGACAGTCAGATGGATAGATGTCAGTCACTTAGCCTTTTATATATATAGATAGTAACTAACGTGACATTTCCTTTTTGTTATATGTTCTCTGATCATGTAAATTTTTCTGTATGTGTACTTGTTACACTACAAGCACTGTGCACAGGTTTGATGATCTTTCATAAATGAATTATCTAATAAACACAGAAACCAAAATTCTCAGGAAAGCTTGACAACAACAAAGTTAATAGAAACTAATAGATTCAGTATGCCAGGTTAACATGATCATAAGAAAAATGAAATGTGTAAATATGCCAAACAAAAATAGGTTGATTTGTTCTATCAAAAAAGATTTTTAAAACAAGTTTATGACAGAATAGAGCTTTTAAAACAGTTTCTAAGTAGATATTGAAACAATAAACATATATATTTTAATACTGATTATTTCAAATGAGCAGGCATGCTAAGTGTGTTCAGTTGTCATTGGGGTAGTGAAATAAATACTCATTACCATCAACATTTTACAGATGAAATGAAAGATGGGAGCTTAGAGTGATTGATTCACCAAAGGCAGTAAAGTTAGTAAGGGAAAGATCTGGGCTTTTAACCTGGAGCTAGTTTATGTATATAGTAGAGGCCTGTTGCACGAAGAGATTCATGCAATAGGCCCTCCCTTCCCCTGGCTGCTGGCACTGGTTTTTCTCCAGGACCCGGGACCCAGGCCTTTGCTGCTCTGGCTGGAGCCTTCAAGTCTTCGCCCTGCCGCTTCGCGCCTATGTATGCATATTAACTGCCATCGTTGTTGGGTTAATTTGCATACTCTCCTGATTGGCTGGTGAGCCTAGCGGAGGGACGGTCAACTTACATATTTGTCTATTAGGTACGATTCTAGATTCCTATGTATTAAATATGATGAAAACCTATTCAATCTGGTTATGTTTTTAGTGAGTTGATCTCCAGTACACTTACTACCATCTAACCCAGCCGTGGGCAAACTACGGCCCGCAGGCCGGATCCGGCCTGTTTGAAATGAATAAAACTAAAAAAAAAGACCGTACCCTTTTATGTAATGATGTTTACTTTGAATTTATATTAGTTCACACAAACACTCCATCCATGCTTTTGTTCCGGCCCTCCGGTCCAGTTTAAGAACCCATGGTGGCCCTCGAGTCAAAAAGTTTGCCCACCCCTGAACCTGTAATTCTATTTGCCATTGTTAAAAAATGAATTTGAGCCATTTGTGTGGTGAGAGAAAAACATTTACCAGCATCTTGCGATACTAAGATGCTTAACCTCTTTCACACTGATAATCACAGCCCTTGAAATAGCTCAGCCTCTGTAAAGAAATAAAGACAACTATTTTATACCTTTTCCAAGTTGTTAGCTGAAGGAAAAAATATTTCCATTCGTAATGTCATTAACAATGCATTGCCCAACTTCTCCTTCTGACCTTTCTGCTCAATAACTTTCATGGTTTCCACTTCACGGTGAGAAAAGAATGTGCGGCCTCTCAAATTTCTATAAACAGGACGAGCAACGAGTACAGTTAAGCTCCTTCTCAGCTTCACTCTGGGCTAATAGGCACTACCTGGTAGTTCACACCTTTTCTAATAGCTGTATTTTCTTTTTATTCTCAGAGTACTTTGTGTGTACCTGATTGTTGTGAGAATAAACAGAGAGGATTTATATCTAAACAATCTGAATGGGTATATACAACATATTTTAAATTGGAATTATTGATAAAAGGTCCAAGCAATCTACCCAGAGACTTCTTGATAAAGAAGATACAGATTTGAGGTTTTATCCCAATACATTCTACCCATGCAGGCAGTGTATAGGTCTCTATAGAATTCATAGCCCCCTATAGGCATACCAGTAATAGGCTTCCACT
>NW_006292574.1:647876-670045 GCF_000327345.1 Myotis davidii | reverse complement strand
AAAGACCCATTGGGGGAAAAAATGAAGAAAAATAGGGATGAATAAAATGTACAAGAAAAATATTTCCCTTTTAAATGATATGGTATAAAAGATGATTATAAAGTTGAAGCTATTACTGTTTATTGCTTTGATGTAGTACAAGGGAAGAAGAGATGTGTGATTTTTCTTATTAACAGTCTTAATTAACTTTTAATTGATTTCTAGGAAGATAAATGGTTTCACACACTGAGCTCCTTGGCTAGATACTAAACATCAATGCAAACTTCTTGACAGTACTGCTGATGACAAGGGATTTTATGTTTGATTATCTTGCCTAATATATACATACTCATCTGTATAGGAGAGAAATGAAATTAGCTTGCTTAGCCGGTTCATGTCACCTAACTTACCCTGTTTATGCTCCTTAATTAAGAGAAAAGGAAGGAAATAGCCCTGCTTTTCGTAAACATTCTGTTTTCATTGTAAACATTTCTGTTTACATGTTTCGTAAACATTCTGTTTTCATACATCTAGTAGAAGATGTATGTCCGTGTTTCCTTGAAATTTTAGAGTATTTTTCAACAAAATATTACTGTTATTTATTCCATGAGGACTAAATATAGTTCTATTTGTGGAAACGTGGCATTCAGTGAATTAAGTTTTGGGAAATCAGATCAAAATGTATGTGTGTAGTTGTGTGTTAGTGCACTTGACTTTGGACATGTTATGCCATTTCAGCTGACTTAAAATTCTGAAACCCTATTGATAAGGATGCCCCATCTATTTCCAAACCATCTTTTAAAATGCCTTTGGATATTTTATCTCAATAAATCACCCCATTGTAAAATAGAGATACTTATATCTTTGATCATTTTGATATATGAAAAGTTTTGAAATGTTATTCTAAAAAGACATACGGTAGACTAAAACAAATACAAGAAAGCATTTGTCAAGTGTACAATTCTGATTAATAAAATGATCTCTAATTGCTGGAAATTTTTCTAGAAGAAGTGAACTTGGGATTTGAAGAATGGATGCATGATTAGAATTTCATAGGTGAGTAAGGGAATCATCGTAGCGAGGTCTGAAAAGAAATGTCAAGCAGTATACGCTGAGTCCTAGGGAAATGTGGGAAACTGATTAGACTTGAGCAGAGGCAGAGAGTTTATACAGCAGAGTGAATAGTAAGAAATGCTGAAAGTGTAGGTTGGAATTAAATCATATGTAAAAGTTTAGATTTGGGTTTCTTCCTGTAGGTTGATCAACATGTTGAAAGGAGGCTATATTTCTATACCTAGGATTTCTAAATCCGGTGCATTTGGTATTTCCCTTGAGAACGTTGCCTTGTTCATTAAAATATTGATGGCACTTGAGAAGTTCTGAAGAAATGAGACATTTTAAATTCCCTTTATTCTTAATTTCTAAACTTTATGTATTTGAGCATTCACCGCCTTAACCTGCGTAGTCCCTAGTTGTCATTCTATAACATATTGAAAATACACAGATATTTCCTTGTTTTGATTCCACGCTTGGTTTGATCATGACAAAATATCACTATGTTTAATAATGCTGTTTTTCAATTTAGACCAGTAATCAGTAGTAATGCTAAGATTATCAGAGTCCCAGGTGCAATTCTAATAATTCCAGTGTTTGCTCTGAAATTCTTGACCAAAATCACACAGAATGATAAAGCAAGAAATATAAACTAAAATAAAGCCAAACAGCAGGTATATAATGAATAAAATAATTTTAAGTGTTCTATAGCAGTGTTAAAGCATTCATTTATATGCTAATATGTATAATTCATTTGTGCACTTAAACACTGAATGTGTGCCTACTATGTGTCAGAAACTATAGTAGGCACTGAGCATTTAGTGAAAAAAAGAAAAGCAAATATCCCGGACCAAACCTTAATGGCTTACATTGTGAAAAGGTTGACAAATATTAAACAACTAATCACACTGATAAATAAAAATGGCATAGATGACAGGCATATAAAGCTACTGACATGTGTAACAGGAGGTTCTAATTTCCACTTCAGAAGTCAGAAAAAACTGCTTTGAGGAAGTGATGTTAGATTGACACTTGAAAGATGAGTGGGTGTTAGCCTGATGAATAATAGTACAGGCCTCTAGGCAGGGGCTTCTGGAGAAGTTTTGAGGTTAGAGAGGTTTGCAATATTCTGGAACATAGTGAAATCAGCATTTAATGAGGACCCTCCTGCCTATGTTAAAGATTTAAATATTTCCCAAGGCAATGGAAATTATTGAAGGAAGTTAAGCAGAGAACTGGTGTCATTACTTTTATCTTTTATAAAAAAATATATACATCTGAAGAGAAATAATGGAAAGAAAATAATTAAGAAGTAATTTAGCAATCTAAGCCACAGTGGATGGTGGCTGGGCCCAGTATGATGTGGCTTGAGATATTTTACACCGGAAGAAGCATATTATGGATAGATAGGGATTTTTCTGTAAATGCCATTATAGCTTGGACCTTGTTATTTAATACACCACATATCTCACAGCCTGTAGCTGAGCTTCATGTACTGTATGAGATGGAATGAAAGAAGAAAGAGGAGAGATTCAAAAGTGTGAGAGGGACTTGACTTACCATTGTTGGTTTTGAAGATTGAGGGGATGTGCCATGAGCCAAGGACAAGGGGTGGCCTCTGGAAGCTGGGAATGTCCTACATGGCAACCAAAATAGAGATGGGGCTATCAATCTGACAATCCCAAGGACCTACATTATGTCAACAACTTGAGTGAGCAAGGAAGGTGATCTTTCTCTAATGCCTCCAGAGAGAAGCATAGCCCTACCTATACCTTGAGTGGTGAGACCCGTGTTGAACTTCAGATCTACAGAACTATAAGATAACAGACTTGTAGAAGCCGCTAAATTTGGAATGACAGTGATAAAAAAATAATACAGACATATTTGAGGTATCTTTATTGGAGATATAAATTAAGCAGCTGGACATATATAGGACTATGTTATTTGCATACACAACACTCCTCCCAACACACACACACACATAGCATGTTAGTCAAATTAAATCATTCTGTCATAACACAGTTTCCAATGTGTGGCTGAATAAAACCATAACTTGAACAAGAATCATTTAAATTGCTGATTACATAAGTGATTGATTTGGTAATCTTAAGAATTCCCACAGACAGTAAAAGTCACTGAAATTTTCAAGGGTATTGGTATTATGAAATAAGACCTATTTATATCACTAGATTATATTTTTCTAGTTTCTTAAGCAGTGATTTTAGAGAAAAAGATAAAGTTTTGTGGGAGGTATTGTGGATATTAAGTGATTATTGTGTCCCTGGCTCATAATGCAGCCACGTGTATAATCTTCCTTAGCAACTGTTTGAGGCACAACTATATAACATTGTATGGCTCCTAAGATTTCCTTCAATTTCTCTAAAGAAAAATAATGTAGAACTATTTAACACAAACGACACAGTATTTGATAGTGAGAGGTCATAATTTATATTTACTCAAAATTTCCACATTTTATTTGATATGAAGTGATTCTATATGACTTGGAATTTTCAGTTAATATGTTATTATAACATCAACAATTCTCAATTATCATTTGGAGACTGCATCGAAATATTAAAGAAAAACCCTTTGTAGGTGCTTGATAGTCGCTATACTTTTACTCTCATTTGGATTTTGAAGAGGATTTAGTTTTATATCTCATTTTCATACGTTTATTTATTCAAATACTAATTTCACAAATATCTAAAGAGTATTATATGTGAGGCATTGTACTAAACATGGGGCACTGAGATACTTATTTCTTGTGTAATGCTAAGATAATTAAATTCCATATACACAGTTTTCTCATTTGTAAATTGGGACCAATTATATTTATCAATAAGAACATTGTGAGGATTAAATGAGGTAATATATATTTGTGTACATTTATGTGAAATTTCATATACAGATGAAAATAAGTATATAAAGTACTCAAAACTATAGAATTTTAAGTTGTCACTTAGTAGCTTATTTTAAAGCAATTATGAACTAAATGTGATTTTCTTATTTTAGAATTCAAAATGTATTAAATAAATGATAGAGGAAAATTCACTATTTTTGGAGTGAGAATTTTCTGAAATAATATTGTTATTGCGAATGACATTAATTTATAAGTTATGCTCATTTTAAAGGAAGACTATTAATTAAACTATATTATATTTCTTTTCATGTTCTAGACTCTTGCATTACATTCTCATTATCTTTTTAACATTCTCTCTGGAGAAAAAAGAATATTTGGTTAGAAATATTCCATGATCCATTAACTATTCTCTTCTAGCAGGAAGACATAACAAAATGCAATGTTAAAAAAGCTTAACAAAATGTGCTATGTGAATTCCTTTGTTTTTTATTTCAATTAGGCAACTGACCCTGATGCTGGAATAAATGGCCAAGTGTACTACAGTTTGGGTAACTTCAATCATCTTTTTCGTATCACATCCAACGGGAGCATTTACACAACAGTGAAGCTTAACAGGGAAGTCAGGGACTACTATGAACTTCTTGTTGTGGCAACCGATGGAGCGGTACACCCTCGTCACTCAACTCTAACACTGGCCATAAAGGTGTTGGATATTGATGATAACAGTCCCGTGTTCACCAATTCAACATATACTGTTGTTGTTGAAGAGAATCTTCCAGCTGGGACCATCTTCCTTCAAGTAGAGGTAGGTGTGTGGGAGGAGCATTCATTTCATAAATTCCACATTATAGGATTAGCTATTAGGGTAGGGTTGACAGATTTAGCAAATCAAAAAATAACACATCCAAAAAAAAAAAAAAAAGCCGAGGCCGGTTTGGCTCAGTGGATAGAGCGTCGGCCTGTGGACTGAAAGGTCCCAGGTTCGATTCCGGTCAGGGGCATGTACCTGGGTTGCGGGCACATCCCCAGTGGGGAGTGTGCAGGAGGCAGCTGGTCGATGTTTCTCTCTCATCGATGTTTCTAGCTCTCTATCTCTCTCCTTTCCGCTCTGTAAAAACTCAATAAAATATATTTAAAAAAAATAAATAACACATCCAGTTAAATTTTTTATTTTTAAAATTTTTAATGGCAGGTAAACAATGAATACATTTTAATATAAGTCTCTCTTAAGCACTACATTTTTAAAAAAATCTAACAACTCCTAGGGATACAACAAAAAATAAGGGGAGAAAATGTGCCTTTGTAAGAAATGAAATAAAGAATCTAAATAGATTTTTTTAATTAAAAAATTAATGTTATATATTTATTGTAATAATGAACAATACAGTAGTCTATAAAAAGTCAATAATCTCCCACCTTGTACCTCCAAAGTACTACGTATTCATATTTATGTTTATTCTGTCACATTTATCTTTGTGCTCACACAAGTATCAAAGATATATATGTAAAAATAAATATGCATGTATTTTTGCATAAATGCATATATGTATATACATATATACATATGTAAATAGTTACCTATATTTTACAGACATAGGGTTATTGCTATACTTATTATTTTGTAATTTTTTTTTATATTTTATTGATTTTTTACAGAGAGGAAAGGAGATAGCGATAGAGAGTTAGAAACATCGATGAGAGAGAAACATCGATCAGCTGCCTCCTGCACATCCCCCACTGGGGAAATACGCGCAACCCAGGTACATGCCCTTGACCGGAATCGAACCTGGGACCTTTCAGTCCGCAGGCCGACGCTCTATCCACTGAGCCAAACCGGTTTCGGCTATTTTGTAATTTTTAATTTTATTTTCAGTAAACAACTGACATTCTTCCACAAGTCTTAACTCTCCTATTTAATAGTGTCTTCTTCTCCAAGCCTCCCTTTTCATTTCTCAACTGCACTATTACCAGAAACTCTGGACATTCTGATTCAGTAAGTTAAATTCGCTCAGAAATCTGCCTTTTAAGGAACTATCCATTTAAATCTGACACAGATGGTATATGAAGTATATTTTGAGGAAAAAAAATTAGACCATTAGACCTTCCTTGACTGCAATACACATGAATTTTGTTGGCATGGATTTAAAGAACTTGTATTTCTTTCATAATTCAACTAAATAAATATTTACACAATAAACATTAATAACTGACAAGAGACATATGCCGGTCATGGAGAGGGCCATTATTTCTTCCTGTATTCTTCTGTTAATCTCATTCATTCATTCATTCATTCCAGAAGTATAATTTCGACATTTATTTTATACCCACTCCCCTGCTAGACTTTGAGGATTCAAACATGAACCAGACGATTATCTGCGTTCATTGAGTTTTTGGTCTCATGTAGCAAGTAGACAAGTAGACTGCTCATTAAAATAGAGGTCCTCAAAGTGAGGGGCTTACGGGATCACAGATCATAGCCTAATCTTTAGGTCAAAGAGAATGTTTCCTGGAGAAAGTTGCTTTCTAAATGGCAAACTGAAGAGTGAGAGTTATTTGAGCAAAGAAGAAGAATGGCTATTCGAGGCAGTGGAAATAATCTTCTCAGAATCCTGGAGGAGAGAAGAGAATTAGGGGCTAAATGGCTGGAAAATGTGTATGTCCTTCTCACCATGTTAAGGAATTGGGAGATGATCCAAAATGGAATGAAAAGCAAGAAGGATTTTAGGCAGGGAAATAAAATCTTTCTTTGATTAAAGGGAGCCAAGACTGGAAGTTCACATACGAGGTTTTGCATTACTGCATGCAGAGCCTAACCAACCCTCACCTTCCCAGTGCCATTTTTGCTCCATTCCATGTCCCCTAACAGAGTGGCCTTTGCAAACCTGTACTACTGAGTAAAATAATCATCCTACAATCCTGCATAAAAAGCATCCTTTCAGCTAAAAGATATCACTCCCAATTCTGAACACCTTTAAGTGACATATCATTTTTTCCTTTGATTTTGGTATTTGTGTCTTATTTCTTTGTACAGTAACCTGGAGGACAGAAACTGCCTTTATTCATCTTGTACATCTCTATAGTAACTTGCACATAATAACAACTCAATAAATATTAGTTAAATGAAGGGAGTTATAATCGAGTGATCTCTAGAAATGATTATAGGATACTTATGAGATGAAATGAAATTACTTATCAGTTTTATTTTAGTGTTTTAATAATCCATTGTGTTTATGGAAATCACTCAATAAATTTATTTATTTATTTATTTATTTATTTATTTATTTATTTATTTGGTTAATCCTCATGCAAGAATATTTTTTCCATTGATTTTGAGAGGAAATGGAAGGGAGAAAGAGAGGAGGGAGAGTGTGGGGGGGAGAAAAACAGAGAGAGAGAGAGAGAGAGAGAGAGAGAGAGAGAGAGAGATAGGTGTTAGAGAGACACATTGAATGGTTGTCTCCTGCAAGTGCTCTGACTAGGGCAGGGATCAAACCTGCAACCCAGTCACATGTCCTTGACCAGGAAAAGAACCTATGATGCTTCAGTCCATGAGCCAACACTCCAACCACTGAACCACACTGGCTAAGGCTCAATAAATTTATTTTTATTTAAAATATATCTTTTCAAGGCTATATGGTCAGCAAGAAATAATCATCTGTGACAATACTTATTTCTTTACTGTGGTATGGTTCTTTTAATAGTGATTTTTTTCAGGTAAAATAAATTTAGTAATAAAATCCACAAGGACAAAAATCTCATGTCTCTGTCTCTATTTCTCTCTCTTTCTCTCCTCCTCCCCCTTTCTGGTAAATTACTTAACAAAGGTGCTTTTCTCTGAAACATGACTTTTGGTCAGCATTAGTGTCCTAAGCACTGACACATGACTTCATTAGTCTTCCATTTTTCTAGGTTGGCACTGCCACTGATATAACCATTCTTCTTGTTACAGGCCACGGATGTTGACCTTGGAGCAAATGTGTCTTATCGGATAAGAAGCCCAGAAGTGAAGCACCTTTTTGCAATGCACCCGTTTACAGGAGAACTCTCCCTTTTAAGGAGTTTGGACTATGAGTCATTTCCAGACCAGGAAGCAAGTATCACTTTCCTAGTGGAGGCCTTTGATATTTACGGCACAATGCCACCTGGGATTGCTACCGTCACAGTGATAGTAAAGGTAAGGAATACAGGTGACTTCTGGTTGCCTACTTTGCACTCTCTACATGTAGCTTCTGTATTTTATACAATAAATCTAATATTTAGTGCAACAATTCATAATAACTTAGTGGTACCAGACCCAGAACATAGATTTTTTAATTGATAAATATTTATGAAGACTTGAGAAACAACTATATTGTTTAAGAGATAAATTCGAAGGAAACACTAAAAAAATTAATTCAAACATGTGGCTGCCTTAGTCTGCTGTTAGCTCTGTGACTTTAATCAAGCCATAATTTCGCCAGCCTACACTTTAGTGCAAATTTCACAGCAGTAGAGATAATAACTTTATCCAAATCCTTCAGTTTTAAAAATAAAATCTTTAATAAGATGACTCTGAATGATTAAGTGTGCTAAGCCTCCGGAACTAATTAGTTTACTTTAGTTTAGAACCCAAGATTCTGGAATGAAATAAGCTTTGGGATCAAGATCAAATTGGAATTAAGTTCTGGTTCAACCATTTCAAGTTCTATAATTTACGGGACTTTCTTGACCTCTCTAAGTTTGTTATCTCATCCATTGTAATACCCTGTGCCAAATGATTGCCTGAAAAAGCATGGTGTTTTCAACCTTTTGGATTTCCAGTGACAGTTCTCAAGTGGATATAACAGTCACCTGAGCTGCGAACTAAATTTTCAGATTTCTCTGCTCTTTCCCAAAGGAGCACCTTCCCTATGGGGAAAGCATTGCAAATGCATTTCTACTGTTGCATTTCTGCCTAGAATAAGAGAAAGTCAGGTTCTGGGGATGACGTCAAGTCTTGAAAGGTGCTTTCAGTCAAGGACTCTGTACACAAGGTTATAAGGTACACAAGGTAATAGGCAACTTCTCCACAATGCTCATTTTCATAGTGTAAATGATGGTGTAAGTTATTAAAGACGCATGGCTTTCCTAGAGTTTTTATTTGATGGTTAACTAATAAATAACTAAAAATTCTATTGGTTTTGTTAGAAAATACCAATATGAGAACATAAAAGATTGATAAGGACTTAACCAATCTATAATTAGCATAACTATCATGTAGGTTGATGCTTTAATACTTGACTGCAAGGTCTTTGAGTCTGGTTTTTGTTTGTTTGTTTGGTTTGGATTTATTTGTGATAATCCTGCAATCAGAGTGGGACACAGGGAGTATTCCACTGCCTTTTCTGACAGAGGTTTATCTGCCAGTACCCACCTGAGGCTATTTCTTCCATCACGGCCTGCTGTCTCCTCTAAACTACCCTGGAGAGGGGAGCATGAGTCCCTTCCATTCTCAGATGCCTTAGAGCAGTCTGGAGAGTCCTATTAGGGTCAGAAATCCACAATGACTCTGTACCTGTATCCATAGTGTGTCTCTATATCCTAAGAAATTTATCTATTTCAGATAATGGGAAATATATCTATTTCAGGGAGTTAAAATTTTATTCAGCATTAAGTTCTCTTTGGGAATCAGTATTTGAACTATCAAAGTCTTTTCCTAGTGACCTCCTTTTCTGTTTGTGTATTCCCCCTCCCCTGAAACAATGCTCTGGTAGCCTGGGGAAGGTTCAAGGGACAGCACAAAACCACCAATGACCTGAGGGACTTCAACTCATATTTTGAAATATTATGTTGCCACACTATGTTGTGGTATGACACTTAGAAATTTAGAAATCTTTTTCCAAGAACATATTAGGAACATGATACTATTAGTGGTTAGGAAGATGTTGGATAGGCAAAGAAATGAAAAAGACTAAGATAGGTTTGACCTGCATAAACTAACTAGAGCAAAATGGCTTCCAGAGCAGGTGAAATTGTTAAACCATCTTACTCTGGTCTTCTCTTGTCTACCCATGTGGCTCGGTGGAATTTAGCATTAAAAACATGTAAAACAGAATAAAAAGGTCCTTGTCGGACAATTTTGGACAGTAAGGGAAGAAAAAGCTTGTTTCTGATGACCTTCCTTCTATTCTTCCCAGATCCAAAAAGGGATACTCAAATAGTGTAGCCGTCTCTCTAGGATGAATGTGGTGGGTTGTAGAAAATTGTGATCTTCATAGACTCTGACAAGGCTGCTTGAATTTTTTCTCTCTTTGTCTTGGACTTTTTTTTTCTAGAATTCATTGGAGTCAAATTGAATCAAAACATATGAAGTAAATAAGCAAGCTTGTTCTAAATAAGCCTCATTCTTTATCTGAGCTCAAGACTTAAATTTCATTGCCTGTTGCTTGAGCACCCTTTATTGCAATAGAGGGATGTCACTCAATGTTTCTTATCATTTACCTTACTTAGAGAAGTAAAACCAATGTATTGGTTTAGTCTTCTTGACCTATACACATTTATTTCTGATTTATTGTACATTTAAAGCAAATCATATTCATAATTTAATTCTAGATATTTTCAATGCCATTTTTTTTCTTTTTCAAGTGATATAAGCATAAAATATTTGTAGAATATTTTCCCCAAAACAGACTGACACTTGCTTACTTTTCTCCTTATCACTCAGGGTAAAAGAGAACTTTCAGAGTCTCTTGTCTACTATCAGACTTGTTTGTTTTGGAAAGAAAATGGAATAGAATTCTCATCTCTCCACATATGTAGATATTTTCTAAGCTTGCAAATTTCTGCTATTGGTTTGTTTACTTGCAGTACTGACAAGCTGCTCTGCTGATAACATAATTGCATGGTATTTGCTAAGAGATATTTCTACTGAAAACAGTCACCACAGGGAAAGCATCTTGAAGATCTCTCTTCGAAAATGAGCAGAAATATAATTTCTTTTGTAAAAAAGAAATATCTAGTGTTTATAACTAGTCCATCAAATTTATTTAAAACTGGAGTGAGAATAGGGAAATTAAAGTAATATTCAGAAGGAAAAATATTTCTACACCAACGGTTCTCAACCTGTGGGTCGCGACCCCTTTGGGGGTCAAACGACCCTTTCACAGGGGTCACTTAAATACATCCTGCACATCAGATATTTACATTATGATTCATAACAGTAGCAAAATTACAGTTAGGACGTAGCAACGAAAATAATTTATGGTTGGGAGTCACCACAACATGAGGAGCTGTATTAAAATGTCGCGGCATTAGGAAGGTTGAGAACCACTGTTCTACACTAATAAGAAAATATAATTATATGACCGACACCTGCAAAGAGCTCTCTTGGTCACACATTTTAAGGACCCAAAACAAAACCAATTATCATAAAAAATAATATGGATTTTTATTGCAAAGTTTTTGTAGAACACTGATAAAACGAGGCCTATTTCATTGCACATTTATTGATAGACAATTAGATGATATGGCTGAATCTCTGGAAAATAAAAATAACATTCTAAAGAGTTTAAAACATAAAATTCAGAGAAAAATCTTACCTTATACACTGAATTCTAATATACAAAAGAAAATACACAGAAAGAAAAGCTCTGTTCTCTATGGAAAGCCAAAAGCTGAATACAGGACACGGCAGTTGAAATATATTAATGGATATACAATACTTGGCAGCATTGAATGGGCTGTGAAAGACTTGTCCAAGATAAAAAGATGACTTCAGACATTTTGCTGATGGTCATTTTAGATAGAATGGCTGCACGGGCGTAGGAGAGTGAGGGAGACTGCGTTAGTAGGAGCCGGTATAGGAGGGGGCAGGAATATGTGGAAGGATCAGAAATGAACGACTATCCATTAGGGCCAAGGTTGCTGGAAATACTGTGTATCTTGGAAGATGACGTTAGCATTTTCATCTTTCAAAGGGGCTTCCTCCTCCAGGTGGAAAATAAATGTTTCTATGTCTCCAAACATATAGAAAACAGGCTTTTCTAGCTTTTCTATAGGAAATCAGTGTCCAGCATCAAGGTTTCATTTGCCAAACCCTGGACGCCCGACAGGCATTGATGTGCTGCTGATGCTCCGTGGTGATGGTATTGGTAGTGTCCTAGTTTGGATTCGGTCAGAGGAGTTATGTTGTGAGAGACCGGGAGGAGGTAGTCCAGGACTCAAACAAATACTGTAAGAAATTCTGGACATTTCAAGATTTACAGCATATTTCCTTCCCTTCCTCTGGAAGGGGGAAATTGAATTAAAGATGATTTCCATGAACCAGCTAATGGGAGTATGTTTGAACAGAGTAATCATTATTTTTTTTACAACTTGGAGTTGATTTTTCCTTTGGAGTTGGTCAATGTTTTTTCCCTTGGAGCTGGTTGACCTGGGGATATCCTTGTTTGGGGCTATAGTCATCAAATGTTTCCCTCTAGTATATTTTTCACTATTATATTCTTGTTTAGTGTATTTTTTTTCTAATGTATTAACCAGGAAGTTTAAAGAATGTGAATACATCAGGGAGGGCATGTCACAGGCTGAGTAAGATAGTTTCATAAAGTATGTGCATATTCTGCTATTCTAGAATTTTACAACTAAGATGTGACATGTTACCTCTAAAGAATCAAATGAGGGGGAACATACAAAAATGCCTATTCCCAGAGATTTTACCCTTCTAGGATTATCATATTTCCCCTGCCTCAGACAGGCTTGGCACTGCCGCAAGTCTCCACAATTGAATGTCCTCCTAATGGGGACAATAGATGCTGGTAAGCCTTACTGGTTACTGCTCGACATGGCCATTATTTCCCAATCCCACCATTCCTGTGGCGGCTATCTTCACCCTGATGAAGTGGCCACCACATTTGGGGAGCATGCTTGATATATTGGAATCTTCCATATATTCTCTAAAAACTTTAATTCACCAAAGCCATAAAATATCCCAAACACTATTAGTTTGTGTCTCTAATATTGCAATTTCTTCCAGGTCTCTGAGGATATATTTCATAGAGTATTAGCTCCTCGAGATAGATTTGGGAAACACTGGGCTCTGCAAAAGTAAACAGATCTCTCTCTGCATTGGCGTATACATTCATATAAGAGCCTTCAATGTACTGATATACTTTGAGAATCTCAAGAAAAAAAAGTGATTTCCCATATTTGATCATGGGATTCTTTTTGGTTGTAAAGTTTCTGATCGGATTCATTTTTCAAGGAATGCAACTTAGGGAAAAAACACACAACATTATTAGGTTTTAGTGAAAATAACTATTTTCAGATTTAAATATTGAATAAACTGTTTTAAAAATATTATTATAACTGCAACAACTCTCTTTTTACTAAAGAAAGCTTTATGAATAATTATAACAATTATCTTCAGGGAAATAAATTAGCATTATACAATGTTAAGAAGCTCACAAGATTGCCAAAATAAAAGTATAGTAACTAGTTGAAAAAAATTTTTTAATCTAAAATATTATTGGAAAGAGATATCTTAAAAGTTATATGTGCATTATGTGCATTTTTTAAGTGAAAATCACACTTAAGTCATCTTACATATAATCTTCAGATGACTTTGCCATTTCTCTTTCTCCTTGCGTCCACATATCAGAATGAGGCTTTAGGATCTGATATAACAGAATTAAATCATAGCTGTATCCTTTGTTGCAGGATAACAATGAGCAATTTAATCTCTGTAAGCTTCAGTTTTCTTATATATAAAACAGGAATAATAGTAATAATAATAACTACTATATTTTGTGCAAGTTAATGGAAATGATACATTTTATACACTCAGCATTTTCCTGATATACAGTAAAAATGAACCATACAGACACACGCACACACGCATGTAATTATGATGCATTTTTGAGAAAGTCTAAAATGGAGTGGTATTGTTAGAATTTGTTCATAGACCTGAGCTCAGAATATGCACTCATTGTCTCAATTTACCATAATGTCATGGTTTAGAAAAGTTCCAAAAATGTATCACCTCCTTTCCCCCACACATTACCATTGCAACAGAGGGAACTAGAAAGCAATAGAATGATGTATTAAATCACTGGGTTTGTCACCATTGCACAGTGTTATTCTCCTCTAATTTAGCTATTGATTTGGAAAAGCTATTTCAGCTGCCAGAATGCATGAGTGATGGGGACGTTGTTCAGATAACAGAAATGCATCCTATGGTAATGTAGCTAATTAAACTCCGTGCTATACACTCTCATCATAGCCTTGTACTGTCTCTTTCATGACATGCATCACACTTGACATTATGCATTTAGTTTTTGCCTTCTACACTGAACTCTAACCCCAGTACCAGCAGGCACTATGCCTTTCTTGGTGGTAACAATACCCCAACACCCAAAGTACTGTCTAATGCCCAGTAGGATTTCCATCAGTATTTGTGATACTGAGAGCCATGCTGTACATAAAACTCATATGTTTCCTCCTAGCCAACTGTACCTTCAGGTACGTTTTTATGTGATTGATACATGGGGCCAAATTGTAAGTTTACTACTCAACATTTTTAAGAGCAGGGTGGTGTTCCAGTTGAGAACCATGATGACATTCGGAACAGACTTTAGAAACATGAAAACTAGTTATTGGTCAGATCAAAAATATAACCACAGAAAGCAAATTATTGAGGGTCTTGGTGATAAAATTGACAAAAGGACAGAAAAGGAAATCTTTCTTTTTGCCACTACTACCCTCTAGTGGAGTAATGGCTAACAGAAAGGGGCTTGTTTTTGGAGAATGAAGCTTATCCTTAATTTGAGGCATAATAGAGCATTTGTACAGAAGCAAATCATGTGTACATTTTTCTTCAATATCCCTGGAGCATAAATATACCCAACTAACGATTATGCCCAATGGCATTACATTTCAATAAATGTTATCATTTGAAGTAATGCATGGTGCAAGAACTCTGGGCAACTGGCTATACATTTTAGCCACAATAAAAGATTATTATCCCCAAGTGTGTGCAGTGTACCATAAGAAGAAGTACTGCCATAATAATTATATTGATTCTTCATCCTGTCAATGGCAAGCAACATAAAATTAGGGCCATTAATGTTTCAGTGGTCTTCAGTTATTACAGCCTTTGGTTTGCATCAAATCAGTTGGTGAGGCCAGATTAAAACATGACCACTGTGCATTCAGTTAGAAGGCGAATCTAGTGAATACTTTCTCAGCAAAAAATAGGCCACTGTATTCAACACCGTTAGCAGCTGTGTGGACATAATTGGAAAAATATCATATCTTCTTTTTATTTTCTGAAGAATCTAGTTATCCAAAAAGTACCTTGTAACATTAAGGTTTCAGATGCGCCCCCTAGGGAAGGAGGAGAAGAAACTCCGTAAGAGAATATTGAGTTTATATGACTTTGGGTGCAGAACAATTACAATGTTGGGCTTCTTCTTTTCCAACCTTTAGAAGTTACACTTTAGAAGTGCAAGAGGATCTCCACCCTTTAAAAGACAGGATTCACTCGTTAGAAGTAACTGGCACTCTTGAAAAGAGCAAGAGACAGTGTGTATGCAACTTACTCCAGACCCTGCCACCTCAAGATCAACACCTTACACTGCCCTCCGTGTAGAGAAGCAGTTCCCTGGGTTCGTTTACTTGTTCAGATTCCAAAGCTCATAATTTACAAAAGAACTCTTTCATTTTATGGAAGAGGGTGTGAATATTATATGTCAAACAGAGAAAACGATTTTCCTTCCAGTTTTACGCATAGTTCAAGACTTCCTATTTCTTATTGGAGTCTATAGGTTTCTTTATATTCACAACTTAGAAGTCAACTCTATGGTGAACATAGAACAAGCTCTTCTTGATTGTAATAGATAATTATCCTGACCTCTTCGAAAAGAGGTGTTTATAATCAGTTAATTAGGGTGCTCACAATTTACATTGTACATGAAAATTGTTGTCACAGAGAAAATATCAAAGACTATGTAGAATAATTTTCTTCTTATGTTTCTAATAACAAGTGAGAAAAAGATGACCTGGAGAGTAAGGCAATTAACTGATGTAGCTTCAGGCTCAAATGTGTTAATGTGTTTGACCCAAATTACCCAAAACAATGCAGGGCATAATGATTATTTTAAAATATGTAAGTTTACAAAATTTAAATCAGCCAATTTAATAAGCATTGCTTTTGAAAAAAATAATAAAATGCAATTCTCCATAAAGGATAAAATGCTTGAGAGTAAAAAATGGTCTCGCTCTCAGGGGACCAGGTTTATCAGGTTGGCTCTGCCAACTAAGTCAAGTCACTAAACCAGAGGTCCTCAAACTTTTTAAACAGGGGGCCAGTTCACTGTCCCTTAGACATTCCACACATGCGCACTGCGGGCCCGGGACGAGTCGGCTGCTAAGCAGGACAGGCAGCGGCGGCAAAAACACCCAGCGGGCCGGATAAATGTTTTCGGCGGGCTGCAGTTTGAGGACCCCTGCTAAACTATCTGGTAGGATCAGAATCTTTGCCTGTCAAATGGCAGTAAAGTGACATGAAGACAGGGGCACCTTTTGCTTGAGTCTCCACAGTATCCACAGTGCTTATACTCGGTCATAAAAATGGTAGGAACTTGATAAATACTTGTTTAATGGGTGACACTACATAAATAAAAACCCACTTATATCACTGAATTATGAAAGTAAAAATGATGCATATCAAATACTTAGAAAAAATACTTAATTATCATTGTTTTTCATGTATAAGAACATCTAATCCTGTTTGTCCTTATCGTAGTGTGCTCTAGGGAAAACATTCTTTAATCAGTTTACAGTTATACTAGTAAATATCTAGGGTGGCGTCAAAGGATGTTTCATACTTTGAATTTGAAATGTTCTAATCATGACATGCGAAGTATATAAAGAATTTGAAGTTGCAACAGAAACATTGGAGTGCTTTTGAAAATAGTAACAACAAAACAAACATAGAAACACCATCTTCTATACTTGTCTCCTTGGATGGCACTTTTTATATAATTTGTTTTTTCATTATTTCCAAAGTTCAGTACACATCATTTCAATAAGAGTATCTTTAGAGAACATTTCAAACATTACTCGAGTCTCTAAAAGGTGTATTTGGTTTGCAGGTGGGCGCGGGGGTGATGGAATGTTTCCTCGAGCAGAGTGGCCTTCTGTTGATACCATACATGTAATAATGTGAGGGACGCTGGCAGTCTCCTCTGGGGCCCCATTCTGAAGTGAGAGTCATGGAACAGAGAGGATTGAGGCTGACAGTGGCAAATGGGTTGTATGATATGAAGAGATGGAGCCGGTCAAGTAACTGGGTACCTAACCCAGTTTCAGTCCAAGTACTAACCTTTTAATTGTGTTTTCCAGGATATGAATGATTACCCTCCAGTGTTTAGTAAACGCATCTACAAAGGGATCGTGGCTCCAGATGCTGCCAAGGGTACACCGATCACAAGCGTTTATGCTGAAGATGCAGACCCTCCTGTAAGTAAAGGCCGTTGATCAATATTCTGTAGTAAGGAAACCGTTAACGCTCGTGGGCGAATGACCCAGTTCACTCTGTGTATTTCACTCTGTGTATTTCATTCTGTTCACTCACCCATTTTATATTCTCTCACCTGTTGCATCTACAGGTACAGACTATATTTCACATGATTATTGTTGAAGTTAAACAATTAAGGATAAGCTTTTTGTCTCACTATAATTCAAAATGTACTATTCACCATGTATTTAGTACTAATGATAAAGATATAGAGACATAATTGTCTACATGTGGAGCCAGTATAATTTGGATTCTTTATTTAGAAAAGTTAAAGTTTAGTAAAGGTAGGTTTTATCCTTATAAGTTTTCCATTATATTCATGCATAATTATTTTATTATCCAACTCTAAATCAACATATGATATAATACTCATATTGAATGTGTTAATTTTGGTTTTCACAGAGAGGAAGGGAAAGGGATAGAGAGTTAGAAACATCGATGAGAGAGAAACATTTATCAGCTGCCTCCTGCACACTCCCTACTGGGAATGTGCCCACAACCAAGGTACAGGCCCTTGACTGGAATCGAACCTGGGGACCCTCAGTCTGCAGGTCGACGCTCTATCCACTGAGCCAAACCTGTCAAGGCGGTAAACTAATATCTTAACATCACTTTTAGATGACACTATATATGGGTGACACTACATAAATAAAAAGCCACATATATCACTGAATTATGAAAGTAAAAACGATGCATATCAAATACTTAGAAAAAATACTTAATTGTCATTAAAAAGAATAAATTATATTTTATCCAGGATTTTACCTTATTAAGATATCCCAAATTGCCTTTCAAGATTTAGGGGTTTTAATTAAAACATTATTATAGCAGAAATGAGGCAAATTTTTCTAATGCATTAAAAATAGAATATAGAAGTAATAGTATCTACATAAAATGCTTTCTAAAAATAATTTGAGTACTTTATAAATGCTAGTTATTCTCATAATGACCAAATGACGAAGATGTATTTATTTATTTATTTTTACTGGGGTGAACTCACACTGTTAAGTCAGTGGCTGATATATTATAAAAATATCAAAGGTGTTGAATAACATATTTTAGAAAGGTGGAAAAAATACATAAAACAGCTGAATTTTATAAGAGCTTTTAAAGTTCTGTTTCATATTCCTAATATAAATAGTACTTCTGTACTGCTATTTATCTATTAAAGGTGAACAGCCATCATAACAGTTTTTAGCTTCAATGTGACATCATATAAAGCCTTTTTGACTAAGAGGTCTTGGAAATAGTAATGTGAAGGTGAAAGCAGTGAACTTTCACGCAGAAGCTCCTTTCTTTGAGTATGCTATGATGTCTTTGAAACATTACATCTCGGGCAATATGATAGGCAAAATGCCATAGTCTTTTTTAAATTGGATTTACTGGGGTGACATTGTTATATAATATTATATACGTGTCAGGTATACAATTATGCAATATATCATCTGCATATTGTATTGTGTGTTCACCACCCCAAGTCAAATCTTTTTCCATCACCATTTATCCCCCCTCGACTCTCTTCTACGTCCCCCAACCCCCGTTTCGCTCTGGTCATCACCATACTGTTGCCTGTGTCCATGGGTCTTTCATTTTTTGTGCGTGTGTAATCCTTTCACTTTCTCATCCAGCCCCCAACCCCTTTCCCTTTGACAGCTGTCAGTCTGTCCCTGTATCCATGAGTCTGTCTCCACTTTGTTTGTTAGTTTATGTTGTTCATTGGATTCCACATATAAATGAAGTCATAGTCGAACACACTAATAGAGATGGTAAATGTGAAATAGGTGGTTTGTCTGCCTCTTAAGTAAACTCTCAGAGATACAGAATAGTTTCAAATTAGGAATATACATTCAGTTCTATTCAAGACATGCTTTGGACACCAATTCCATAATGGTCATTGTGCAAACCAGGTTTTGCTCCCCAGAAACTGAGCCCAAACTTACAGAGAAAGAGGAACTGCATATAGAAACTGTAACACAAGGGCTAAATAGTGTAATCAGACACAGCATCTAAGCAGATTCAGATTTCAGAGAAATTTTCATCAGTGCAGAATTTAAGGTAATATTAAGGTTAATGGCATAAATGATGAAAGACTAAAAGTAAGCCTGCTGGTCACCAATGTGGGGCAGATCTCAAAGATGGCACAATCCTCACTTTACTTTTGGCACCTGTGACCTTGTTACCTGGTTTGACATTCAGGTCACTGTACTGATGTGAGAGAAGCTGTCTTTAGTCCATTGTTCATTTTGTAAAGCTATATTACTTATTTAGAGAGCAGACCCTGTTTTTATACCCTGCCTCTCTCATGGAAATTTACCAGGCTCAAATTCCGCATTTCTTTGAAAGTTCTTAGGTTGGCATTCCCAGTACTTTTTAACATTTAATATATGATCCTGACTTTTTATTAGATGGAAGGTGATTGCCAGTCATTCAGTTGGAATGCTGAGCATACCTTATTTCGGTTAGTGAGTATGTATGATATCAGACTCAGTTTTAATCCTCGAAACACTAGCAATCTTGTGGTATAACCCGTATTCAGCCTGTTCTCCAATTATTGCTGCAAACTGGGCCCCTTAAATAAGCATAGTTCCAATTGGGCTGCACCTACACCAATTTGAAATAAAGGCTCCATTCCAGGAAAATCTTCAGAAAGAAATATTACAGCACACAGTTTTCAAAAATATTATGATCACATTTTACTTCTATTATTTTATGTTGCAGTCTTACATACAGACTAAGCATTTGTTGAATGAACTCGTCCAGTGTTTTCTACTTGTTCCTATTATAACCATGTATTAATTACAAGATAGTTTCAGATAGTCTCAATTTCATACCCTTCACATCTCCTCTGTCAGTTCTATAAGTCGGGGCCATAGGTATCGATGGGGACACTATGTTCACATAAAGGTCTCCTTCCCAAACTAGAAAGCAATGACCTTCGGGGGAAGAATCACAGCTTCCTCGAGTCTGTAGTCCCACATCTCACTCCATGCTTGGTACTTGATCGCCTGTTAGAAAAATTGGTTGAATAATTCAAATAAATGGTTAAATTAACGTTTATATCTGTGCTCTTCAGAATTGGCAAATTGAGAGTTTCTTTAGAAATTTAGTTATTTGTGACCCTGAGAAAATGTCATAGTGTGTAAGCCTCAGTTTGGCTATTTGAGGGCTGTAGAATTAAGGGAGGTGGTGCAAATGCTTAGCACAGTTTCTGCACCCTTCTATAGCAGGTATTGTTGGAATTCTGCAATAATAATTCCATTTCTAGAGGTTGGCTACTTTTTTTTTAAGGCATCTTTTTCTCTTTCTTTTTTTTTCTTTTTTTAAATATATTTTATTGATTTTTTACAGAGAGGAAAGGAGAGAGATAGAGAGTTAGAAACATCGATGAGAGAGAAACATCGATCAGCTGCCTCCTGCACATCCCCTACTGGGTATGTGCCCGCAACCCAGGTACATGCCCTTGACCGGAATCGAACCTGGGACCTTTCAGTCCGCAGGCCGACGCTCTATCCACTGAGCCAAACCGGTTTCGGCCATCTTTTTCTTTTTGAATGAAGTGAGAACCGCCCATTTTAAAGTAGAAAATAGCAACAACAAAATCTTTTGAAGTATCAGATGGAGGAACTGGGTAAGGTCTTAGAGCCAGAGCGAGCATTGTTGCTGAATATAAATTAAAAATTATAAAATGCATGTTGTGCAAAACGAAAGTGCTCTCGAGGGAGGGGAATAATCTTCAAGGGACTTTTTTTTTTTCCTTCCCATTGAATTAAAGCTGTTAGGACTTTGATTTTCTGCCTCGATTTTGTGACAGCATCGATGTGAACAGTGACTGACTAATCATTTTGGATATTTAAAATTGCTAACTTTTTCTTTCTGCTCAGCAGAGACGTCTCACTCCAAATGTTCACAAAACATAAAACTGCAAGTGTAATTTCCATTTGCATATACTTATTCTTTCTGAAGCTACCTCTCATGCCCGATGATACAAAAGTTCTCTTTGTGGGCCCAGTAAATGCCTGACACAATAGTGTCCTCTGTGAGCACATGGGAAGGAAAAATTGGGATAAATGAATGAAATTTACATTTTGCTCATCTCCTAGAAAATCTGAGGGACCTAGAAGCATTACCTTTTCATTTTCATATCATTCTTTTTACTTCACGCATTTTAGGAATTCATGTTTCTTATTTAAAGTAAAGCAGTAATTGAAACATGTTTAATATTAGCAATTTAAACAAACTCTCTTATTTGCCTGTATTGGTGTAAGAATTATTTAGACATTAAAGACTCCTTTTTTCATTTCTTATATTGATTTATGAATTAAATGTATTTCATAAAAAAGATCTTGTATGTTCTTGCTCAATAGTAATTGGTTTAAAAATCAATAAGTGTTCTCACTATACTTTTTTTTCCAAGGATTTCTCTAAAAGGAAAATAATTGCAGTGTGTGGGGCATTTTCCCCCCTCTTTGGAGATTTTGAGAGCTATACTAATCCTCGGAGTTCAGACAAGCTACCCGAGGAAACATTGTTTTCACAGGTGGCTTTTACACTCTCCTCACTCACTCAAGGGCACTTTTGTTGATCTCTAGAGAGTGAAAAAGATGGTCAGGTTTTTCTTTTATGACTCATACCTTGTGTTTTATTAAAATGTCATGTCATCACCAAGTAATGGCAGATAATTATGGTGCTCAACATGCTTAACCTTTAAGTAGTTATTCTGATGCAGTCTGTTAGTAGAGGGCATAA
>NW_006292574.1:631756-647834 GCF_000327345.1 Myotis davidii | reverse complement strand
TGACATAATCAAGAACTATTTTCATAATGCATGTCAGCTTGTGCAAATTGAGAAGCTATAAAACCCCACCCTTACTCCCTTTGGTCTTAAATACTTCATTTGAAAGCACACCATGAAACGGTTGGGACTTGATCTTTACAGTGACAATGGGTTATAATTAGCTTTGAAAGTGTAAATGAGTCCAAAAGGGAGGGCTTTATGAGAAAGTTAATACATGGTTAATGTCAAGAAAAGGCATTGGGAAGTGTTCTAAGAATCTGTGTTATTTTCTTTCCTTTTTTTTATAGCATATAGATTTCTTTCAAGAATAATTATAATGTTAAAATTACTTGAAATCAATATTAGATTCTAACTGTTGGTGATGTCAATGTTGCTCTGCTAATGAGGAAACTGCCAGGCTTACCAGCTAAAATGATGGCTTATGGCTTAAATAATTGCCTTTGTTTTGAATTTCTTGTCAGAGAAAATGGGAACAGAGCCTTTGAAGGGTAGCTTGGCCCGGCCAGTGTGGCTCAGTGGTTGAGCGTTGACCTGTAAACCAGGAGGTCATGGTTCGATTCTTGGTCAGGGCACATGCTGGGTTAAGGTCTCAATCTCCATTGTAGAGTGCGTGCAGAAGGCAGCCGATCAATGATTTTCTCTCATCACTGAGGTTTCTATCTCTCCCTCCCTCTCCCTCCCTCTCTGAAATCAATTAAAAAAGAATAAAGAAAGGGTAGCCTGGCTTCTCAGAAGTTGGATTCTTGGCCTGAACACCCTCAAAGCCAGGCCGTGGTAACTCTTGGTCTCGTTGATATTCCATTTCCTTAAATGATAGCTATTCTTCAGTGGTGGACCCCACCAAACATGTGCCTGCCACAATATAAACACTTTGTAGTACTTATTGAATGAATAAATCGGTCAGAAAACATTTAGTGTGGACTTCACAAATAAGACTATGGCAAGAGAGAAACAGAGATGAAGCCATGAGAGTGTGTATGAAAGGTGCCAAGGAATGAAGGTGCCCTGATATGGTCTGAGCTGCTCTGGGTCAGAATTCAACTTTTAAAAATGTAGGGGATTAGTTTAAATGAGGGTAGAAGAAATCAGCATAGAAAAACTACCCAAAAATTTCAGTTAAAAGTTGTTCCTGAATTTGTGTGCTGTGATTGGAACTGATTCAATGAATGTTAGCTATTAAAAGAATGCATTAAGGCTTTTTTTAGCCACTCATCTGGGGACAGGAAATATGGAAGGTATGTTTTATGGAACACATTTTATTTTGTAGGAAGAAGAAGCTTACTAATGACTTGCAAACAGGGCAGAGACAAAATTAAAGCTATATATTAGAACAATTAATTTCCTGTGATACACTTTAATCATGGAATGAGATAAATGAAACCAGGAGGCGAGTTAGCAGCTACTGCTTTCATTTCAGCATGAGAAGGAAAAAATTGATAATGAAAATGGGGGAAATATAAATACTTAAAAGCCATTGAAATAGAAGAATTAACAGTGATTGGGCCTGGGGTTGAATATCGCAGACAGAATAAAAGCACAATCAGAAGTGAATCAAGAGTTTCTCTCTAGCTGGAGTGAAAAAAAATATTTGCTTTGTTGCATCTCTTGGTTTACTCAAATATGTCTTAAATTTTTTACAGTATACACCTTGCAAGTTCTTTCTTTTTTCCTTCTTTTAAAAAAATACCTTTTTATTGATTTCAGAGAGAGAGAGAGATAGAAACATCAATGATGACAATCACTGATGGGCTGCCTCCTGCCACTGGGGACCGAGCCAGCAACCTGGGTGTGTGCCCTGACCAGGAATCAAACCATGACCCCCTGGCTCATGGTTTGATGCTCAACCACTGAGCCACACTCACCAGGCTATACCACATATTCTTTATTCACTCCTCCACTTACAGATATTTAGGTTATGTCCTCAATTTGGCTGTTGCGAATAATGCTTCCATGAACATGGGAGTGAAAATATTTCTTTGGGATCCAGATTTCAAAGCATTCAAGAAAATTTCAGTGACAGGAGCATTAACAGTTATGTTATGGACTCTGACATGAAAAGGATTCCCATGTAGCTGTGATCTTTATTAACAGTGAAGTAACCTGTGCATTTTTAGTACAGCAAGATGTTATGAACATATAGCAACAAGATTGCAATGTAGTAGCAGAATAGGAAGAAAAAAAATACCATTACATAAAGTTAGAAAAAAGCAAAAATGCACACAGTAGTACCAGTTAGATTTACCTACCCAAATGCTGCAGAGTAAACAATACCAAAATATCACTAGTTCATTATTTTAAAAAATTACATTTTGTGAGGCAGCTGGGTTGGCTGGTCTTAGATTAAGGCTGAAGGTTAAGTTCATGTCCAGTTCACATGCTTCTTTCCTCTGGAATCCTTTACTGAGCCACCTGCTGTTCACATAGTGAAGGACAGGATCACAAAAGAACTTGCTTAACTGCGTGATCACATGTAAGACTTTTGGTTGTGTGTCACAGTCCCTCAGCTTCCATCCACCAAACCAAGTCACAGGCCTAGCCCAAAATCAGTGGGGCAAGAAGTAGAGCTAAAAAATAAAGAAGAAAAAAACAGGAATATTTGCTGAACAATCAGGCAGTGCGCCACAACAGTGTAGTTAAAAGCTACTCTTTAAGTGCATTAAAATGGTTGCCCTTTTTGAAAAAAAGGAGGAGGTTATATTAAGTAGGAACAAGATGTGAGGAAAAATTGACATAAAGAAATGGGAAATAAATATGCCTGGCAGATGCATTGATGAAAATGTTCCATAAATTATTGGTTATATTTTACTTAAATCTCTGTATGTGTGGTCCAAACAAAATAAAAATCCCTCAGTATTAAAGGGCACTACATTAAGTGTTAAGGATTAAAATTTTCACGTTTTCTAACCTTAGAATTTCAAGCATAAAGACATAGAAATTAATCACAAATCAATCAAGTAAATAAAAATGACAACTGTGAAACCTTTAAGGAATAAATGTTTAGGGTGCTGTAAAACCAGGCACGAAGAGTCTGATTTTGTGTAGCGACTCAAGGATGGTTCTGGACAGAAGAATCAGGCTCAAAAGTAGGAGGAAAAAAATAAGTTTTTAAAAACAAAGGAGGCAATTTTGTAAGGAGGTAGAGAGATACACCTGAGTCAGATTGTATTCAGTCTGGTGACCACAAAGACAGTGTCAAGATGTTTTGTTTCATCCTAAGAAAAATGGGAGGATTTTAAGACAGAAAGGATAGGGTTGCTAATTACTAGCTCTAGTTCAAGTTCATCTTTATTTTTAAGTTCCCTTGGTTTTGGAAGTTGGTCTTTGTGAAGGAAATTTTATTTTGTTTGGACCACAGGTACAGAGATTTTAGTAAAATATAATTTAAAGGAAGTTAAATATGCCCCCATGGTTATCTTATACATTTAAAAATGTATCCAAATGAAGAAATGTTAAAAGAAATATACGATTTGATGTCTCTAGGGGATTGACTTATGTTTGCCTTTGAAAAACATTTCCCAAAAGAGTCAGTGGTAAATAATCTTGAAGCCAATATTTCTTAAAATCTTTAGTAGCTATGTGAATACAATATCTGTAGAAACTGAACTATATGCAGACATGATGTTAAGTTAATAATATATGGCATAAGGACCTTGCCTTTAAGAGCTTCAACTCACTGTGTTGTCAAAGCATAGTGGTCACTTCAGGTGTTTAAAAGCAGGGTTGGGCCCTAACTGGTGGATAGAGCATCAGCCTGCGGACTCAAGGGTCCCAGGTTCGATTCCAGTCAAGGGCATGTACCTTGGTTGCGGGCACATACCCAGTAGGTGGTGTGCAGGAGGCAACTGATCGATTTTTCTCTCTCATCAATGTTTCTAACTCTCTATCTCTCTCCTTTCCTCTCTGTAGAAAATCAATAAAGTATATTTGAGAAAAAAAAAACATGTAGAATTTAAAAGCAGTGTTGGGGGGAGGAAGAAAGAAAAGCACATGACCCTCCCAGTGTTTACATGGAGAGTTTGACTGCAGTTTTTTCTACTCTCTTTTAAGTAGACCTTAACATCTAGTTAAATGCACTAAAATTTTTTAAATGAATGTCATTATAAGTGAACAACAACAACCACAAATCAAACCACTTTATAGTACTCCCTGATGCTAAGTCATATTTGAGAAATTTTGTGAATTACACTGTTACAGAATACATCAGATTAGCTGATTTCAAAGACATTGAGGAAAAACAATTTTGGAAACCATGTCAGAGAGAAAACTCTTTGTGTGCTTGAAAACAAATTACCTAATGTTTGTGTGTAATGATAATAATAGGGTTAGTATTTCCTGACAAAATGTGATTGCCATTATTATGAAGAAAATTACATGGGTCTAAGCAATTTCTTGGTAATTATGTATTTAAGAAAAATGACTAAATCCAGATATCCCCTGATAGTATGCATTTATTATTTTGTCCATTATAGTCTCATTGAAATTCCTTATGTTTGCAGGTTTAGAACATCTTTCATACAGATCTGCAATTACCTTCTGTAGTAATTAACTACATTCTCACCATCATTAAGTCAAAACATACTGTGTTTGACACTAACTATAAGAATAGAAATTAGAAGTAAAAATGTACTAAGTAATAAAGAAAATAGTTGAAATCTCAAGGTTACGTTTTCTTTATATAAATTTACATTTATTCAGCTACATTAGTTACATATGCCTTGTTATTGTATAGAAATATGTTACTTTTAGTTTATAAAAAACTAACATAAGCAGAATTGTGACAGGGTTGTTTTTTGGTCTGTCATATTCCCATTATCTAGAAAAACTGCCAGACTCAGAGTATCATCTCAGTATATCACCAAATTACTACATATGTACTAAATAAATTACTATTCCAGTAGTTTTGTCTCCTATTAATATTTATGGAGTTTTACATATGTCAAATTTAGTAGATAAAAGGACATCACAGTGTTGAAATCATGCCTTTCACATTTTGGAAACCGCACAATATTTAAATGAGTCACATACTATTCGAAATTGTATTTGGAAAGAAGCCTAATACATAAACAAACAAATTAATTAATTCATTTAATAGATGTCATAAATCATGTCGTTCTTTGGGGCTATTAGGGTTGGCAAACATCCCCAGAGTCCCATTAAGTTATTGACTAATGTTACTAGTGTTGGTGTTTGTGTTTAACTAGGAAAAATTATATTGTATACATAATCCTTTAAGACTTAAGTTACATAAAGAAGTTACTTAACTTCTTTGAACCTCATTTCCATATAAGAATAATAAGATCATTTCAGGGGATCGGTGTTTGTATTTAATGAAAAATGAAAACACTTAGTGAATGCCAGGCACATAGATTTTGGTTGCTGTTTCCTCCTCAGTCTTGCTTTCATGGCAAAAATGCCTCACTTTGCTTCTGGTCTGGGACAGCGCTTGTATCTTCATCATTTGTGAACTTTAGGATACCAATGCCTGGACTCAGGAAGTAACTCTGGTGTCATCCATGACATTGTCTAATTGGAAAATCAAGTTTTCATAAAACTACCATGCTCATAGGGTCTTTACAATATCCCCAAATAAGTACAGGGGTGGGCAAAAGTATGTTTACAGTTGTTTCTATAGCAAATAATAGAGCAATTAATAAATAATAATACAGGAATAAACTCCATGTTTCACATACTGAAACCTATTTCGAAACAGTAAACCTATTTTTGCAAATCCCTGTATGTACAAATTTTAAGTAAATTTTTACAGGATATTTTGTTTTAAAAGACATTTTCAACTTATTCCACTTAATAATGATACATACCTACTTTTATTGCTTTGAGTTTAAAATGGCCCAAGTCTTGACCCATAAATTGTTTTAGTTTGTCACTCTAATACTCAAATAATATAACAGATCAGATTCCACTGTAATATCTACAAATCAAATTATTTTTAGGCATATTACATTTTCTTATTTAAGTGTCTACATAGAGAGGTATAAAATCCACTTGACTATAACTCTGAAAATCTGTGCTTTAGTTCTAGCACCTTCATTTGGTACATCCATGCTTCTGATAGCTTTATCAGAAATATGAGATCATTGTGTTTTTCTGTGCACCTTTTGTCCTCCCCACTTGACCAAATATGAGGCCCATAGTACATAAGTATGTATTTCTCACCATTGCCTATCATCTTGAGAGGTGAATGTGAATAGCTATGGATGAGTATCTATGACCAGATATTGATGGGTTTAAAATTGAAAACTTGTCACCACATTATGAGTTAAGTAGATTCTTAGAGATCCTCTATACCAGTGATGGTGAACCTATGACACGTGTGTCAGAGTTGACACGCCAACTCATTTTTTTGGTTGATTTTTCTTTGTTAAATGGCATTTAAACATATAAAATAAATATCAGAAATATAAGTCTTTGTTGTACTATGGTTGCAAATATCAAAAAGTTTCTATATGTGACACGGCACCAGAGTTAAGTTAGGGTTTTTCAAAATGCTGACACGCCAAGCTCAAAAGGTTCGCCATCAGTGCTCTATACCATATATAAAATTATCTATGTATCAATGATTTTTGCAATCCCTAAAAATATTACTAATAATATCTGAGTTTTGTTCAATGATGTGTAACTCAGATTTATTACATCATGCAGTATATAATTGGTGTAAGAACACATCATCTATAACCTATTACTGTAGATTATATGAGGATTTATTTATTAGAAAAATTCAGAGGATTCCATAATTATTTTAAAGGAGAGCTTCATAGCCGAATGTAGTAACTACAATAGTAATTAACATGGAATATAAGCACCGAAGCTGAGAAGTAGGGAAGAGATAATGTTTTACATTCACCCAATCCAGAAAAAAAGGGGCGGGGGGGAATTTTCCTTATGATAGATGTTTTCATTTTTCTACTACTGTACTCGAATCTTTTTGAAGGAATATTAGCAGATATGGTGTTTAGGGAGTAAGTTGAGATTCATAAAATTAAAGACAAATGGAAGAGAGGATAGTCAAGTCAACCATTAATTTATTATTTTACATAATTTTGAATGACATGTAGTAAAAACTCTTTGCTAATTTAGATTGAGTTATTGGAATGAAATGAAGACTATGCTACATCTGCACCTGGAATTATGGAAAATTGAAATATGATTTTTCACTTTTAAAGGCCATGCTTTTTAAAAATCATTTTAACATTATCACTACACTTTGTGTTTGTTGTGTGACTGTAAATTAATAACATATAATAACATATATATATATATATAATTTTATTATAGGGATTACCTGCAAGTCGTGTGAGATATAGAGTAGATGGTGTCCAGTCTCCTTATCCTGCCAGTATTTTTGATGTAGAAGAAGATTCTGGAACAGTAATAACTCGAGTCAATCTTAATGAAGAACCTACGACCATTTTTAAGGTTAGTTTTCCATACTTGTCTCTTAGATGCTTAATTTTTATTGAAATTTTGGTTTAACAGGTGACCATACTTCTTTCTCT
Organism: Myotis davidii; assembly: GCF_000327345.1. Lineage (NCBI taxonomy): Eukaryota > Metazoa > Chordata > Mammalia > Chiroptera > Vespertilionidae > Myotis > Myotis davidii. The sequence continues at coordinate 640,320 of NW_006292574.1, read as the reverse complement.
TTTTCTTCTTTTTAATATTTTAAAATTATTAACAATACATTTTATCTGCATTGACACTTTGATAATACAGTTCGATAAAAAGAAAAAAATCACTTGATATTTCACACCTTGGAGATAACTAGAATTTACCATTTTACTCTCTATCCTTATACTTCTATTTAAGTACAAATACATGTTTTAAGTAACATGGTAATATTATTCATACTGATTTTTTAACTTTTACATACCAATGAATACTATTAATGCTATTATTTTCATGGTTGCATGATATTCTATTGTATGAATACAGTATCCTTTTTGTTTGTTTGTTTATACCTTGTTGGATAACTAGGCTGTTTCTAATTTTTTGTTATACTAATCTTGGCTTTTATGAAACTCCTTTTGCAATTATCATTTGCCACTTGCTTTTCTTTCTTTTTTTTTCCTTAAATAACTGCAGGCAGAATTGCTGGATCAAGTTTATGTGCTCATGATTGTTATACTTCCAGAAAATGTGAAATAATATTATCCCTCACTATTCTCATAAGTAATCTATTTTGTTGAATGTGTCCATTTTCTATAGTTACTTAGAATAAAATTTTTCACTGTGAATAAAGCCCTTGGCTCTACAAAGAGTTTAGTGGTGTGATAAAGCGTATGTTTCTGTGTGAAACCAAACAGCTCTGTGCCTGAGTTGTTTGCTTGACTTAAAAGATTTACAACCCTTAAGCACAGAAAACATAATGCCCACCCCAGTATTACCTGATATAATTCAAACTAAAACTAATCTAAACCCTAATATAAGTAAAGGCATCCAACACATTTTGATTGTTTTCATAATAGTCTCCATTTTTTCAATCAAATACTCATCAGTTAACATTGCAACTATCAATAAATACTATGTCTCACATAATTTTATCAGTATTTGGAATAATTATTTTCTTTGTAAGATTGAAATCTAAAGGTAAATATGGCTCTCAGGTGATCCTTGGTTATGGTTTCATGATCTAGTTTGAATAAATTTAGATGAGTAATCTGTAGCTTTCAAAATTATATTCTGGAGAAACACATAATTTTGAATATATTTATCATTTCTTATCATAAACACTAAAATTCTTCTAGATATAAAGTAGACTATCAAAGAAAATGATAAATCATAAAAGTTATTTTCATAATAAATCTTATACAGCTTAAGACTTATTACACTTAAGACTAAAGCTTTTTTAGTTTTCATTATTTGAACACTTCCTGCTGTAAACTTGGTTTCATATGTTGTAATTGTTTTTAAGTGAGTGTATTTCAAAGTGTGTTAAAGTCTAAACATTTCCAATTTTATCCTCCAGAGTAAGTATTTCTGGCCTATAATCTTGCAGACAATTAATTCACGTTGGAAAAATTAATTTCCTTATATATGCAAGCTAATTAGCTTTTTGCTATTGATGTGACTGAATTTAACACTTTTTAAATGTGTTCATGCCTAGAAAAACATGTTTTCACTGTAGGCACTAGTGAAATTATGGGAGTTTATCATTGGGAGATATAACATAACTGTTTTACTGGTAGTTTTATTTATCATAGAGTTACTAACTCAATTTATTTGAGTTATATCATCTCACAAATTAAAGTGATAACATTTACCTGGCAGGGTTTTGTGCAGATTAAATAATACATGTAGCATACATTAGTACATTGCCTACTACCCGATGTTCAGTGTTCCACCTCCTAGAATCAGGCAGTCCAGTGATTAAAAGCACATATGGAAAAATGAGAAAGTGTTTTGTTGTAAATAATTTTAACGTGAATTTTTATTACTTTTTAAGTTGGTGGTTATTGCGTTTGATGATGGTGAGCCTGTGATGTCCAGCAGTGCCGTGGTGAAAATCCTTGTCTTACATCCCGGAGAAATCCCACGTTTCACACAAGAGGAATACAGGTATTGATTCCTATTGGGTTTTGTAATTAATAAAGGGCTTAGCTTTGTTTGTGCTTCTAAACATTGATGTGATATATGAAGTTATCAATGAAGTGCTCTCCCAATTCTAGTCTAAGCTTCTCTAAATTAGCATAACATTATATTTATTTTAAAAGTTAATATAGGTAAAATAACACTTTACTGAAATAATATTAGTTTTACTAATGCTTTGATGAAGAATGCATCCTTTACAAGTAACTAAAGCAAGCTTTGAAAAATACAGCATTGTGTTTGGGGGTTTAAGATATAACTAATGGTCTCAATGGTAAGAAGCAGCCATTTAGTTTCTTACTATTGACAGACACACTATATTACCCTATTGGGGCATGTTTCAGAAATGATATTTCCCAAAAAATCAGTGAAAGAGAAAAAGAGACACACAGAGAGAGTATTGTGTGTGTATGTGTATAATGTTTGTTACATATTTATAGCTATAGAGTTAGTGCGTACACTATGTTAGGCCAGGCTGCCATGATAAAATATTAGGAACTGGGTGTTTTAAACAGTAGACATGTATTTCCTCACAGTTTTGGAGACTGGAAGTCTGAGCTCAGGGTGCCAGCATGGTCAGATTCTGGTGAGGACTCTCTTCCTGGCTTATAGATGGCTGCCTTCTCACTCGGGCTCAGTAGCGGGGGAAGTGCTCTGCTGTCTCTTCTTGTCGGGACACTAATCCCAAAATAAAGACCTCGTTCTCGGGGCCTGATCTAAATCGAATTACCTCCCAGTTGCCCCTTCTCCATTGTTTTATTTTTATCTCCAAGTTAAAACATTAACCTACTTTCTTTAGTATGTTAGAACCCACAGGAGATAGTTTTCTCACAGACATTTGCAGGAGACCCACTATATACTGCATATTTACTACTTACTTATTCTGTCCATACCATTAAAAGGCAGCCAGTCATTACATTCCAGAGGTTTTCCACCATGTGTGGAAATACAGAACTCTATGAAAAATACAATACAGTATGAAAATACAATAATAGAAGCTCACAATACTAAGGAAGCATGTTGGAAACACACTTGCTGGTAACTGTGTGTGAACATGATCAACATAGTGTTGAGCTGTATCTTGAAGGAAAGTGGAGATAAGTCACTGAATAAAAAATGTGGAAAGATGTTGCACTCCAAAGACTCAGCATATACAAAATTATAAATGAGGAATATGGGAGATGTATTGAATTCCAGAACATTTTAGTAAGTTATGTTATCTAGAGACCAATTAGAAGAAAATATCATATAAGAGAACACTTTATCATATTCTAGACTTTAGACTTCATTGCTCTGATAATTTCTAAGAACTACTTAAAAATATTAAGCTAGTTCAGGGGCTGCGATACTGAAGGAGGAGGTAAGTGATCCATCTGGGAATATTTACCACACTCAACGCAGGAGTTTTCTCCTTTAGTGAAAAGCTGTCCATGCAATATTCAAGTACTAAATTAAATTATATAATTACCAGAAAAATTGTACATAACACATATGTAAACCATTGAGATGTAAAGCATATTTAAAATAATATTAATTTTTTATCAATCTATGTTTAAGGTCATTTTCTCCATTGTGTCTATTATTACCAAATCCCTTCCTTTTGTGCTGACATGGTAACCTCCAATTTTTTGATGTGGAACATACCGTTTTCTGCTCTTGGAGAATTTACTTGAATGTGTACACTTGGTTCTTCTCAACAACCAAAATGCATGTAAACTCTTATTTCTCACTAAATTATATAGTAGATGCTCACACACACACAAAAAAAAACATGTTCTTACTGTTTAAGGTGGGTTCGAAAATCCCAGTTTCAGCCCAATAAAGTCTCTCTTGGCTCTCAAGAACTTCTCACCCCAAATCTGTTCATTCCTTGGAAGCCCCAAGAGAAGAGAAAATAGGTGTAGTGTGTAACAGTTTCCCTTTAAATAAAATCAAAACACGTTGTCCACTATCGCCAGGCTTTCATTTGGAGCTCATGTCCTTATTAATAGAAGTATGCCTTGCTCCTTAACTTCTCTAGCTAAAACATTGTGGTATTATGGTCAAAGTAATAGATCTCATGAGGGCATTGCTCACTTAGCTTTCTTTTTCAAATCATCTTCATTTAATTCCACCATTTAAAAAGTATTTTTCAATGAATAATTTACCATTCCTTACCTTCTTTGCAAATAGATTCTATTAATAAAGTTGTTAACTTATAGAAGAAGCAGCTGGCCAATTATTGGTGCTAAAATTAAGAGGAGTCACATGATCACATGTGGAAGAATTTTTTACCTTCCTGAAGAACGTATCTAATAATTACAGATAGTGCCCTGGCTATCCTGGTTCATTTGTCATTCTGATACATAGAAGTAATTTGGCAGTCTTAGTGCATCCTGCAGTTTATGAAGGGAATCCTACAAAAGTATCAATATAATTACTGTAAATGATTCAGTAGTCCTTGAGTACTTGTTTTGTTTTCTATCAGACACCCAGAAATTGGCATAATAAAACGTCATATTAAATATCGGCAGCCCTAGCCAGTTTGGCTCAGAGGGTAGACCATCAGCCTCCAGACTGAAGGGTCCCGGTTTCAATTCCGGTCAAGGTCACATGCCAGGTAATGGGTTTGATCCCCAGTAGGAAGCGTGCAGGAGGCAGCCAATCAATGATTTTCTTGCATCATTGATGCTTCTATCTCTTTCCTTCACCCTTCCTTTGTGAAATCAATAAATACATATATATCGAAAAGTCTATGAAAAATTATAAAAGTAAATACATATTGGCAGAGTATACTACTTTTTGAATAAATGCAAAGAATTGAATTTAAATGTTTATGTAGGCCTAATTTTATCTAAAACATGGAATGAACTATTAAGAAACATAAGGTTGATGATAATTTTTCTTTGTCAATCATGTCTTTATCATTTACTAATTATGGTGTTTTTAAAGATTTTTGGAGAAGTACAGTGCAGAGAGTTACTGGATACCTCCTAATCTTTTCTTATTCCTCCTAGGCATACAGCTAGACTGTATTTCGTAGCTTCACTGGCTATGTGGAGCCAGGTGACTTTGAGTCCTGGCCAATAAAATGAGGAACATTAGGGACTTACAATTTCTTGGCCTGATTTAACCTTTTCCCCTGTTGGATGGATGAATTGGAAAAATCCCCAGGAAACCTTGCGAGACATATGTTGGCAGTAGTGGAAATATGATGTAAAAGGAGCTAGGCCTCTGAATCACAGTTTGGAGGAGAGCTACCCAAGTAGGGATGCCCTCAATGAATTATGTTAAGCAAGAAACACGAGGGCTTACCTATCATGTTAGCTGGTCAACTAGGATAGTTGGTCAATATTTTATTTATATGAAACAACTGATTGAATAATTGATATCTTTTTAGAAACTTTTCTCATTTATATTGCAGTAATTGCCAGTTTGTCGTTTTAAAACAGTATTCATGGTAGAATATTGTTATTCTTGTTTGATATTTTCTTTTTATCTGTTCAACTACTAGCTTTGGCAAAATGTATACACCATTTCAGACTGCTGTGATGGCCAACACAGTCTCCTTTCTAACTGGGAAAAAATATAGAACGGTTGCTGGAAATCCCATATGTATCCTTCCCTCTCTTATTGTTTTCAAATCCATTTAGTGCTTGAGCTGGATGCACATAACTTCCAGAGATGCCAGGGTTATTAATACCTGATTATCAGGATGATCCCTTGTGTAGGAATTGATGGATGGCAGACTGTGCCACCCCTAATTGTGCCATTTTGGCATAAGGATTATTTTGAGCTAAAAGCACTTAAAAAATCACAGATGCAAGAAGGGCATTCTAATCTCCTCTTTTCACTTTGAAAACAGAAGATTTACAACTCCCATGTGAAAGATGCCCTTCCTACATCAGGAGAAAAAAAGCATTATCTAATGGGGAGTCGAAGCCAAGAGAATTCTATATAAACAGGCCTTGTTCAAATCACTCTTATCTCCCTGCCTCGCTACAGAGTTTAGTTACTTGGTCACAGTAGCCTCTCTTTGTTCCCCTTCATATAAAAGCATGTAGGTTCTGTCATTTCTTTGGGTTTTCATTGCATTATGGGGACTCCCATGTCATATAGAATTCACATAAATATATCTGCTTTCTCCGTTAATTGGTCTTATGTCAGTTTAATACTTAGGTCTAGCCAAAAAATCCTGAAGAAAGAGGTAAAATTTTACCTCCCCTCTAGAACTGCTTCTGGTGGAAACACTTCTGCTTTATGTGATCCAATTTGGCAGGACACAGAATTTTAATGCAAGATGTCTGTCCTTTGTAGGGTTTGTGGGGGAGGGTGCTCCTGGGGTAAGCAGGGAAAGCAGTAATCCACGTTGCATAGCATTGTGAGATGGGGTTTGGTTTTGCATCTCAGGAATGTCTGCGTTTCAATATTGACTTTTTCAATGCCTCAGTACAAACTAGTTTTCACCAAATGAGTCGGTGTTAAAGAGAGGCTCTAAAGACACAATATTCACGTATTTTAGAACTTTGAATTCTAAACCTGACCTCCTCCCTAGACCCAATTATCTTATTTTTGGATTAGCCAGTCATTAAATCTTTAAACCTCTGCATAAAATGGTGAGGGAAGGTTAGGCTGCTGTAAAAATAAAGGCCTCCATTTTAATGGTTTAGAGAACAAAACAAACGAAAACATGCTTTTGGCTCACATGACAGCCTTAAATGAGTTTCAGGTTGGTGATAGTCTTCCATGCGATCCTTCAGGCACCCAGGCAAATTTAGGCTCCTCCACCTTTAGTATGTTTCAAAATACCTCTGCCCACTGTCATTTCAGTCCACAAGGAGGGAAAGAGGCAGAAGTCCACACCAGAGATTTTCTGAATCAAGTGAGGTGGGAGTTGCAAATTGGACACCAGCTCACTTTTTATCCCGAAAATTTGGGCACTTTATGAAACAGCAGAGGAGTGCTGTTCCTTGCGAGGCAGCTCTGTCCAATTCTACCTCTATTACTGCGGGAAAGAGAAAGTGATGTTGGTGGAGAACTGGCATTAAGTGTGTAATTTTAGACACGTTATAGATTTTAGTTGCTGCAGTCATTCTAAAATGAGTCGGTTTTTATTAAGAATACACAACATCAGACCGAAGAACTAATGGTGTAATAGTAAAGAAACTTCGGTTTTTATTAAGAATACACAACATCAGACCCAAGAACTAATGGTGCAATAGTAAAGAAACTTTTTTTTTTTTTTACTTTTTAAAATATGTTAGGGAAAGCGAATACCATCTTTTTTAAAATAATAAGAGAATTAATACTTCTTTCCTTTGAATAGGGAGCAAATCTCAAATGGACATTTTGGTATGTTTTAAATGATGTAGAATGATTTTTATGTGTCAAGTATTAATATTACATATTCCAAACTAAAACTTTCTGGACTTTAAGCTAATGTTTGGTTATTTGATTACAATTAATTACTTTCTCCATTTTCCAGAGCCGTTAATTGTCTTCATCATAAAAGAAAAAGAAAAGGAAACATAGTAGCAGAGTGTAAATGAGAGTTTTGAGCTATCAAGTAGCTTTGTGGAAACCATCAAAAAGATCTGAGAGGTGGCATTTACTATTTGGAAAACATTTCCCAATGTACCAGTTTCACCTAGACATAAAAACAAAATCCATTATTCTTTTTATAAAATGAAAAACAGTTAATGTTGAGCTACTGATAATTGCTTGGTTGCTGGAATATAGCAATAGACCTGTCATTATCTTTTCTAAAATGATCAAAGAACAGTAGCAACCAACAAATAATAAACCTCATGGCAAATATACTGTAATATTTGCTGGAGGAAGAATGTATTAGCTTGTCAGCTCAGTTTTTTGATGACAGATAATTAGGTTAGCCGAGCAATGTAAAAGTAGCAATACTACAGAAAACCAAACCCTCACTTCACATACTTAATTGTTATGTCTTTGTTTTCTTTTCATATTTAAAAAGTCCCTTACTCTCTGCTAGTGGTTATTGAAAAAAGAAGAAATGAAGTTTGTAAAATTATTCACGGATTTTTCAAAAACAACCCTATATTAAGTGAAATAATTTGGCTTGTCAAGAGTAGAAATTTCTCACATTATTTATCGTGTTTGTAATTTATAATATTGGAATATTTAATACATGTTGGGAAAAGATTTGATTCTCTTTCATCAAGTCCTGTGAACTGGAGTTGTTTGCTGATGGGCTGGCTTTATGCAATTTTTCAGAGTAGGAGGACACTCAAATGGGAAAGCAATTTGCCCTTGCTGACTTACTTTTATCATGGCCCAATCCTATATAATAAAGAGCTAATATGCAAATGGTCATCGTGCCCTCGCGCCAGAGGACCTGAGGCTGGGGCTAGGGGACCTGAGGCCGGGCCGGGGGATGAGAGGCTGTGCTCCCCACTGGGTAGGGCTTGACGAGGGACCTGAGACTGCATCCCCACCTGGTGCCAGGCTGGGGAACCTGAGGCTGCACGCCCCCCCACCCCTCACCCAGCACTGGGCCGGGGAACCTGAGGCTGCACCCCCACCTGGTGCCTGGCTGGGGGACCTGAGGCTGCGCCCCCTGCCCTGCAGAGCTTGACAGGGGTGGGGCCGGCCGGGTCCGGATCTAGCGCAA
>NW_006292574.1:618640-631434 GCF_000327345.1 Myotis davidii | reverse complement strand
CTGAGGAGGCACGCCCCCCCACCCCTCACCCAGCACTGGGCCGGGGAACCTGAGGCTGCACCCCCACCTGGTGCCTGGCTGGGGGACCTGAGGCTGCGCCCCCTGCCCTGCAGAGCTTGACAGGGTTGGGGCCGGCCGGGTCTGGATCTTGCGCAATTTCAAGGTGCATGCGGGTAGGCAGGGACTTGACTCTGGGTCCCATGGTGTGCCCCAGACTCTGACAGGAGGGATGTTTTCATATACATTTTACTAATTTTCTTTTGTCTTTGACACTTCTATTACAGAGGAAGGGACAATAGCAATGTTAAAATATTTCCTCTAATTAATTTCATTTAATGTGCACAAATTTCGTGCACAGGACCACTAGTTTACAACAATTCCTCAGATAAGTATGCACTTGGTTCTCTTTGGTCCCTATAGCAGTTGTAATAGTTGAAACAGACTCATTTTATTAATTTCATGACCTCTTCAAACCAGTCTTTACTTGAGTCATTTAATTGGGTTAAACGGAGGCTAACCAGGGGAACTTATATGCATATATGGACACAATAAAGTGGGGTGTGTGTGGGGGGGATGTCAATGGGGAAAAAAACAAAGAAAGGGGACATCTGTCATACTTTCAACAATAAAGAAAGAAAAAAGACATTGTCTGCTTCATCAATTTGTTATTAGATGAACATCTACATTTTCAAGGAAACACTGAGTTCTTAAAACTTTTGAAAATTATGACTCTTCAGATTGTATATTTATTTATATAATTGTAAACATTCCTATTATTTAGAAGCATGCACACAACCCAAAATTTCAAAATTGTAATTCATACATTATTCCTGTTTTATTTGGTGAAGTTTCTCTTTTTGACAAAGAAATACCAGTAATTTCAGTGTCTTAGAGTTTACATGCCCAAATCATTTATTTTTACTCTTCTCCTGCCATTGAAACAAATTTCTTAAAGATTAATGGCATTTCTTTATCCCTTATTGTTGAAACACCCCTGCCTTCTCAAAATTATTTCCAAGAGACTTTATTATTTTATTTTTACAATGAATTAAGTTCAATCATTAGCCCCTTCCTCACATAAATAATCACATATTTTGAGTTATTACCACTTGGGCAATTGAGAAGTTTCTCTATATCCATATGCAATTTCATAACTTAATTTAAACCATTTTTTTAATTTGATTTTCATTGGAAGCAGAATAAAATAGGTTAATCTTACTCATAAAAATTAGGTTCCCAAAGTCATATCATATAATGAATGAAATAGACCATACAGATCACTTACTCAACATAATTTAATACTTGATTTCTCTAATATCCTTGTCACAAAGTTTACTAAGCTCTTTTTCCAAACTTAGAATTGTGTGATTGTGTGAAATGTGCTACTTCATTTTTGGATAGCTATGAATGCTGGAAAATTCTTATGTTGAGATTATAATTATATTTAACTAGAGGCCCGGTGATGACATTCCTGCACTCGGGGGAGGGGGGGTTGGGGGTGTTCCCTCAGCCCAGGTTGCAAGAGGGCTCAGGCCAGGCCGAGGGACCCCACCGGTGCACAATTGGGGCCAGTGTGGGACCGCGGGAGGGCTCTAGTGCGTGTCTAGCCCGTCTTGCTCAGTTCCAATCGGCTGGACCCCAGCAGAAAGCTAACCTACCAGATCAGAGCATCTGCCCCCTGGTGGTCAGTGCACGTCATAGTGACTGGTTGGCCGGTTGACTGTCTGCCCCCTGCTGGTCAGTGCACATCATAACGAGCATTTGAGCAGCCTTAGCATATCATTTGCATATTACACTTTGATTGGTTGAATGGGCTACAGGACAACTGGGCACTTAACATATTAGGCTTTTATTATATAGGATCTTTTAAATTATTTTTATGCATTTTTCTCAGAGTCCTCATCAGTTTTAGCATTAATTGCTTTTTTAAGTAGCATGCCTGTATAGGGAAGGAAAAATAATTTTCCCTATACTCTTGAGTTCTTACCTGAGACCCCTTTGATATATATAAAAAAATAGTTAACAAGAGAAAAAAACAAATGAGTTTATTAGCATGTATACCTTATGCATACATGGGAGATTCCTGGGGGGAGGGAGGGATGAGTAATTCATAGAGGTAGCTTTAGAATTCAGGACTAAATAACATCTTAATGGGGAAAGAGAAGGAGGGATATAATTCTCTTGGTGAATAATAATCTTCTGGAAAGATGAATGGGTCCTTAGAAGAATAGATGGGAGGTGTGATAAAATTTGTGAGAAAGTTTGTCTGAGTATGATGTCTACTTTTAGCTCATCCCCTGTGATAAGAGCTAATCTTTTCTACTTGATGAAAACTCTTAGGGTGAGGATGTATATCAGTTGGGTTACTTTTGGAGGATCTGTCTTTAGGTAGAGAAGGGGAGCTCAGAGAGAACCTCTCCCTGAATTTTCTGGTTTTAGAGTGCCTACAGCTCAAAATAATTAATGCACAAACTGGCATATTTTTGGCTGGCATGTACTAATTTGCAGTCATATTTTAGGGTTATATATTCTGCTACCCTTCTATTGAAAATGAGCTAAACTCTTTGGTTAAGACAGATGTGACAAGTAATGTTTTCCCATTAATCATAAAAAGGTATCTTGACAAGGATTGGGCTTATTGGTAGAGTTTCTACCATTGATGTGGAACAAAAGAGGGATGGTAACCATGCAGTAGCTGATATCTAAAAGAAATGTTAATTACAGTTTCTCATATTAGTTTAAAATATTCCAGAACATGTTACATTGTTATAATATTTAAATAATGGTTTACTATAATTCTCAAGATTTTCTTTTTTGTCTCCATATAAATTGATATATATTAAATCTATTCAGTGTATTTATCTTCATTTTAATATATTAATATATATTCAGGTTTATTTTGATATATATTAAAGTTCTAGATTAATATTTTTAAATTTTTATTCATCTTTTTATAAATGTTTATGAATATTTTAAATTTAATTTAAATATTTCAAAGTACTAATAGTATTTTTTAACTGTAACCCCATTAAGGTCTTGTGTTAGTTCAGTTCTGCCCTCTAACAATTAGACATCATGATGAGATTTAACAAGCAGATATTTTATTTGGTGAAATACTGCTGTGAGAGAAATGAGGGGGGAGCAGGAAAAGGCTAAGAGAGCCTTCAAACCACATGCATTCTGACACCGAGTGAAAAAGAGGGTGGGAAGGTTGTATAGAAACATCTCATGCCCGTGGTCGGCAAACTGCAGCTCGAGAGCCACATGCAGCTCTTTGGCCCCTGAGTGTGGCTCTTCCTAAGCTTTAGGAATACCCTAATTAAGTTAATAACAATGTACCTACCTATATAGTTTAAGTTTAAAAGATTTAGCTCTCAAAAGAAATTTCAATCGTGGTACTGTTGATATTTGGCTCTGTTGACTAATGGGTTTGCCAACCACTGTCCTAGCCTACTGTGTCTTTAAGTGACTACTGTCATTCAGGTAAGGTTCTGCACAGTGATCAGGCAATCCTCATTGCATAGTGAGATGTCAGAGAAGTGCTGTGTCTCCGAGGAAGGACCTGTCTTAGCAGTTCTTTTCTCAGTCATTATCTGTAAGCAGCCCCTAAGTAGCATGACCTTTATAGAAACACAGCAATAGTCTTTAGGGCACAGCACCTGGGACGGTCCACGTGCTGGAGGCTATGAGACACACTCTCAATTGCCACCACCTGTTCATATCTGATACGAGGTTTCCAATCAATTACCTACTTGGATCTTTTGGAAAATAGTTATACTGTCATAGTCAGAAATTACATTTTATCTGTTCTTTTATTTAATCCAGACAGAAATATCAAAATTCTAACAGTAATTCAAACACTTAATATTACCTTAGAGTAAAGTAACTCTCATAGTCGAATTATCATTTGGAAGAATGACATTTGCCCTTCATCTCAGGATGATGGACTAAGACTTACACACACTGAGACTCACTTGTCATCAGTTTTAAAGGTAAATATCATGGAAAGGTCAATACGTCTGAAATAGAGCATAGAGTCTAAATGTGAATATTGATTTTGAATGGGAAATGCAGTATCTGACACAGTTTATAAAATTTTTATTAAAGACAGTTACTTAACTACTTTTCTGAATAAATATGCAAAAACAGAGAAAAAGCATAATTTAAAATCCAGAAATCTATTTTATATACTTTGCAAAATGAAAAAAATTTTATAAAAATGGCCAAAGGAATGGTGAATGAGCAATTCCAGTTTACATCTCATTATACAAGAGAATTAAAATTACCCTACATTGAGGAATATTGCCATCATAAACTACATACAAGTTTGAACTTCAGGATTTTCAGAAAAGAACTAGTGGTCTTTATTTCAAAGAAATTTTTTTTAAAGCTGTATGTAAACTATTACTATAATATAAAATAAACCCACATGCAGAGACTATCACTTGTTTGCTAAGGTTGTTTTCTATTTTAATTTAGATTTATTGTCTACTATGAGGGATGACTTTACCTGAAATTAAACTCTCCTGCCACTTTATGGCACTATTCAAATCTTGCCTTAAAGGTAATAGATTTTGCCTCCTTAATGATTGAAAGAGTGACATTTTACAAATGATATTCCTCACTCTGACCCCGTGGACTTACCATGTCAGAATCTTATAAGCATTATCCAAAAGAAATCTGGAGTTTTAGGTAAGTTCTTCAGCTAATTCTATGGTTTTAAAGTTTGAAAGCCAATGAATAAGATAGATTGGATAAACTCTATTAAGAACAATAATTGAAACAAACTAACATACACGCCCAAGATTGCAGATTTAGCTGTCAAATAGTATTTTGAACTGAAGAGGTGTGTGACTAAGGGCTACAGATTTCTTGTATTCAAGATGAGCACACTTCATGGATCTGAATAGAAGCAAAACTAACAGTAAGCACACTTTTAAAAAGTTGTACAAAACAGTGTGTAACCATTTGCTCCTTTATCAATTTAAAATTCTTATCCACAATCTATCTGAAGATTTCTGGGAGAGCTGGTGTCTCTCTCCTGATCTATGTCTTTTTAAAACTATTTTTCTTGGTTAAATATGAAAATTATATCACCCTGATGAAATTATTTCAAAGCTACAAAGAATAGGAGTTCCAGTGGGTGTGTTTTTTTCCTTCCCATTTTCATTAAATTCCCCCATAGTAGATATAAAAACAGTTTCTTAATTGGCACTGATTTGCAAGTATACAGAAATCAAGCATGTCAGTATAAATTAGATTTGTTACTCAGTAGAAAGAAAGCAATAGAGCCAGATTGAATCCCAGTGTAATTTTATAGCATCTATTTACAAACACTTTTGTATCCTAAACTGCATGGCATTTAAAATAATTAGGAGTTTTATGTGATACATATAACATTTACTATTATTGTTACTTCTTAAACCCAACAATGAAAGTAGATTTTAAATTGTAGAATAATTGTATCATCTATATTTATACTGTAAAAACGATCTAACCATTTGGAAACTAAAATTCTGTTATTTTAGTATAGTCATTATTCAAATGGCAAAGATGTTAAAAAGTATTTAATTGAGAAAGATTTATTATAGTCTACATTTTCAAAAGAGATTCAATTTGAAATGTTAAACAGTTATCCATGAATTAGTTTATACATCCCTAAGAAAATTATGTTCTAAGTATTTTGCTTATAAATTCTGTATCAGTTAACTTTACTGGGATGCACTTTTATCTGCAAAGATTTATTTGTAAACAAGAGATTTGGAGTCATTTTGATCAATTTTCTTCTGACTAAATGCAGCTGTTTATGGTAGATCCTTACAATGTTATATGATTCAGCAATAAAAGTTCTAATCTATAAAAGACATGGAGGGAGTTAAATATATATTGCAAAGAATACAGTCCAAAAAGTCTACAGATTGTATGATTTAAATTATATTATATTCCGGAAAAGACAAAAGTATACAGACAGTAAAAAGATCAGTGGTGGCAGGTTCAGGGGGAGGGAAAAAATGAATATGTGAAGAACAGGAGATGCTTTTGGCCATTAAAACTACTCTGTATGATACTGTAATGGTGGATATATGACATATGCATGTGTCCAAGCTGTGGTCCTGTGTAACAGAAAAAAAATGACGCCTGATATAAACTGTGCTTTAATAATGTGCTGATATTGGTCCATCACTGGTAACAAATGGACCACACTAATGCAAACATTAATAATAGGGAAAACCGGGGATACATATGGAACTCTATACTTTCTGGTCAGTTTTTCTGAAAACCTATAACTACTCTAAAAAACAAAGTTTATTAATTTAAAAAATATGCATCTGTTTTACATATAAAATATAGGGGGGGTGAAGATAATGCAAATAGTAAAATAATAAGCTAATAAAATTTAATTTGATATTAATCATAACTAAGGTTCTTTAATTGAATTATTATTTAGTCTCTATTTGAAAATTCATTTAGGTGATTTTAAGATTTCAGCCAAAAATCTGTGAATTTTGTTTAAAATGGCCAATAAAGCCAAAATGTTGTCCTTGGAGAGATAATGGGAGCTAGTGATATCACCCACTATGTCAGGAACATGGGCATGAAACCCAGCTCAGGTCAAACTTTGCAAAAGAACCTCTCCTGAAGGCCCTTCCTGATGGCATTTATAAAACAACTGAGGTGCCCTTCAGTAGATGATTGGATAAAGAAGGTATGATACTTATATACAGTGGAATACTACTCAGCCATTTAAAAAAAAAAAGATGAAATACTGCCATTTGCGACATGGATGAATCTTGAGGATATCATGCTAAGTGAAATAAGTCAAATGGAAAAAGTCAAGAACCATGTGATTTCACACATATGTGGCATATAAAACTGGAAGCAATAAATGAATAAACAAGGCAACCAAACAAAAACTCATAGATATGGACAACAGCACTGTGATTACCAAAGGAAAGGGGGTAGGGAGATAGTAAAGGGAAAGGGTGCCAAATATATGCTGATGGAAGGAGATTTGACTTTGTGTGGTAAACACACAATGCAATAGGCAGATGATGTATCATAGAACTCTACACTTGAAACCTATGTAATTTTAACCAGTGTCAGCCCAATAAATTTAAAAAATTAAAATAAGAAACCATCTGTCTTTCCAGTGTTCAAAGGCCCCCTCTGTGAAGGAATATTAGTTTCCTTGAGCATGATGCTCTGAGCAGTCTTTTTCTAGACTGTGGGATTCCAGGTGATCCCTTGACTCTAACTTCATCAGTGAAGCAGTGCCTGATCTGTGTTAAGTGCCTCTCTTATTGTAAAAGTGATTTTTCTTAGTTATCTCAGCAGTAAATCTAGCTTCAAAAAAGTAAAATTCTTGAATTTCAGATACTCAGCAACTACTTGTTTTGAATTTGGAGGTAAAAAGTTAATTGGAAGATGGGAAATGGTGTATTGTTTATATAAAATAGATGAATTTCAACTATATCAATTAATAGCAGGAGAAATTTTGTTTTGAAAAAATATCTTTGAGGAATTCTTTATTTGGCTATTTTTCTTTGCTTCTGGAATTAATCAATAGGTTGCTAATATACCCAACAGAAATAAAAGAGGGAGTGAAAAATCAGATTATGTCAGACTCAGAATGACAGAACCAGAAACCGCCTTTCCGATAGTTTACTCTAAAAATCATAAACTGTCAGCCCATAGATCAGACCAAGTCAGATGTTGCTTTAAAAAATAAACTTCCGTTGGTTGCCACAATGTAAAAGTTTATAGAATTCACATAAAATTTTGAATTTACTTTTCCAGTTTAAAATCACAGTGAACTTGCACTATTGCTTAGTAGTTACCCTTATTAAATAGAGCATCCAATGTGACCAATTCTTTACTTTTACTCCCTTTCCTATTAATTTATGCTCAGCTCATTTTATTTAATTTTGTTATCTTTCTATTCTCTCTGTTATCTGATTTTAAAAGTCTTGATTTACACCAATTCCTTCATTTTGTATTCAAATTATATCTGACTCCAAAAGAAAGATGTAATTTATCCCAATCAAGTAACTTGTACTTTCCAGAGCATAAAATAAAATGTGTCCTGCCTGGCAATAAATAGAAATTTTGTAATTTAGTGCTCATTATCATAGAGGTTCATTTAATTCTAGCCTGGAGAAAATTGCATTTTTATGGTATGTTTTGATTTTGGTAGAAAGAAGTGTATTGGAACAATTAAGACAAAGGTTAATAAGGAGATATTTTGTCTAGAAATAAATCTGTTTTAAACATTAATAACAAATAGAATATTAAATGCTTTTACTAGTATGCATTGCATTTAAAATCCTTCTTAAATTATACCAGTTAATTTGTCCAGTATTAATCATTTCTATCCATATTGTATAAAAATACACAAAATATTATTTTTAAATTTGAAGTAAAAGATGGCATTTTTCTAATGTTAGAGCTTAAGGTACATTAGCTGCTGACTTTATAGTTCTGTACTTTATAAGGATCAATAAATTATTTGTGGAAAGTACAAAATTTAGCTTTTATATCATGCAGTAAACAAGACAGACAAGTAAATAATTTAAGCAATGCTTAATTCCACAAGAAGTAATTCATTTAGTTTATGAAAATTATTGCAATATATGACTAACATTATTTCTTATGTAAACTTAAGTTGTATGTAACTTGATCTTTCATAAGTTAACAATTCATTGCTCTTCATAGTCAAGCCATAGTCAACACAAACTTAATAAGTTGAAACAATACATATATCATCTTGAAGTTTCTGTAGCTCAACAGTTGTTCACCTCTGATACTCTTTGTTCCATAGACTCACATAGTTTTGAATCAAGATTAGGGCCAGGGCCAGGGCCTCAGCTCTGGCTTGACTAGGGAGGGGTCCATGTCCAAGCTCATGTGTTTTTTGATTGGATTCCGTTACTTGTGGGATGTAGGACTCAGGGCCTCAGTTCCTCACTGACGGTTGATCAGACATCATCTTCAGTATGTTGTCATGCAGACAATTCTATATGTTCACTTACTTCATAAATCCAACCAAGGAGATGGAGTCTACTAACAAAAATGAAGTTTTGCACATTAAAATCTTATGTAATCACTGAGGTGAGGTCACATCTACTTCACCGATTTCTATCCTTAAGAAACAAGTCACTCTCTGCCCCTTCTGAAAGGGGAGAGGAATACTCAAGGGTAGGAATACTGAATGTGGGAGATTATTAACAGCCTTTTTAAAGACTACTGTGTTTCCGTAGATCTCTGATTTTAACCTTTTTCATGTTTTTATTTCATAATTACCATGATCAACCACTAAGCAATGTGACAAACAGAAAATTGTCTTGATGTCTCATTATAATATAAAGTAGCATACAGTTTATTCATAATCAAAGCAGTCCATCAAAACCAACCTAGTGTCACTTTTGTAAATGCCTTCCTTTTTTGTAGTAGACTACTATCAATTTTAATTCAAAGTCACCAAAGGCATCCTTATTTTACTGAACTGAAACTACAATAATGACTAAATACATTTCTTATAGAACATAATTATGTTTCTTAGGTATCTTACTTAAGAAGTGTCTACCTAGGCAAATGTATCTTTTTCTAATTTAGTTGGGACTATTTGATTGGAAGTGATAGGAATCTTAGATAAATGAGAAATAAAAGAAAAAAATAATTTTTCCATGACTGAAATAACGAGCTTACCTAGCTTTAAGTATAGCAGCGTTTAAAATATTAGTCCAAGTGAAGGGATTCTATTTTAATCCCAAGTTATTTCATTTGCGTTGATGTCATGCTCAACAAGAACATTCCTATAAAGTACAAGCATTAAAATTCTAACAAAAATTACAAAATGAACACCTTATTTTCTAATAAGTAACAGTAACATTTCTGGGCACAGCTTTCATTAGCTTTGAGAGACATTTACCATGCATAAACACAGAGCAAAGATGATAAAGTGTCCTCATTGGCCAGAGAGAGCTAATGTGCTTATCCATATATCTCAAGGGATGGGTCAGCCCTACCCAAACCACTTAGAATGAGAATGGAGGAGGAAGAGTTATCCAAAGCAAATTCTGGATGCTGTTAACAAAAGAAGGCAGAAAGGAGGCAGGAGAGTAAAATAAATAGTTATTGACCGTGTGATGAATATATGAACCACCATTAGGTGCTGCAGCATCTGTAAGATATAGCACTTTATATTTAGGTAACCGAGTGAAACAATTATGTAGACTACAGTGCCAAAGAACATAGCAATTTGGACAAGATGTTTATGAAAGGTTATGTGTAATTACATTTTCAAACTATATTTGTGTCTCAGTATCTATATATATAAAAGCCTAAGTGACCAAACTCCCATTGGACTGGTTCCTATGACATGCACTGACACTCAAGGGGCAGACACTCAAGGCAGGAGCTTCTCTGTGGTGGTCAGTGCACTCCCACAGCCAATTTTATGGCCAGTCAGCCCCAATTAGCCCCAATCGCCGGCCAGGCCAAGGGACCCCACCTGTGCACGAATTTGTGCAGGGGCCTCTAGTTTGTTATAAAAGGCTTCAATAAGGAAACAATATATATAATTGCACTAGATTAAAAGAACTGAGAAAATGGGGATTAAAATGAGGGGTAACATTAAAAGTGTAAGTATTGAAAGAAAAATACCATATGCAAGAAATGGCAATAGGATTTATCTTAGCAGTTTGAGAAAAGAAACTAAAGCTTATTAGGAATCCGATGAGTTAGACAGATTGACTAGACTACAAAAAAAACTCAATGATATTATTAAAAATTTTATTTAATAATTTTTTAAATTTATTGGAGCTGGATGATACAAATACCTGTGACTTATAAAAGTGAGATTATTTGCATTAATTTATGCAAATAAAGTTATGATAGCCTAGTTAGACTGACCAATATTGCATAATGAAATTGAGATTTTGAGAATTATATAATGAGTTGTTGAAAATATATTTTTGATTAAATATGTGTCATAGTGTGGCTACAGCTAAGCAAAATAAGTATGTAATTTCAAAAGAAGTGTGAATTTTTTGATGCCATCTATTCAAATACTTCTAGTACAGTTAGAGCTTTGCAATTGAGCAAGAAAAAAGATGAAAAAGAGACATTTGGAAGCCATGCGCTTAAATATGATAGCATCAACCAAACATAGCAACATTTACTTTAGCAGTTGAGATAGCAAATTGTATCTCTCTGTTGTTTTCAGTCTGGAAGGTGCTTTAGAGACAAGTGAAAAGAATTTTTAATGGTATTTGGCAAATAATAAAGTAGTAGTATGTTCCATCTTAAATTGAAAACAATGCAAGCAACAAGACATTATTAAAAGAGCATTTGCATAATTTTAGACAATTTTTAGGGTTGGAGTCAATATACTTTCTGAAAAACTTCCAGAAAATATTATTATTCACGTAAACACATACACATAAACTAACATTCTATTATTAAATTCAAAACTCCATCCTGGCAAAATGGGCAATAAAAAATGAATTATTTTCTCTAAACCTGCAGGCCTCCTCCCGTAAGTGAACTTGCAGCCAGAGGGACTGCAGTGGGTGTAATTTCTGCCGCGGCCATCAATCAGAGCATTGTGTACTCCATTGTTTCCGGAAACGAAGAGGGTGAGTAGATGTTTAGTCTGAGCTTTTACCATAAACTAATCAACTTGGATTTGGAATTATTTCAGATTGAATGATTGTTTACTCTACATTTAAAAAACAAAAACTTTCCTGGCTTAAATATAATTGGGAATTATGTGCTGAATCTGATTAAAAATCCAGTTACAGTAATGAGAGTGACTCCCTCCCCCCAACCAGGAAATACTAAATATCTAATTCTGGCAGTCTTCTCCTGCTTTTCAATTAAGGATATTTTAATGGCATTTCTTCTAATTTAATGTAAGTTATAGTTATTGCTTTCCAGCAATAACTCTCTTCTCACTATTCTGTACCATCTACCACCTGTACTCCATGTCGTATACTAGTAGTAGCTAATCCTGAAGAAATTTTAGAACCATAAATGTTAGTGAATGCCCAAAGAGGCACATGCATGACAAAAGCGATGTATATTGTATAATAATATTCCTCAAATAGTTAAATTAGACATACAATTAACAGTTACATTTTGTCTACCCATCACGTTTCACTCAGAAGAGCATGGCTTGTGAGTCTCTAGGAATAAGTCCACAGCTCAGTCTTTATCGCCCATTCTTTGTGTCACTGTTATCCACAAGTTAGCTGTCCTCGGCTTTTCCCTTTTGATGAACTGTATGGCCTGGAATATTATAGGTAGCCAAAACAGTTAATATATACTTAACAAATGCATGAAGAATAAGTATGAAATTAATGAATTATTAAAATATGAAATTAATGAATTAATGTTAATAAATTTTGCACAAAAATTGTAGAGGTCTTTTTCAAGTGTTCCAACAACCAACCATTACAAGAAATCGCTGCCCCTGAAGCAGTGCTCAACATCATACTTTTCTTATTGTTTTCTTCTTTCTACCGCTATGCCTCCCCACTAAACCTTACTAAATTTCCTTTTCCCTTGCACTCCCAGCATCTGACTGAAGCTGTGATTTCTCAATCTGTTCTGATACTTCTTTCTGTGATTCTATCAGTTCTCTTCCTTGAAAAAAACAGAGGGATTCTACTTATTACCCTTCTTACCCCACAATGACTATTGTTAATTTATTCTATATATAGATAGATATAGATAGATAGATATAGATACAGATATAGATATAGATAGATAGATTTATTTAACAAGTATTTATT
>NW_006292574.1:618230-618514 GCF_000327345.1 Myotis davidii | reverse complement strand
TAAGAAACCATATTTTCTAAATAATCACCATGTTTTTCCCTAAAGTGTCCTTAGCAGGACACAATCTATAGGATAATAAGATGCATTAAATCATAAAAAGTATAATAATTTAATAAGATAATAAAATAGTTGGCTAAACAAAATGAAATGGGTTTCTTCAAAACAGAATTTCTGTCTTTAGTATGGTAGAAGACCATCTGAATCTAGGGTGAGGGGTATATTATGCATTGCTCCCAAATGCAATTGATCACAGAAACATTGATTTCAAGGAGAATCTCAGAAAA
>NW_006292574.1:617191-618204 GCF_000327345.1 Myotis davidii | reverse complement strand
TCAACAATTTTCTGGACTATGAAACAAGGACAAGCTATGTACTTCGAGTCCAAGCTGATTCCCTGGAAGTGGTCCTCGCCAATCTTCGAGTTCCTTCAAAAAGTAAGTTATGTTATTTAAAGATTTTAAAATAAATGTATGGTGTTTCTGCTCATCTTACTGTAATTTTTTAAAAAAAATTATATTACAATTGACATACAATATTATATTAGTTTCAGATGTATAACCCTGTGATTCTACTTTTATATAGCTTATGAAGTGATCACTGTGATAAATCAAATGCTCATCTGACACCATATGTACTAGTAGTTATTACAATATTGCTATGTTCCCTATACTGTACTGTACATTCTTGTAAGTATTCTTTAACTACTGATTTATACTTCTAAATTCCTTCACCTTTTTCACCCATCCCCCCAAACCCTCTTCCACCTGGCAACCGTAGGAATGTCCTTTGTATCTATGAGTCCGCTTCTGTTCTCTCGTTTGATTATTTTGTTTTTAGATTCCACGTGTGTTTGAAATCATCTGACATTTGTCTTTCTCTGACTTAGACACCATATGTACTAGTAGTTATTACAATATTACTATGTTATACTGTACTGTACATACTTGTAAGTATTCTTTAACTACCAATTTATACTTCTAAATTCCTTCACCTTTTTCACCCATCCCCCCAAACCCTCTTCCACCTGGCAACCGTAGGAATGTCCTTTGTATCTATGAGTCCGCTTCTGTTCTCTCATTTGATTATTTTGTTTTTAGATTCCACATGTGATTGAAATCATCTGACATTTGTCTTTCTCTGACTCATTGCATTCAGCACAATACCCTCTAGGTCCCTTGTTGCACATAGCAATATTTCTTTTTTTAAAAAATATATTTTTATTGATTTTTTACAAAGAGGAAGGGAGAGGGATAGAGAGTTAGAAACATCAATAAGTGAGAAACATCGATGAGCTGCCTCCTGCACACCCCCTACTGGGGATGTGCCCGCAACCAAGGTACAGGCC
>NW_006292574.1:611865-617128 GCF_000327345.1 Myotis davidii | reverse complement strand
AATAATGCTGCAATCAACATTCTGATGTATATGTCTTTTCGATTCTGCATTTTGGGTTTCTTTAAATCAATACCCAGAAGTGGAGTTGCTGGGTAATCCTCCTTTGTCTCTGGTTATAACCTTGGTAAAACTTATTGTGTCTGGTACAAGTATTGTCACCCAGCTTTTTGTTTACATTTTCATGAAATATCCTTTTCCATCCCTTTATCTTTAGACTGTGTGTATCTTTCAATCTGAAGTGTATCTCTATAAGGGTCTTATTCTGTTATCCATTAAGCTACCATAATATGTCTTTTAATTGGAGCATTTAATATATTTACATTTTAAGTAGTTTTGATAAGACATGAGTTTATTGACATTTTATTATTTATGTTTTTTAGGTATTTTTTCCCTTTTTCTTCTTAAAGAAGACCCTTTAACATTTCTTGTAATACTGGTTTGGTAGTGATGAACTCCTTTAGCTTTTCTTGTCTGGGAAGCTCTTTATCTGTCCCTCAATTATAAATGACAGTTTTTCTGGGGAGAGTACTCTTAGTTATAGGTACTTGCTTTTCATCACTTTGACCATTTTAAGCCAATCCCTTCTGGCCTGCATAGTTTCTTTGGAAAAATCAGCTGACAGTCTTATGGGAGCTCCCTATAGGTAACTACCTGCTTTTCTATCGTTCTTTTTAAGATTTTCTCTTTATCTTTAACCTTTGGCATTTTAATTATGTGTCTTGGTGTGGGCCTCTTTGGGTGTATATTTTATGGTACTCTCTACTCTCTGTGCTGCCTGGTCTTGTATGTCTATTTCTTTCACCAAGTTAGGAAAGTTTTCTGTCATTTTTTTTTTTTCAGATAAGTTTTCAATTTCTTGCTCTCTCTACTCATTCTGGCATCCCAATGCTATAAATGTTGGTAATGCTTGAAGTTGTCCAAGAGGCTTCTTACGCTAGTCTCATTTTTTGGATTCTTTTTTTTCTTTTTGCTGTTCTGATTGTTTTCTGCTTCCTTATATTCCAAATCACTAATTTGGTTCTCTGCTTTATCTGCTTTACTGTTAAATACCAGTAATTTAGTCTTCATTTTAATGTCCCTTTTTTAAGCTGTTGAAGGTCTCACAGAGTTTCTTAAGCATTCTTATATCCATTGTTTTTAACTTTGTACCTGGTGGTTTGCTTGCCTCCATTGTATTTCATTCTTATCCTGGAGATTTCTCCTGTTCTTTTATTTGGAACATGTTTCTTTGTCTACCCATTTCACTGCTTCCTTGTATTTGTTTCTATATATTAACTAGATCTGCTACATCTCCTGGACTTGTAGGGTTGTACATGTAGGGTTTTAAGGAATAGGTGTCATGTAGGGTTCAGTGATGCAGCCTCCCCAGTCACTGATCTGGGCACTTTGGGTGTACCCCTGTGTGCACCATCCTGTTGTAGTTAAGCCTTGATTGCTGTTTGCATGTTCCTGGGAGCAATTGAACCTCCAGGCTGATTTGCCGCAGGGACTAGCTGTAACTGCAGCAAAGGGACTGCTGTGCAGAGTCTGACCCCATGGAGCGGGACTTGCTTCAATAGGGCTTTGGTGCCTACCAAATCTTCCCTTTAGGTGTGGCTTGTGGAGGTGGTTAGGTTGTAATCTGGCATGGTCTGAAGCTGTCCACCAGATGCACTGGCTCTGGGGCCTCCCGATTTTAATGTCCCTTTTTTAAGCTGTTGAAGTTCTCACAAAGTTTATTAAGCATTCTTATATCCATTGTTTTTAACTTTGTATCTGGTGGTTTGCTTGCCTCCATTTTATTTAATTCTTATCCTGGAGATTTCTCCTGTTCTTTTATTTGGAACATGTTTCTTTGTCTACTCATTTCACTGTCTCCTTGTATTTGTTTCTATATATTAAGTAGATCTGCTACATCTCCTGGACTTGGTAGAGTGGTCTTAAGTAGTAGGTGTCATGTAGGGCTCAGTGATGCAGCCTCCCCAGTCATTGATCTGGATACTTTGGTTGTACCCGCTGTGTGCACCATCCTGTTGTAGTTAAGCCTTGATTGCTGTTTGCATGTTCCTGGGAGCAATTGAACCTCCAGGCTGATTTGCCGCAGGGACTAGCTGTAACTGCAGCAAAGGGACTGCTGTGCAGAGTCTGACCCCATGGAGCGGGACTTGCTTCAATAGGGCTTTGGTGCCTACCAAATCTTCCCTTTAGGTGTGGCTTGTGGAGGCGGTTAGGTAGTAATCTGGCATGGTCTGAAGCTGCCCACCAGATGCACTGGCTCTGGGGCCTCCCGGGAGGCGCACAGTCAGCCACCACTTGTGTTCAGCCCAGGGCTTGAAGGTACCCAGGAGAGGTCAAGCTATGGAAAAAGACTAGCTGCCACTAGTGCCAGACCTGAGGCCACTGAGCAAGACATATGGGGTACACATCGGTCAGATGCTAGTTTTTGCTTATTTTGTTTTTTTGTTTGTTTTTTGTAAGAGATTTTAGGAAAATCCAAAGCAAGGTCGGATGCTAGTTTTTGCTTATTTTGTTTGTTTGTTTTTTGTAAGAGATTTTAGGAAAATCCAAAGCATGAGCCAAGAGAGGTAATTTGTATGGAAAAGCTACTGGAAACGGCATGGGTGATCCTGCAAGTTGCATGGGTGGGGTCTCAGGGAATCACCAGAGCTGGGTGAACAGTGTTAGCTAGAGTGATGGAAACTCAGATTTCATGCCTGTCTACCTGCTTAGTGAGGATAGGGTTCAGCAAGGGAACAATGCCCTCTGCCAGCATTTCTGTATGGCAGAAAGCTGCCCCTTCAGTTCTTGCCCTGATGCCAGCCAGACAATTCGGTTTCCCCCTATACGTCTCTGGTGCTTTTCCAGCTGTTGTCCCAATGCTGGAACTTAGAGCAAGTGAGTCCAAGTAAGTACATATGTGGCGCCTTCTAGAGGAACACCTGTGACCCCAGTATTCTTCAGTCTCACTCAGCCACAATCCCTGCTGGTTATCACAACCAGAAGGTTTAGGGACTTCTCTTCCCAGCACTGGAGCCCTGGGCTGGGGGTTCTGATGTAGGGCCAGGACCTCTCGCTCCTTAGGGGAGACCTCTGCTGCTGAGATGTCCCTCCTGATTTTTAACCACCACAGCCCTTTTCATGTCTGTCTTCCTCCTACCAGTCTCCATGTGGCTTCTTCTTTATATCCTTAGTAATAGGACTTCTGTTCAGCTAGCTTTCAGTCAGTTCTGAATGATGGTTGCTCTGTAATTTAGTTGTAATTTTGATGTGGTTGTGGGAGGTTTTGAGTAACAAGTTTACTTGTGCTGCCGTCTTGACTAAACTTGGCTCATTTTCTAATGAAATCCATGTCTAAAAGTTCTCAGTGAAGAATAAACTAAGACCATTAATATTCAGAGATATTTGTCCTTTTAATTTCTAAAATATGACAATGCTGAGAGTGATTTCATACTCCTGAACTGTCAAGGCAGTAACATACTACTTCTAAACTTTGTGTACAGTATTATAGAATACCATCATTATCTGTGTATGTTAGATTATAAACATTATTTCATCCCACTGTGAGGTTCTGGCTAGCCCTCTGGAATATAGTATATTTTTAATGAGTGCACAACCACCAGATATTCTGTGAATTGTGTGGCTTCTGGTACTTATATATTTTCTTATAATAGAGGAAAACACATCTTAAAAGTAATGACTAACATTTATTATAATTTATATGCTGCATTATATGTAATTCACACACATTTCTAGGAGATAAGAAATATTAATTTCACTACAAGGACATGATAAGAAAAGTTTAAGTGATTTTTTAAACATAATCCTTGTCAGTAAATGAAAAGTTGAAGATTTAGGCTCACATCTTTTGACTCCAAAATCTTTCTTCAACATTCCAGTATCATATAGTTCATGTACACAGAGGAACAAGTCAAAACCAGTTTGTGAGGGGGCCAGCACAGATTCTGAGAGCTGTTACTAGCAAGGGGTAAATTCTATTCTCTTCCATTCACAGCCATAATACTCCTTTGCATTTAAGTAATCCAGCTTTCTTTTATTTTTTATAGTTACACCAGAATTTTTAGAATCTAGGAAACCCAAGAAAACCAAATTTAATGTATCCATTAGAACAGAGTCTCAGAAAGAGTCTGAAAAGTGAAACAGGATCTGAAACACTGATTTTTTTACGCTGGGGCCATTCCTAGACATCCTACCACTCCATCAATCAACATTTTGAGAAGGGGAAAGAGGAAAAGAGAAGAGAGCATGAGAGCTAGAGCACACGTATGGATTTCAGAAGGAGAGAGCTCAGGCCTTCTAAGAGAAAGGAGAACAAGATGGGAGTAAAAGACTGAAGATGCATTGTAGAATTTTCTGTCTCTGTTCTGCTCCTGGCGATCATAAATAATAAAGCACTCCTTTGCGTTTACTTCAAATCTCACTGATCTAGTGTCCAGGGCTGCACAGGTACAACCAAATCATTTTAAAGAAATATTTTTCAAGAAATATCTCTGATTTCTAGGAATAGAAATATCTTTAGTTCTTGCATGTGAATATAATACAACTACCCTCATTATTGTAATTTGAATGTAAATCTAAGGCTAATAATGATTTACCTAATGCACACATGAATGCTTGTATGTGCCCTATTATGCACGTAGAGGTAAGACCAAATAGCCAGTTCATGAATTATATTCTTGGAAATGCATAAAGCCTAAAAGCTAAATGTTTGTTTAATGACCAATTCTTGGCTATTCTTATTAACGTTTCAAGACTAACCTTTGCTTCTTGAGTGTGAAGTACAAACTCATGTATTTTTAACACATTTCATTTATTAATGTCTGTTAATGACTTATAATCAATTCTTAGCCATTAGCTATGCAAATAAGATCGTTATGTAAATTAAGGTTAATTAATTAATTGTCTAAAGGTTCATCCTGTCTTCAGAATTAACTGCCCTGTGCTCTTTAGCTCTACCACATATCATAGGGATACGATAATAAACAGAATGAATTTAACTCATTAAATAAATATTTTATTGTGATTTCTTTACCAAAAAGTTACTAATGAAGCTATTTTTAAAGTAAGTTTTACAACTATGCTGTAACTAGATTTACTATTTAAATGCAAATTAATAGTTAAAGCAGGAAAATTTTGGAATTTATTTTCAAAATTTGATAGCAGCAGTATTTATAAGATTTTAATCCTTTAGTATGGAACATTCCAAACATTAATAAAATTATAGAAACTATTAATATGAGCCTCACTGTATCAGCTCCAGATTCAA
>NW_006292574.1:580389-611812 GCF_000327345.1 Myotis davidii | reverse complement strand
TTTGCTTCCGCACTCTATTATTTGAAGCAGAGCAGAAACATAATATTTCATCTGTAAATATTTCAATATGTACCTCTTACAGATAAGTACTCTTAAAGTTTATCACAATACCATTTTTACTCCTCTCCCAATTAACAAAAAATTCTCACTGGATATCAACAAATATTCAGTTAATATTCACATTAAAAATTTATTCACATCAGAATCTAAATAAGATCCATATACTATAATTGGTTGATATGTCTTTGGAATTTCTTTTAATTTATATGCTTCATCACTGTTTCACCTTTTTATTCACCTTAGTATTTATTTTTTCAAAGAAACCAGATTTCTGAAGTCTGAGTTTTGATGACTGTTTTCAGTGGGCCATTTCATATTTTTCTTTGTCTCCTTTATTTCCTAAAAATTGGCAATTAGATCTGGAGTCCTGATTAATAAAGGTTTGTGAATGTTGATAAAACACAAACAATTACTGGGTCTGAAAAGAAAAAAATTATTACTTATGAAAGTATTATCAGGAATATCAGCATAGCAATGAGTATGATGCACAACCCCCTAAACTTCACAGGCGAAGTGTAGGGCCAGATAACAGCTGCACATGACTGGCCTGCACCACAGAGGAACTCTGAACTTACTAGTAGAGACTCTGCCACTTTATAGAAAGCAATCACAATCACAAGTCTTTGACAAAAGAGAGGTAGGCAACTCTAACTGGTTTGGCTCAGTGGTTAGAGCACTGGCCTGCGGATTAAGGGGTCCCGAGTTCGAGTCTTTCTGGTCAAGGGCTCATTCCTGGTTTGTGGGCTCAATCCCCAGTACCGGGTATCCAGGAGGCAGCCGATCAGTGATTCTCTCTCATCATTGATTTTTCTATCTCTCTATCCCTCTCCCTTTTCTCTGAAATAAATAAAAGTATATTTTTTTAAAAAGAGGAGAGGTAGGCTAACTCTCTATCCCTCTCCCTTCCTCTCTGTAAAAAAATCAATAAAATATATTTAATAAAATATAAAATAAAAATAAATAAATTGCTGGAATACATGAGGCATCCCTGCAAACTGTATCTCACTTTTCAAATTGCCAGCTGCATAAACAGTCCTAGATAAGAAAATGGTCAGGGCATTGCAACTTTGGCACACTCAACAAGATGTATAGAAGCACCAGCTGCCCGAGGTATAATGCCTCCCAATATCTGGCTATCCAGATCTGCCTGTCTGTTGTGAGAGAGGATTCCACAAGATTCAAACATTACATTGTCACCTTAATCAATTTCCTCAAATATTTAAATACATTTTTGAATCCAAGGGTATTTGAAATATCTGTTGAACCAGTGGAATTGTTTCACAGTTGATGAATTTGGGAGTTTTATAGTCTTTTAACTTTCACATTATGTTAGCTGTTACCAAGTTAATAGGTTTTCACTCCAGTGCTTTAGATCTTTTTATTCAGATATTCTAGATACCTTTTTCCCTCTCCTAACTACTGGCTTTTATCTGTTAAACTGAACTAGTCAATTTTAGAAGTAGTGGTAATATAATAAATATATGAGCAAACGAATGAATTATGAATAAAATAACCCAAAGTAACATAAAACATTTTTAAAGAGAACATTTTCCCAAGAATTGATTTTAAAAAATCATATAAAGTTTAAGTAATTTTGGTCTACTATTTCATTAGATTAGTGCTAAAATAAAAGTACAATGGGGCCTTGACTTACAAGTGTCCAGACTAATGAGTTTTTCGAGATACGAGCCGTCTCTCGGCCAATTTTTTGCTTTGAGTAGCGAGCTAAAATTCAGGTTATGAGCCAGCTTCAGATACCCCACCACTAGTTGGCGCAGCGAACGTCACAGTGAATGACACAACATCAGCCCAGCATCGCGTGTCTCACTCGTTCACAACTGATTTGACATACAAGTAATTTGAGGTAACAGCTCCATCACGGAACGAATTAAACTCGTAAGTCAAGACCCCATTAGTAGAGATAAAATGTATCCCAATAAATCACAAATATAATGTATCTCTTAAGTTGTTTTCTATTCAACAATCTCTAGGCTTAACACATCACTGACTATTGGTTTTGGACCCACAGAGATGGCTGATGGCAGTACACAACGCAGCTTAGTACAGAAGAGGGAACAACCAACATACTAGTGATCAGAGAAGACTTTTCAAATGGGTTGCCCTTTGAGCTGTATTCATAAGAATGAGTAGAAAAGGTTTGATAGGACAGTTCCAAAGACAGAAAGCATATATTAGAATTGATGAAAAAATAAATATTAAACTGGAGTTTTAAACAAAAGTACCAAGAAACAACAGATGTAAAATTACCAAGAAATGTGCAAGAAATAGATAACAGATTATCAAAGATATTTAACATAAGAGCAAAGAGCACAGCAATTAACCGCCCTAAACACTCTTACTCCCAAAGAGAATAAAAAAGGTCAAGCAAATAGCTTTAGAAATTATTCTGTGTGAAATATTCCTGGGGGGGGGGGAATCATGAAGATGAATTTGCATTCTCTTTCACAACATGCTCATTCCCGGAAATGGGGGATTGTGGTAATATATATTCTTCCATCTCACCTTTAATGTTGTCAACTAGAGTAAGACCACTATGTATTACTGTGTGTTAGGGGGGCACACAGTCTTTTACAACCTCTTCTCCAAACATAATATTAAAGTGGCTATGGAATTTTACTTATACATTTCTAAAACCAAACACATGGAGGCAATGTTCTTCCATTGGCCCCAAAATTGATATTTTTGAACTGATGACCATGATGTGCTATCAGCCATTCTTAACTAGAGTATAGGTTATAATATATGCATGCATATGTAATATGATGGAAAAATCATCTTTCATGAGGAAAACATTTTTATTGCTTCCATGTGCAATTATGGATTCATGTCTGAGACCGCTTAGGTAATCCAGATGTAAACTACTCGTATAGAGCTGAAAAGCTATGATGATGGCTGGAGCAGAAGGACAATGACAGCTATGTTAAGATAAGCCTGTACTCATAGAATTATGCAAGCACAGTGCCTGTGCCAGTTACCCAAGGTCCAGATTTGGGACCCATGTCGATGCTAGTGTTTGTAGATCCTGTTTAGTAGGGGTCACCTGGAGGAGTGATGAGAATGCAAAAAGCAAAAGCTGGGTAAGGACTACTGAATTTCTACTGACACGATGAGTAGAATTCATTGAAATGCACTGTCAAAATCAAGTCACTGCAGGAGAACATGCAGGAGAACATTGGAAAATATTTGTCTTATTGACACTGTTTTAATCATAGGTCTGACCCAAAAATGTTCAGCCATTTCACAATAGTACTATTTAAGTTGAAACTTTCCTTCTTACTGTACTAATCTTCTTCCTCAGTCACCAAGGCCAGATGATGGCAGCCTCAGTGTTGAAAAGAAAACAGCTCCCAGGCTGGACTGGCGTGGCTCAGTGGTTGAACGTCAACCAGTGAACCAAGGGGTCCCTAAGCAATTCATAGTCAGGGCACATGGCCAGACTGTGGGCTCAATCCCCAGTAGGGAGAGTGCAAGAGGCAGCCAATCAATGATTCTTTCCAGACCAACTCAATCTCTCCTGGGTTTAGAATAGAATGAGATTTTTATGTAGAATAATATGCAGTTTTATAGCTCAATTTGATATATAGATTGCTACAATTGAAGTGCAATTTTTCTTTTATGCTAACGTTATAATTACCTTTAAAAGTGGAAGAAGACATCCATATCTTTCTATAAATAAGGCCCTTGTATTTTGACTCTGTAAGTGGCCTTTCAATCAGGAATAAAAGGACAATTAAGATAAACCTTAAACTGGTGATAAAGCAAATCAGATGCTATTGATTTCATTTTATGGTTTTGCTTTAGGGTACAGCTTGCAACACATCTCATTTTCTTGACTTTTCTAATTCCAAACAAAAGGTCTGTGACAAATAATGTTGATGACTCCTTTAATCGTGATTAACTGACTTACAAAAGCATTCCTCATAGAATTTGGGTAACAACATTGGAGTATGTCACATGTCATTTTTTCAGTCCTAAAATCCCATGTATTTTCAAAACCTTGTATTTCTGCTATAAATACAGCAGTGAGCAAAAGTAGATTTACAGTTATAATGCAAATAAATAATACACTAATTAATAAGAATACACTCAAATTTGCATACTCATAACTGTAAACCTACTTTTGCCCACATCTGTACAAGACCACCATTTTAAAAACTATTCACACTTTATTAACTTAAAAATCAGAGACTATTTTAAGAAAACAGATACCATAATGTCTGTTATGATTTTGTTTTGTCTCAAGTAGTCTAGGCATCTTATTTAAAGACACAGTTTGAGCCGAAACCGGTTTGGCTCAGTGGATAGAGCGTCGGCCTGCGGACTGAAGGGTCCCAGGTTCGATTCCGGTGAAGGTCATGTACCTGGGTTGCGGGCACATCCCCAGTAGGAGGTGTGCGGGAGGCAGCTGATCGATATTTCTCTCTTATCGATGTTTCTGACTCTCTCTCTCTCTCTCCCTTCTTCTCTGTAAAAAATCAATAAAATATATTTTTTAAAAAAATAAAGACACAGTTTGAAACAATTACATTTTTTAACAAAATAAATATTTATCTGTCCAAGAAGATAATTCAGTTGTGAAAAATAGCTTTGCTAGAAAAGTAATATTAAAATGGCTATGGAATTTTACTTATACATTTCTAAAACCAAACACATGGAGGCAACATTTTTCCATTAGCCCAAACATTGTTTTTGTTTTTTTTTGAACTGATGACAATAATGTGCTATCAACCATTCTTAATTAGAGTATAGATTATAATATACTAGAGGCCCAGGGCACGAAAATCATGCACTGGGTGGGGGGAGTCCCTCAGCCCGGCCTGCGCCCTCTCACAGTCCAGGAGCCCTCGGGGGATGTCTGACTGACAGCTTAGTGCTGCTGCAGAGGTGAGAGAGGCTCCCCTACTGCTGCCCTCGCCATCCATGAGCCCAGCTTCTGGCTGAGTGGCGCTCCCACTGTGGGAGCACATTGACCACCAGGGGACAGCTCCTGCGTTGAGTGTCTGTCCCCTGGTGGTCAGTGCGCATCACAGCAACCTGTCATTCAGCCATTTGGTCAATTTGCATATTACTCTTTTATTATATAGGATACTTCTGCATATGTGATATGATGAAAAAAATCATGTTTCATGAGGAAAAAATGTTTATTGCTTCCATGTGCAATTAAAATATTTCAAGGTCAAGCAATTCATGAAATGGATCTCCTTAACTTATACCTAAAACTAAGCCCTGGGTCCGAAATCAAAGAAATAGAATTTTTTTCATTCTTAGAAACTTCTGTTTAACTAACAGGGTTAGCAATTTAATTTTTCTTAGATATTTCCGTCTGAATTTCCAGAAATGAAAAGCTAAAGTCACTACCTTGATAACATAAGCATATAATTCATTTTAGCTGTTTAAAACGTGGAGGGAAATTATCAGAATTTTTTTCTAAATACATTAAATTTTCAAATTATTTATGAGTGTACCATTGGCCCTCTGCAGTCTGTTATCATATAATTAAGTATATAAAGTAAGGCAGCTCTAGTCTTTTTAATATTGTGCTAAAGATTTAGTTAGCTTTTAGATTGATTTTATTTCTTTTTACCTCATATAACTAATGAAAAGTGAACATTCTTTTCTCTTAGTGACACATGCTATTTTGACTAGCCTTAACAAGCAGCTGAACTTTCCTGGTTGATTATGATAAGGGAAAAAAATCCCATTAACTAGACAAAATATATTTCAACACTGTATTTAAATAACAGAAAGAAGTATAGGGGAAAGTACCACACAGAAGTAATGATGGGAAGAACCTTCAGAAAATTTTCATTTTCTTAACTTTAGTGGCCTTCTTGATCCTGCTTGGTATTTTCTCAGTTTCTATGTTGATTGAGTTATTTTTCCCTTAATCAAGGAATAGCTACACCTTGCTGTTTTTGCTTGAAAATATTTCTTCTAAAATGTCCTTCATTGTTTTCCAGATAACAAGGCTCCTATTTTACAAGGCTGTTTAAAAGTCGCCTCATTTTTGAAACTTTCCTAAATCACCCATTATCCCTGTAATAAGGGAAACATATACCCCTGGCTTGTGAGTTCTCAAAGGCAAAGATCCAGTATCATCCAACTTTGTCCTGCCTGGTTTCCATCACAAGAACATAGGCACTATGTGGGTGATTGCAGAGAAGATAAACTTCGAAATAGATCCTGAAGGAGAGACTAGTGTAGATACGTGACAGTCTGGATGGAGTGGAGACGATCTATTTCAGGGGAAAATAGTGGACAGTCTTTTGCTTGTACAGTACAGAATTAGCCTAGTAAATTATGTTTGATGCTGAGGGCAATAATAGTTTGGCATCCAAAAACATGCCTTTTGGGATATTATTTTAAAAAGGAAGGAACTCCTACCATTTGCAACAGCATGGATGGAGCTGAAGAGCATTATGCTAAGTGAAATAAGCCAGTCAGAGAAAGATAAATATCACATGATCTCACTCATTTGTGGAATATAACGAACAACATAAACTAATGAACAAAAACAGATCCAGAGACAGAGAATCAGGGGGGGGAGCAATGGGGAGACAAGGACACATTTGTAATACCTTAATCAGTAAAGGCGGGGGGAGTAAGCTGGTCATTTTAAAGAACGGAACAATTCTGGAAAAATTGTTGACCTTCTCCCCCTAACTACATAAATAAATGTAGATAAAGTACCTGCTCCAGAAAGGGTGCTATTAGCCTAGCTACCCAGAGTTTAAGATGAACTAGGGTGATAGGGCAGGACCTAGCAAGACCCATGTGATCAGCCCTCTCAGTGTCCCATTGCCTAAGATGGCCCAGCTAACATGTGTTTACTTTTCCAGCTCCCTATGAATTGTCTTCTTCCCTTAAAGCCCCAATCCACAAAACCCCCTTCTCCTGGGCTCAGGATGGCATGTAAGCCTTCATTGCCCAATCTGTTCTCAGACCTCATTTTCTTATGGAACCCCTAAATGTACATACACAAGAAATTAGGTAGTTTTTCTCCTGTGAACCTGTCTCAGGTTAATTTAATTATTAGTCCAGACAGAAGGATTTATAAGGTAGAAAGAAAATTAATTTTCCCACTGCACAATGCTCTGATCAGCTATCTATTAGAAATGCTATCGTGTTATCTATTGTTCTACTGAACTTTACATTCTTGACATTTATTATTTACATTAAAAATCATATTGCTCCTCCCCTTAGATCTTCTGATTGACTTTGGCCAACATTTATGTAATTCTGAATTGGACTAATAGAGGTATAATTTTATAATTCATCTCAGTGATTGTGAACTGCATTGTATTTATAAAACATTTTATGAGACAAATATATGAAGTGCCAGACATACAGCCAAATAACAGAACCTCCTGTGTTCTAAAATAAAAAATACATAAACAGCAGAGGATACTGGGAATGTGCTATTTTGATCCTCAAATCAGTTATCATTTAGTATCTTTGATTACATTACATGGATTAGTAAAGGCTTTGTGGGTCTTCTCCTAATTGTTATTACTCTTATGCTAGTGTTCTTAATTACAATAATGTAGAGTCAAGATAATTTATATAACAGACATAAATATGGGAAGATGTAGGATACAAAAGAAAAGTGGACAGGACTTGATTACTGACTTGAAGAGAAAGGAATAAAACGATGAATTTATACTTTGGATCCTAGGTAACATAAATTAAATCTAGAATGTAGTTAGAAATAAGAAACTGAACATTTAAAGATAATCAAGGTTTGGGCATATAGATTTAGGAAGCAATCCTATGGAATGATGACTCAGACCAAGGTATTATTATGCAAAGGCTCACTAGCATCACATGGTATAAATGTAAAGTGAGATTTACTGGCAATTAGGAAAATCAGGCAGAAAGGCATCAAATAAGAAAGTAAAAAAAAAAAAAAAAAAAAAGCATCTCCCCCTGCCATAACCCACAGAGAGAAGAACCTAAATTGTACATATCTGAACACAACATAAAAGGAGCTGAAAGCAGCAGACTTAAAATAGCACTACTCTCTACATTTAAAGGGACTTTTGAAACGAGGTAAGATTCATTGGCCTTGTAACAATGGGAACTTCCTGGTCAAGGAAACATGTCCAGAAGCAGAGGAGCTGATGAAGCTAAGCAGCTGGTATCAGGGAGAGGCAGTGTAGATGCATTGAGCTAACCCAGATCCAATGACCTACTTCCTTGTTTACCTGTCAAAAAAAGGAAAATTAATGGGCCTCCCAGGCCATCTGGCCCTGTCATTCTGAGAGACTTACAAGAAAAAAGAGCAAAGGACTGAATTTGAAGAAGCCCTTCATTTAATGAGTGAGAGAAAGAAACAGCCACCGAAATGGCCATGGAAAAAAGGAGCAAACTATGTGTAATAAAGGCCCGTTAGCCAAAAGAGAAGTTTCAAGAGATATAGAGGATAGTGAAAACATCCAATGTTACTGATGTTCAAGAAAACATACAACTAAAGAAAGTATGTTCAATGACACTTAGTTGGGCCATACAGTAACTACAGTTAATGTCAAATAAAGAGAGAAGACTTGTACTGTCTGTGGAAGAAACAGGGAAATTATAGTACATAAAGGATTTCTTGGTTTTACCTGCACAATAGACAATTTATTATTTGGTGTGTTCTTAAATATTACTTGATTTTTAATTTTTTATATTTTTATGAGGCATACATTTCAGTTTAATTTATATATGATATGAGCATAAACACACAAACACACTGCTCCTTCCCCTCCAAGCCGCTGCCTCCCTCTCTCTCTCTCTCTCTCTCTTTCTCTCTCTTATATTAACTTGGGGGTTTTCAAGGTTCTCAACCTCATCATTACTGACAGTCTGGTTCTGGATAATTTTTTGGAACTTGTCTTGTTCATTATGGGATATTTCTCAGCATTCCTGGCTTCAACCTACTAAACTGCAATAGCCCTTCTCTTCACCTTCCCACCCTCTGCAGTTATTACTATGAAAAATATCTCCGATTGGGCAAAATCAGTCATGGTTGAGAGCCACTCCTTAGATTATTATTCAGAAAGTCTTTTTTGAACAGCTAATGCACTGTAGTCAGTAGGTTTGTCAAGTGAATAGAAGAAACTGATTCATCTAGAGCAGTGGTTCTCAACCTTCCTAATGCTGCGACCCTTTAATACAGTTCCTCATGTTGTGGTGACCCCCAGTTTCATTGTTACAAATTGAACACAAAAAAGCATAGTGATTAATCACAAAAACAATATGTAATTATAAGTGTGTTTTCCGATGGTCTTAGGCGACCCCTGTGAAAGGGTCGTTTGACCCCCAAAGGGGTCGCGACCCACAGGTTGAGAACCGCTGAAGAGTAATAGGGCTTTTGTAGGAAGAGAAAACTAACAGCAAAGAATTAATTATTAAAAGCAAAGGAGAGAAAAATATCAAAACTAAACTTGGTCTTGAAAAACATAGAATCAAGTTAAATTAATACAATTTTTTACATCACTGACTCTTTTCAAGTGTCTAGGGGCACCTTGTTTAGGATGTCTAAATAGTGTGGTGAAGGCCTGGGGTGGTGTGGGGGTAGAGAGAATTAATGGGGGACATCTATAAAGATGTCTTTATCAATAAAGATAAATTTAAAGTAATAATGATACAATAAAACAGAAGGGCTATCAATAGAAGATTTCTATTCTGACTGGTACTTCCTTTCCTGAGCCGTACAGCTCAGCAGTTCTATTTTCTCTTTCTTTGAACTAATAAATCCCAAGAAGGTATTTTATATTCCCTCACCTCAGGTTTACTTCTGGGACTTCCTGGCTCACTGGTGTTGCCCAAAGAAAAGGTTCTCTCACAAAATTAAGGAAAACGAATGTCAACAGAGGAAGGGAACTGGGGTACAGTGCCCCAAAATGCATAGAAAGATGCATTTGTCTTTTAGTCAAAATACTTGCTGAATAAATCTTTCTCACAGCGTGTAATTTTCTTTACCCTCCGTGGTTTCCCTTCGGATGTTTGCATCGTCTCACCCAACCGGAAGGGAGACTGTCAGGACATCGGGCTCTTATGTTGTTCCTCCCACAGTTTTCTTTCACCTTTTATCACCATCGTTTTCCTTCCCCCTTTCATCTTTCTTTTCTGTTGTGTGCTTCATAACTGCCTAAATAATGGATATGACATTGCCAAAAAAGAATCTGCAAATACTCAGGGAGATAGAAAAGTTGATTCCCTTGCAGTGGTCGGCAAACTGCGGCTCGCGAGCCACATGCGGCTCTTTGGCCCCTTGAGTGTGGCTCTTCCACAAAATACCGACTTCTGCGCATGGGCCACGAAGTTTCCATCACACTGTACATGCGCGCCCGCACGTGGTATTTTGTGGAAGAGCCACACTCAAGGGGCCACAGAGCAGCATGTGGCTCGCCAGCTGCAGTTTGCCGACCACTGCCTTAAAGGAATTTCAATCAGAGTTTCTTCCAAATTTTTGCCTCTGAAATAATTCAAGCTCAAACTTAGTGAAAGATCATGAAAAAGTTCTTAGTACTTACACACCCTTAGTAAAAGTGGTTGAACCAAGGAAATCTATAGTGCCATGCACATTGTATAATAATGAATAGAATATCTAAGTGAATGTGTTCTAGTGATTAAACTTTAGGGGTATATTAAATTTTTTTGGCTGGGCAACATTTATTTTATATTTTCAATTAGTAACATCCAAATTATCCCTAGCTATAGATGGTAAATTTGACAAAATTGTATATGTTTAAGATGTCCAATATGATGATTTGGTATACACACACACACACACACACACACACACACACACACACAATTACCACAATCAAATTAGTAAACACGTCTATCAATTCACATGGTATTGCAGTGTGTGTGTGTGTGTGTCGAACATTTAAGATTTATTTTCTTAGCAGATTTCAAGTACACAATGCAGTATTATTAACTATAGTTACCATGGTATACATTAGATTCTCAGAATTTATTCATCTTATAACTGGAAGTTTGTACCTGTGACCAGCATCTCCTCATTTCCCATACTCCCAGCATCTGAGAGCCACCATTCTACTCTGTTTCTAGGAGTTCTACTTCTTAATATTCTGCATATAAATAAGATCATACAGTACTTGTGTTTGGCTTATTTCTCTTAGCAGAATGCCCCCCAGGTTCATTGGATAGCTGTAGTGTAAATACATATTTATTTAGATGTTTCTATAATTGATGACCTTAGAGATTTTTAATAACTGCTAAAATAATATTAAAATATTTTACTGCATTCTTTTGGAGTTTATAAAATGTATACATACAATATTTTATATAGCTTATAAGTATTGCTATAAATTACAACACTGATTCTTACATTAGTTTTCTCAATACATAAGGAAATAATAGCTTTTTAAAAGATTTCCAAAAGCACAAATTGTTCCTAATGGTGTAATACTTTTATGCTGCGGCCTAACCTTCTTGGATCATTTTCTAAAGTGCCAGGAGAAAAGTAGGCGAGCTACAGAACATAAATCTCTTCCTTTACAGTGAGTTGAAAATAACCTTTACCTGTTCAGTACTGCAAGTAGGGATCGTAGATAATGTGGTCATTTATTAACAACATGAAAACAGCTACCGGAAAGGTGATATCGTTTAAGATTACTTTCCTTTAAAAATATTAAATTTAGAGCTGTTAGCTCCTCTGATTCTAGAGATGAACTCTGACTGTTGGTGGCTCACCAGGGTGTAATTCCGAGCCCTGGCACTGTAGGAGAGAGAAGCATCAGCTGCCATTAGCCCTGTTCCCTGTTGACCTCGCACATTTTTTTCTCTTGATTCTAGCTCTCCCAGTTCAGGAATGGTGGGAAAGAGAATAGTAGGAGAGAAAGTAAATGAGTAGCAGCAGGATAGGGGTAAAACCTTGGGCTAACTCTCTTGTCTCTCTGATCACAGGGCAAGCAATAAACAGCCTGTTTTAAATTCTCACTAAGCTAATGCAGATTACTCATTCATTTACTCAACCAACACAGATATATTGTGCACTGGTGATGCGCCCCCTGTGCTAGTAGATTGGTGTTAATTAGTTATAATTAGGGATAGTACAAAGCAGCAATATTAGAGTGTCCCTGATAAATAGCTTGGAGATCAGTTGTCATATATTTGATCCTAATGGAATGCATGAGAGAAGTTCACTTAAGTAATACATCAGAATACATATGTAATTTGAATCTATTTTTTTTTTCCAGAATGATTAGCCACTTATTCCTCGTTATACCTAGTTTGCAAAGGGTCATTCTTGAAATAGTGACAAGTGTTATACTTCTCATTAAAGGTGTGATAATTGCCCAGCCAGCGTGGCTCAGTTGGTTGAGTGTTGATCTACTAACCAGGAGGTCAAGGTTCGATTCCAGTCAGGGCATATGCCTGGGTTACCGGCTTGATCCCCAGTTGGGAGCATGCAGGCAGCAGCTGATCAATGATTCTCTCTCATCATTGATGTTTCATCTCTCTCTCTCTCCCTTCCTCTCTGAAATCAATAAAAATATATATTTTTAAAAATAATAATAAAGGTGTGATGATTGAGGGGGTGAGATTCTAGTATTTGATAATGAAATGTATTAAATATTTACTGTTGCTTATGTTACAAAACCTATCATCTATGTGTTATATGGCAATCATCTCTCCAACTGCATCTTTTGCAGTGAATGCTAGATAGCCTCTAATGCATGATAAAACTTGTTTTCCTTTTACAGAAATAAGCACCATTGCTTACATTAGATCTAAAATAAAAATATTTATTTAATGTAAGTTAGAGTAATATCATTGCCAGCTTTAGACTTAAGAATAAAAAAATGTATATTTTGTTAAGGGCAGTTTCTATTATTTCACAAGGTGTTTATATATTTGTTCACTTTTGTGAAATTGATAATGTGTGTGAAGTCTTTGTAAACATGAACAGGTCAGTTGTTCCAATAAAATTAGCAGAATGCAATACTTTAGTGTCTATTAAATCAAATAAAATGAATTATCAGACCATACTAATTAAAAGAAATAGCAATAACTTAACATTATGTCTGAAGCATCATTATGGATTTTGTGGTATCAGGCATGTGACTTAGGAATTACTTTTTGATTTAAGTTATTTCCATTGAGTCATAAAAAAATAAAGTACAATAAGTATTTACTCCAGTGCATTTTTTCTAATACGTAACCACTAATGAAAATGTATTATTTCTTATAGGCAATACAGCTAAGGTATATATTGAGATTCAGGATGAGAATGATCATCCCCCAGTGTTTCAGAAAAAATTCTACATTGGAGGTGTATCTGAAGATGCAAGGATGTTTGATTCTGTGCTCAAAGTGAAGGTATGAACAAATTTATTAAGATACAGAACTAAAGTAAAAGCAGACCTTAAATTTCGCAAATAAATTAGAACCAATTTTTCATATAAACTAAAACCATGTATGCATTAACTGAGTACTTATTCTGGTTTAAACGAAGTCTTTAACTTGGAGATCTATTAGTTTAATTAGCCAAAGTAAATACAGATTAATTAGGAGGCAAATACTATGCAC
Organism: Myotis davidii; assembly: GCF_000327345.1. Taxonomy (NCBI): domain Eukaryota; kingdom Metazoa; phylum Chordata; class Mammalia; order Chiroptera; family Vespertilionidae; genus Myotis; species Myotis davidii. Next base: position 598,186 of record NW_006292574.1, on the reverse strand, counting down.
ATTTTTGCATTTTATTTTTACTACCAAAAAAAAAAATACAATATTTATGATGTTTTACATTGAATAAGATATTAAAATGCATGTTTTTCTTCATAGATTTTTGTCATTTTCTAATAGAAGAAATAATGTAATAAATTCTGAAATTATATTTCTGCAATAATTTTTAAATTTCACAATGCTACTTATATAAATGTAAAATAACACAGCTAATTTTAGTACTTTACTAAAAGTTTAAAAAACTTGGGTATGTCAGGAAAAATTACTTAGAATTTAAAAAATAATATCTAAAACTAAAGTTGATAATTTTCCATTTTTCCTAATTATCAACTATGTTTAAAAATTTTTTAATGGTTGGGAGTACCTGAACTCAAGGTAGTTTAATTACTAAGAAATAAATTTATAAATATTACCTTGCACAGGGGAAAATGTTTAGAAACTATAACATTTTAGATCCTCCATTTCAGGTTTTTTATTTTTTCTAGAAGTTCTTAGGAAGCCAATTTTTAAAAATAGCCATTAACATACACACATTAAAATTAAAATTTCCTGAACAAATCCAGCTGATTGCCTATAGTTTTATACATGAATACTTTGCCTTTATTCCCTTATTACCAGGAGGACCACTGCTGCTTCAGGGCCAGAGAGGGAGGCAGGGCTGGACTGGCAGTGGCCATGGCTGCTGTGGGCCCGGGAGCAAGGCAGGGCCTGACCGGCTACTCAGGGGTGGGCGGCCCTGCGTGATTTTGAATCATGTGATGGCGTTCTAGTCCAATATAAAGGGATTAATCTGCATGTGTACAGGGTTGGGAGTGGAAACTAGTAGCAGTGTTAGCAGACACAAGTAGAAACCACCTAATGCATTACTTTTCAGGCAAGATTTGATAATGGCTTGAAACATGATAGTAGGCAGAGGAAATAGTGAGAAGGGAGTCAAATGATAGCCAAAAGAATTTGCTGATGGATTCTATGTGAGACACTAGAGAAAAGAAAAGAAAAAAAGAATGACAGGCTTTTGTTCTGAATAGGTCCCCATTGCTCCCCCATGACTAGGGTGGCAGAAATCAAGAGTGCATTTTTGGAGATTATATGTTGGTGAGGTTTTCTCAATATGCTAGCATAGTTCTTAACTAGGCAGTTGGAGAAATCATTGGCCAGGATGAAATTACCTAGAAAATGGGTGTAGATAGAAAAATCCAAAGACTATTTCCTGGGTACTCAGCACTTAGAGATCAGGTAGAGACCCATCAAAGGATACTGAGAATTCACTAGGAAAATGCAGAACCCATTCATCATGTAAAGAACGAGTGTGTTAAGAGAGGGAGTGGTCACCTGTCACATGCTCCTGTGACTAGAATGTCCCCATGGATTTTTACATGACCACATATGATATTAATAATATATTGTAGTGGAGAAAAAAACAAGCCAAATGCTAAAATATTCCATTGATAAAGGGGATCATTAAAGAGGTCTGTGGATGGCTGTAGAAGATAATTTAGTGGGTGATATAATCTGATGATGGCATTTGCTTCAGAGGAATTGGTAGAAGTGGCAAAGGGAATGGAGTAATATTCTAGAAGAAGCAATCGAGAGACAGAAAGATACCATCTATCTACTGCTAAGCTCTGTATTAGGTAAAACATGTGAGCCACTGTTTGAGAAGCTGTAGAAAGCAGTGTCTTCTATGGGAGAGAGATGCTGGGTGAGAGCAATCAGAAAGCAACAGCAGTGCTTAGGGGATGTTGATGATGATGGTCTATGAATTCCAGAGGATCCTAGAGGAGGAACATTTGGCGGTAGAGGTAAGGTAAGGTGGAAAACTGAGTCATATAAGGATGTGTAAAGGGCTACATAAGAAGAAATATCTGGGTGATGAGCGATGTCTTTGAGTGGACACGTGGATTTCTGAATGAAGAGTGATGAGGAAACAGTATGGGGTAGAATGTTTCTCTAGTATTAGTGAATCTCTGCAGACCTTCTTCCCTTCAATTGATCTGTGGGTTTTTCAGGCTGGAAAAGGGGTGTTTCCCAGGAAAGCAATTTCGTGCAAAAAAATATTCTATTTAAGTTGGAAGAGAGATAAAATTTTAGCAATGTATTGATGCAAGTATATGCTATAAAAATTCAATTAGGAAACCACAAATCGCCATGTGAATTCTAAGGAAGGAGACATTTCAATTGGTTAAAAAAAAAAATGAAAGGTTTCCTAGAGGGAAAAGAATTTGCAAGGCACAGGAGGGTAGTTAGATTTTCACAGTGAATGTTAAATGAGGAGACTAGTCTAAGGAAAACACAGGAGCCAAACAGGCCAGAAAGAATGCGCAGTGTGTTTGTGGAACAGCAATAAGAGGCAGGTACCGTAGGAGGTGATGAGAGTAATCAATCTTTGAATGGTGAACATTTTTAAGTTCTGTCTTTAGCCTTGAAGCCTGTGTTCTTCCCCTTTCCAAATTGAATCAGATTGAAAGTGAGTTAAGCAGACCTCAGTTCATACTTAGAGCAGCAAAAATCTTACTGGAAACAGCACTGAATCAGAGCCAGCCAAGCTCTGGTGTTTGATGGAAAGATGATTTAAAAAATAGGGAAGCAGCCCAGGATTATAAAAGAGGTTTTTGTACCACTTACTATATCATATCGGGGTAAGGTAATATTTCATCTACCATACATGCAAGTTAATTTTTTCTTTTTTTTTAGCTTAGCATGAAATGCATAATGGTAAATTTTAAATTTGTATTATATGTAGGAAGGGGAAGAAGAGACATATGATAGAATTGACTAAAAGATGAGACTGATATATCAATGAATAAAACTATTTTTATTAGCTTAAAATATGGATAGTGATTAAGGGCATTATTAAGAATTTGTTTGGGGAAAAGGCAGCGCAAGGAGAGCATTATTAAAATGAATTATTCATTAAGTGAGAGTAAAAGATAGTTATTTATATATGCTCTGAGGTGGCACATCTAATATGCTTAGAGACTTGAAAGTGTGAGAAATAGCTCACCTGCCCGAATTTCCAATGGCGGACTGGGAAACAGACGCATGGTGAAAATGAGACTTTTGATAACACCCTCAAGAGTGGGGACCCATTGTACGTGGGGCAGGGAACATAGCCTATTTATTTAGCCCCTCCTCTGGTTCCTCATTGGCTGAGTACTATTTGATCACCTATTTCCTAATAGGTTGCCTAGATCGTGCTGTCTCCCATTGGGTTACTTAAAAAGGGGGGTGGGGGGTTGGGCCTTTTCTAGTTGCCTCCACCTCCCTTTGTCTCTAGGGGAATCATCCTTGGACATGTGCTATCAGCCACGTGTATGCAGCTCTCACCCTCTCTCCACCACCCACATCCTATTTGCTCTGAGGAAATTCAGTAACCACCTGGCACATGCTCTTTGTTTTCTATGAAGATCAATCATAAAGGCACGCTTCCTACAAAAGTTCATTTGGAAAATATTGTATTCCCAGTGTGGGCTGAAAATACAGAGGCACACAAAACAGGCTATGACTGTGCCCTTATGGAGTTAACATTCTAGTAAACTAGACCGAAAAGAGTAAATAAGTAAGGCTTTTATTTATGAAGATCTGTAGACATCTAGTTTCAGGCTCACAAATTTGAATGTTCATGTAATGATAGAATAATTCTTGGGTGATGTCTAAAGGACGTAGAACAAAATAATTAACTTGGAAATATCCTCTATATTTACTATTGTTTTATGTTGATATCTCACAACTGGACCCACCAATTTTCATTGTAGGAAGGAGAAAAATCTCAAATGTACAATTTATCTGTCTATTAACAGATGAAAGGATGAACAAAACAATGGAATATTATTTAGTCTTTAAAAAAATTTACATGCTACAACATGGATAAAACTTGAAGGCATTATGCTAAGTGAAATAAGTCAGACACAGACATACAACTACTATATGATGCCACTTGTATAAGGTTCCTAAAATAGTCAAATTCATAGAGACAGAAAATAGAATCTTGGTTGCCAGGGACTATGGGCTAGGAGAATTGAGGAGTTACTGTATAATGGGTATGAAATTTCAATTTGGGAAGTTGAAAAGATTTAAACATGAGTGGTGATGATGATTATAGCACAATGTGAATGTGCTTAATGTAATTGTATTGTGCACTTCAAAATGGTTAAAATGGTAAATATTATGTGATGTATATTTTAACACATTAAAAGAAAACTACCAAAGGTATGGGGTGGGCATCACTAATATTGATTGAACATGAAAACTATTCTTTTCAAAGCTGTTATTCTTCAATAGTATTCACTCTTCTTACGTTGGTTTGAATGTGAATCTCACATTCAGATTCAGAAGGATTTGTGTCACTCTATTTATATTCCCTGATTGTGCAACTGTGGTCTTTAACACTTATTCCCCAACACATCATGAGTGATATCAATATCAGTTGCAACAGTTTGTCAGTGATGCTCACTGTGGACCGTACCGCTCCTTCTCAGCCTATCATAATACAGAATCCCCAGAAAATTCTGATCTACTCTTCTTTGGGGGCAGGCCACTAGTTGACTATCACTATGCTAATGAAAAAGTGACTGATAAATTTTATTTTATCAGAAAAATAAATAGACTATTATGACAAAGATGCTATAAATGATTAAAAGACAAGCAATAAGCACAAAGGAAATATTTACAACATATATTTTATTTATATTTTTACAACATATATTTTTTAAAGTCCAATAAACGGTATCCAGAGTAGAGAAAGAACTTTTTAAAAAGCAACCACTTGTCCAATAAAAACTTAGTTGAAAAGTCATGTATGTTTGTCACATTACTCATAATTTTCTGTGTGAGATAAGAAAAGTAAGCTAGTCCTTTGAACATTAACTTTTTTGTTCCTTGTGGGCCTTTGAAAACTATTATTAGTGATAATAGCTGCCATTTATTTGTCAATATTATTTCTCTGAGAACTATGAAAAACCCTTACTTATTTTAGTTTACAGAATTTGTTTAAATAAACAAGCAAGCAAACAAGTAAATAAAACACCTATTTACAATTGTTCCTTATTGTATTCTTGTAAAAATGAAGATTTGTAAGGTTGAGCACCTTTCCAAGTATCACTGCGCCAGCAAAGACAGAATTCAAAGTTAGGTTTACCTTTATTCACGGCCTACGCTTGTAATCTCTAGGTTATGTTGCTTCCCAGGGAGAGTGAGGAGGAGAATGTTGGCAGAAGTAGAATGTTGGCAAGAAAATAACAGAACTTATTAAATTTGTAGGAAAAAATTAGGACATAATTAACAAGGCAACAAACTGATTTTTAAAATGAAATGTGCTTCGTGAATTATGATCTCCTCTATTAAGATAGCAAGTCAGATCTGGTTTTAGAAACACCTTTCAATTTATTATCCAACTTTTCCAGTTTATTACATGTCAATATTTATTACTACAGCTAATAGCCTAATTTAATGAAAATATAGGGAGATGTAAAATAAGAACAAGATTAATTTTGAAAACTTCTGAATTATGAAGATAAGTTTCCAGAAATTAATGCAATAAAGATTAATCTCTTCTTCTACAAATTGTAAAAATGAAAAACTCAGTGTCAGAAAAGTTGAACTAAAATGTTGACTGGATGTCTACAAAAAGTCAAAAAAAAACTATAAACATTGCATTCTTGAGTAATTAAAGAAGCCAGATTTAAATTTATGGACTAAAAGAAAATAGTATTTTGGAAAATATCAAGAAATGAGTGGAGAGTTCTCACTCACAGATTTTAATATTTTACTACATTTTTAAAACAAGAATGAAATGATGACAAGAGGTTTTAGATGATGATGTTGAGAGAAAAAGCCAAAGTCACAGAGGATGCAATTTTCTCTCATGGCAAAAAGTGTAGAAATATGCAAGGTTAACAATGCAGAGAGCAATATAGTTTGCTCCGATGCCTGCTGATATGAGCCTGATAGAAAAGAATTTCAGCACATTCATGGGGATGTAGTATTGTGTCCCCAGTGTAGCATCTTTTATTATGCCCGGCTCATGCCTGGCTCTGTCCAAATGGTACTAATAGCAAACTCTTACCTTGTGTTTACACTATCGGGGAGGAAGAGATTTTTCTCCTCCTTTTTAGGTTCTTCCGGCTGGTATAAAATTTAAATTGACATGGGGCAGATTAATAGGAGAAAGTTAAATTTAATTACATACAAATGTAAGGAGGTCTCATAGAAATGAAATCTAAAGAAAAATGACCAAAGCAGTTTTTATGTTGTTTATTTATTTAAATAAATCTTATTGATTTTTTACAGAGAGAAAGAGAGAGGGATAGAGAGTTAGAAACATCGATCAGCTGCCTCCTGCACACTCCCTACTGGGGATGTGCCCGCAACCCAGGTACCTGCCCTTGACTGGAATCGAACCTGGGACCTTTCAGTCTGCAGGCCGACGCTCTATCCACTGAGCCAAACCGGTGAGGGCTTTATATTATTTAGACAAAGAGGATTTAATGGGGGAAAAAAAGAAACAGGTTTGGGCACTTACTTAGTAAGGAATAAGTAGAGTTAGTGTTTGGGAGAGTAAATTAGTAAAAAATAACAGGGTTTGTTTGTTTATACAGGCTTCCCAGTCCTGAATTCTCTCTCTACTGATAGGAGTGTGTCTCTTTCCTCAGGGTGCAGGGAGGTTACCTTTCACATGGAAGATTTATTTCTGCTTTCAGAGGAATGGAGGACAATCAGGGTGACCTTTTTAAGTAACTTTAATTCAATATAATCAATATACCACTTTGGCATATTTTGGGGGTGGCCTCCCCTGAGCTGTAACAACATGCTAGATAGTTTTAAACACTTCTCAGGAATTAATTTATTTTTCCCCTCAGAAATCCTATGAGGTAGTTACTATTATTATTCTGTTTATGAATGAGTCACAGAAATAATACACCTTATGTCTAATTTGGCACTTCAACACATTATACTGTTATCATATATCTATGTGCCCATTTTTTTCTGCTAGAATTCAAATTTCACCTAAGCAGGCACAATAGTTCCCCACATTTAATGACATTATGAAATTATTGTGCCAAACATTGGTGTTCATTTAAAATTTTATTTGTTCATTTATTTTTTATATAACACCACGTCTTTTAACCTGTTTAATCAATAATTTCCCTGTAATATTTGAATGAATTATTGATTTTCAGATAAGTAAAATACTCTCTTGATTAAACTCCCTTGGGGCTGATTACAACATTAAGCATAACATGACTCATCATTTCTCTGGAAATTTCCTATCTTGTCAATATTTGGAGCTTACATTGGATGATATCTTTATGAATGTTACATATGTATTACAGTTTTCCATACACTTAGTCCCACTGGAGAAAGCTATGTCAAGAAAATTGTTGTTTTCTGACAACTGGTGTATTTTTGTTTTATGGTTACAGACTATGTTAAAGTTACTAATATTTTCCTTTTGGTCTACTGGAGCTCAAAATCAAATATCTGACTCATCTTTCACAATTTTAGAAGTTGAATGCAATACACATGTAGTATGATAACTTTCTCTCTGGTTTCTGCTTTAGTCTCTGCCTTCTTTCCCTTTAACTATTTTTATATTATTATATCTGATGTATTCTTAGAAATGATTTCATATCTACTCTGTGGTGTATATGCAAACAAATGACTGTGCGTTTTAATGTAAGCCTACATTTTCTCCCTGTACAAGTTAAGAGCTGTGAAGTATCATCACCAGTTTCTAACACGTAACATTTGTCTTTATTGGTCTAAAGAAGTACAAAATTATGTTTCTTTCTTAGTTTGATTTTGCTATTAGTATGAATAGACAATCTCCAAGTCTATCTTTATAGGCACAAATGAAGTGTTCAGATAAAATAATTCTGCATATTTATTTTACTCCATTTCTTTAACTCTTCCCCTTCTCTACACAAATGAGTCTTTTTATTGTCACAGAGAAAAAGCTAAAAGCATCTTATTCACAAAATACTGACTTCTGCACATGGGTCATGAAGTTTCAATCACACTCTACATGCACGCCCACACGTGATATTTTGTGGAAGAGCCACATTCAAGGGGGCAAAGAGCCGCATGTGGCTTGCGAGCCGCAGTTTGCCGACCACTGCTCTAGTGGCATTAGAAATGTATTTAATGTTTGCGGGTCTTTTAGATGACTAAATGACTAACATTCCAGAGTATGAACGTGGAATATCTCCTTTTCAGTCAAACCTGCATTACTTTGTAGGAGATTTTATATGTTGTAGAGCAGCGATGATGGTGTGTACACTCCTATGTTTCAAGGACTGTATCTTCCATCATCTGGTAGAGATCTGCCTGGAATAGTAACATTCAGTTTAAAAATCTCAAAACTTTTCTGAAATTAAGGACTGTGTTGCAAGACACAATCCCAAAGATAATTCAGGCAAATAAGAATTACATTTGTCTGAAAATGTCCTGTAATTTCTTAAACGTCCATTTAGCTTTGCTTTGAATTGGCCCAACACAGGAGACATACAACACCAATCTTAAACAAAAATGATTTAAATGAGCTTTTCCAAAAGGTTTTATTCCTATTTCTCTAAGTATATTTTAAGATTGAGCTGCCTGTTAATATTGCCAATACAAAGAATAAAGTGCTAGGTTGCTTTAAAATACCCTGTATATTATGAAGAAAATTTAATTCCAAATAAATGGTAAGAATGGGTTACTCCCCCTACTAGTTCTAATTAATGAAAACCAGTAAGCCTGCAACAAGATTGTGTACATAACAAAAATATATATTGTTTAGTTCATAAGTCTCTGTACATCTGAAAATTGCAAAGAGACTTTTTCTTTTCAAAAATAGATACAGAATTTTCTGGATTCACAAAAAAATAACAATAAATAAACACATGCTAATGAATAGAAATAATAAAATTCTAAACTATAGATCTCTCTACATCCAGTAGATCCTAACACTTGATGTGGAAGCTATACTAGTTTTTGTAAACCTGTATCTCTTTTGTGTATTTTTCATTTTATTTGTCCCCAGAATTTGTTTCCCTAGATAGTCATGGCCCTTTATTGTCCCAGCAACCTATAAAAAGACCAGCTCAATGAGGTTCGGAGTAATGTGATATATTTTATTACCACCCATTATTGGTGGCAGTGACTGAGAGGTGACAGTAAGATGGGGTTGGTAGAAGGAATACACCTTAGGATGAACAAGCACATGAATTTATCAGGTTCTGACTTTCAAAATCCAGAGTTGTAAGCCAGAATGATGAGGTTTTGAGCTCAAAAGACTGTAATCATGTTCACAGGTCAGAAACAGATTGGAAAATGCTATGGGGGCACATGAGCACCGGGCTTTCTGCTGTTTCATGCTGTAGAGCAATCACAAGGAGCAGTAAGTGAAAGGGAACAGATTGGAGTCTTAGAAGAGCCAAGTGGAAGAAGGAATTGGGCCCTCTGCAGAGAACAGGCCTCACAGAGCGATGTGCCTTTCAGACAGAGAACACACCCACTGCAGGACCCAGCGACATCTGCCCTGGGCAAGGCGGTCCGCTTTGAGGAAGAGGCTCTTTGTGGGTTGACTATTTGGGTCAGAGCCACAATCTGACTGTGAGATGAGGCTGAGACCAAATGTGCAAACAAATAAGAAGAGCACATCGGTAGGCAGGCGATGAGAGGCGGCTCCTGCTCCTTCTGTCATGATGGAAATTACTAAGGGAAGTGAGGAGCTTTTCATTTAAGTCGATATTGATTAAAGCTTAATCAAATGTTAGGAATATGCTAAATCCCAAGATCATGATAAATAAGGTCAATGAACACAAAGCAGAAAGGCCCTAAAATCAATGGTGTGATATTGAAACGATATCTGTCTCCTTTCCAAAAGCATCATGATGAAGACAAACCTAGATTTTAACCTTTAACCACGAATGGGCCGGGTAACTTTAGACAAGTTTCTTAAATTCTGTAAGCATCAGGCCTAGAAGTGATGACAATACTGTCTCATGAAGTTCTTATGAACAGAAATGAAAAAACAATTCCTATGAAGCACTGAGCACATGCCTGGCTCCCTGAAATCATTTAATAAATTTTCAGTCATTGTTAGTTATTTTATCTGAATAATTCTTTTTACATATAATAGTAATCTCAGACTCAAAATGTTCATTCAGCATGCGTAGTGTATGGAAAGTATTAAAAAAACAATTTTATTGGATGTTCAGATATTTTGTCATTGCCTTTGAAACCAAATAGTGGGCCTATCTTTTTAGAACTCACCTTTTGTATCAACATAGAATACTAATTTTTATTCTTTTTTTAATATATTTTATTAAATTTTTACAGAGAGGAAGGGAGAGGGATAGAGAGTTAGAAACATCAATCAGCTGCCTCCTTTACACCCCCAACTGGGGATGTGCCCACAACCAAGGTACATGCCCTTGACCGGAATCGAACATGGGACCCTTCAGTCCACAGGCCGACACTCTATCCACTGAACCAAACCGATTAGGGCCTAATTTTTATTCTTAATGGAAAAATAAGAGTTAGTTTATAAGAAAAGTTAAGAAACTTTTTGCCCTAGCCGGTTTGGCTCAGTGGATAGAGCGTCGGGCCTGCGGATTGAAGGGTCTCAGGTTCGATTCTGGCCAAGGGCACATGCCTGGGTTGCAGGCTCGATCCCCAGTGGGAGGGCGTGCAGGAGGCAGCCAATCAATGATTCTTTCTCATCATTGATGTTTCTTTCTCTCTCTCCCTCTCCTTTCCTCTCTGAAATCAATAAAAATATATTTAAGAAAAAAAAGAAACTTTTAATAAGAATGTTGATATAAGAAAAAATAAAAATTATAATAATAAAGTATGCACCCCCATAAAAAGAAGTTTCCTCCATTATGTAATGACTAGGCAAATTCTCCTTGAAATAGTTTTGAGTGTACTATTTCCACTAAATATTGTTCCATTGAGAAATAATTCATATAACTATTTCAACTTGCATATTTTAAAATGATATAGTTCTCTTAGAGCAGCAATGATCCAAATGATATGTATGAAACATATTTATATGTTTTAAGTGAATGGAATTATCTTAACACTGTTATGAGTATTTTTGTCCATATTCTCTTTGTAAATAATTATTAATGGCTTGGTATTTCCCTCTTGGGAAGCTGTAAGAAATTTAAGAAAAATATAGTCTCTCTATATACAGGTGTGAGGTTCTGAGAAAGAAACCCTAAAAGCACAGCTAGGAGAAATCTCTTTCAGGTAGTACCAGCATCAGTTTATCCGAAGAGGATTTTTTAAAAGACTATTTTTTAAAAATGATATATTGGGGCTTGAGGCCCTTATCATGCTGTACCATAGCAAACCATAAAATTAAATAAGGCTCTCTTTTAGTAATTAATTTATGTCTGAGGGAAAATATCTTGAGGTTCTCTTAAATAAATAAAAAAATCAACAAGCCAGTAAAATTTCTTAAAGAGGTTTTTTCAGAACAGATTCTACTAAAACTACCTATAAAAAGGCCAGCAATTTAAGAATGTAAACAAGATTCCGTGATTCTCCTATTACAGATAGATATGGTAAGAAAAATGCTATTTTTCAAAGAAAAAATATTAATAGAAAGTTCTGAGCAGTAGAAAATGTATCAAGGTTATAAAAGAAATTATCTGTAAAAACAGTGAGGAAGGAAGCAGTCCTTTCTCTGGCTTGAATGTGTCACAGCATGACACATAATCTTTTCTGGCGCCTCCTGAGAATATTAATGTTATGTTAATAATCATAATGAAAATTAGGGATAACTAATGAGAAAAGGGAAAGAACACAATGAAGATGTGTAATCTCACCTACATTTCTAAGGATTTGATTAGCATGGAATCCAATTAAAACATTGAATTCTCTTTCCACATGTCATGTAATGGAGCAGCACCACTAGGAGGGTTATAAACAATTCTGTTTCCCCCCACTGTTTGTTTTCCGCTTTGTCCAAATTAGAGATGTAGCGATGACGCTACGTGACTTAATTTAATTCCTACTGGACTCTGATAGTATCTGCAAAAACTAAGAAAAAATGAGAAATATTAAATTTCAGTTTTTAATGAAATCTATCAGTTCAATGCAGGCGTCATCTCACTGTGAACCAGCCAACCTAGGAATAATCTTCAGCCTACCACATACTTCTTGGTACGGTTTATTGGAAAATCTGACATGGGCCTTGAATTCAGAATTGAGGGTCTGCTCCCTGTGTGATGTGAGGTCATTTACCAAATCATCTGCGTTACAGAAATGACATCTACAGAATGGCTTTTGTTCTTTCTGCCTGGCAGAGTTAAGAAAAGTAAATGATACTCTATTCATAGGGTGTTTAACACAATGCAGGAAACAGAATACACACTCACATTACCTCGTATCTTTCCCCAGATTTGTCTTGAACATAATCTTCTATTCATTATCTTCTATCTACTTTTTTAAGTGCTGACACCCAACCTGCATTTAATCATCATGATCACTGTCAATGCCGGTTCTGCATTGGCTAAATAACTGGAGATCAGAGCAGGTTGGCCAAAGAAAGGCAATTAGGTTAAAGAAGGTTGGCCAACACTTTTTTTTTCCAAAACAAGCAAACCTTTGCAATTTTATTAAATATAAATGTTATCAAGCTTTGGTAATTTTTGCATTCTGTGGGGTGGTTTCATTATTATAGTTTTAAAGTTCTATTCTTACTATTGTGTGTTGTTTGAAATAGAAATATACTCTTCTGTTTGAAATAAACAAAAAGCTCAATGCCTACTCCATAGCTGAAAATAGTATGGCGCCATAAAGATTGTATAATCCTGGATTCAAAAAATGTGTTTGTGTGTGTGTATGTATGTGTGTGTGTGTATGTATATACAATTTGTATGTACATTATAAATGTAAAAGGATATATTATATACAATATATAATGTAAATATATTAATAATGACTATAAATTGATATAATTATAGTTTGTTAATTTGTATTTTCTGATATTTCTCTAATAAGCAGGATGTAATGAAATCATTATACAAGACTATTGGCTGAACCTATTTTGGTAATCATTTCACAATATTTGTAAATCAAACCATCTACAGTAAGCTTCAAACTTGTACAGTGATAGAGGTCAATTATTTCTTAATAAAACTAGAAACAAAAGAATATTGGCCATTTAAATTGTTACCACTTTTCATCTTTACAATACCACAGAGCAAGAATAATTGGAAACTATTAAGGCATTTTAAAAGAAAAAAATATTTTAATGTTTTTCAAATATAGATTAATACATTTTTATGATTCATCCTTGTCTCTCAAAAATAAAAAAATTGGAATATGGATATTTTTCATATTATCTCAAGATGGAATTGTAATAATGGCCACTCTGCTTTAATATTTTTAGAATTTTTATCCAACAAAATATTATTTCATAAGATTTTTAGTTTAGCATTAAAGCTATTTCTTCTCAGGAAACTTGTTAGATGATGTGTTTAAACATAAAATACATTGTTATAAAATAGAAAAATATAAATGTATATATGTATACACACACACACACACACACAGAAAGAGAGAGTACTAAAACACCACCAATTTAAATGAAGGACATTGTGAAGAACAACTTTTTCAACTTATATATATTCAAGTAGACAGATTTTATTGTCCCATGTGCAAATAGCACCATTCCAATCGGTAAACACAGCCTTCCTTACAATTAGTGTCACATTAACAATGAAAGGCTTTTCTGTTGTGATCATAAGTTCTATTGTAGCACTTAATTTTCAATACAGTTTTGAAATTTCTCAATTTATTTTCCAAAGTAAAAGGTTTGTAAATTGAATTTTATTTTCCTTCGACATAATATACTTTTATAAAGCTATGATAAAAGTTTAGTTTTTCGTTTGTTTTATTGTTCTGCAGGGAAGCTTTTTTGTTTGTACTTTCTAAGCTCCTATTAGATATGCAATAAAGGTTTGTTAGAGAGACTGTATAGAAAATTAAACATTCAGCTTTAATTTTCAAGTGCATTGCTATCCATTTCCCTTGATTTCCTATTAAACTTAGAAACTGAAGGATAAGCAGAGTTCTTATACATTATTCATATTCTAGACCTTTTCGCAATAACAAAAAAATGCCATTATCTTTTAACATTACATCTACTTTAAAATTGTAAAAGTAGATGTAATGTTAAAAGATATTAAATCTGTTTATGAAGCAAGGTGGTACAAATTTATCAACAAATGAAGGACGCACTGTGTTAAATAATCCAATAATGGGGAACAAAAGTAAGCTTTAAAATGTTTATGTTCAAGGGGATTTTTTAAAAACACGTTATATATTCCACTGAAATTTAATATTTTAATTATTTTTTTTAATCCTCACTCCAGGATATGTTCTTATTGATTTGAGGGAAAAGGAAAAGGGACAGGTGAGGAGGAAGTGCAGTCTTTCCCAAACGGTGTCAGAATATGTGTGTGTGTGTGTGTGTGCGTGTGTGTGTGTGTGTGCACATGCCACAGTACAATTTAGATGAACATCATTTGAACAGCAGACAAGGAACATTTTAAGGTGGAAGAATCCAAGTGTGCAATGGATGGGAATTGCCAAAGAACATAGATTGTTCAGAGAAAAGGACACTAGCTCATGTGTTTTGGGAGCACAGAAATAAATGTCAGACAAGAAGTTGGAATATTAAAACTGGGATCGCATTGATAATACTTAATGGACTTGTTTTAACATTAATCTCTGGCAAGAGGGAGCTATCAATTGTTTTTAAGAATTGCTGGAGTAAAACAATGAGAGAGGAGGGCCTGAAGTTGGGTAGCATCAGCTTGATCGTCACGGAACTAATTAATAGTGCAAAGGTAGAATACAGAAGGCTTGCTGATGGACGGCGAGTAGGGAACAAGAATGGAGATAAAACAGTTGAAGAGGATACTGAGAAATTTAGCTCAGTTCAGTCCATAGGTGATGACACCCTTAGCGGACAGAAAGAATACAGAAGATGGGCAAGGGTGTTGTGATCATAAGTTTGAAAATTCCTTAATATTGAAAATTAATGTTTATTAACGCATAAACCAGATCAGGGTTGGATACCCTGTCAGGGCACATGCCTGGGATGTGGGCTGGATCCCCAGTGTGGAGTGTGCAGGAGGCAGCAGATCAATGATTCTCTCATCATTGATGTTCCTGTCTCTCTCTCCCTCTCCCTTTCTTCACTGAAATCAAGAAAAATATATTTTAAAAAATACTTTCACTATATGTATTTCAAAGTGAGCCCTCGGTGCTGTTAAATGTTAAAATGGGATCTAATTGAGAAGCTAAAGGTAAAGTTGCCATTATTGGACTTTAATGGGCTTTGGAAATTCCTAGGACATCACTAATTATTCCATTGAGAAGAAAAAAATGAAATTATTTTTTGGCTTGATTGAATGTAATGTAACTAAGTAAGAACAAGAGAGTTAAAAATAATGAATATGTCACTTAATTTTCTTTAAATGCTGAAGGATTTAGGATTTATAACTATAAAATTATGGCCACATATAAATTCCTTAAACATTTTAATAATTAAGCTTGTAGTAAAAATCCCTAACAGTTTTATTCAAAATCAACATTGAAAATTAATTTACTCTTCATATAGAGGGCTCAAATTGTACATGAGTTTTCCTTTGTTACTATGTCTATTGAATAGAACACAGTTTTCATATTTTCCACATGAAGGAAAACTTAGAACAAATAATTTCTGAGTTCATTTTAAAGCATCAGTGAGGGAATATATGATTTGTCATTATATTAGCAATAGTAAGGGGGGAAGCACCTATTTTTGAGGTAATAATATTTATTTTCCAAAATACTTTGCAAGGGAAAGAAAATAAACTAAAAATTTCTTCATAAATGCATGCTTTTTTTTTATTTTGAATTCTTATGCCTCTGTAACACAATATTTCAGTGTATAGCTTTAAAAATAATAAAAGATTTTTCTATTCTTCAGATCAGTTTCTTTCTTTAATTTTCAAATACATATTACTTCATGATATTTGACACCACTCTATATTAAGAATAAACTTAATTTTAATTAATTCTTAATGCTGGAAAATTCTAGCTGTAATGAAATAATAATAAACCTCCTGTAAAAGTCTGTAATTCAAACCATGTTTCATGTCTCTACTTACCATTACTAAATTGTTTCTACACCCAGTTATATTTTACTCATTAGAATATTTCTAAATTAAATGAGATTTTAACTATACAAATACTAAAGAGTATATTGAAATGCAGAATTATTACTACTTTACAATATTTTTTAATACTCCTATGAAAATATCAAACACTAAGCTTTCTTACTTAAACGGTTTCCTTTCTCTCATTGTTTCTGCTGTCTTGAATCGTCTTATAAATAGAGCAATCTACCTGAAATTTTCCTTATTTATATGTTATAATATGTTGGGCATATTGTCTTTTAGGGTTTTAAAATGAAGGTTTCTTTGTAGTTACTAAAGACATAAGGACCAGTTAAAGTAATTTAGGAAGCAAAAGCTCTGTTCTTATTGCTTCTTGCAAGTTCAGCTCCACATACCGACATTCATTAGTCAGTTAAAATGTGAGATTTGAATATTTTCACCCCAACATTCTAAAATGCTTTCACTAGCCAGCTGGCATGGCTCAGTGGGTGAGCATGGATGCATAAACCAGGAGATCAGGGTTCGATACCCTGTCAGGGCAACATGCCTAGGTTGTGGGCTGGATCCCCAGTGTGGAGTGTGCAGGAGGCAGCCGATCAATGATTCTCTCATCTTTGATGTTCCTGTCTCTCTCTCCCTCTCCCTTCTCTGATATCAAGAAAAATATATTTTAAAAAATACTTTCACTATATGTATTTCAAAGTGAGCCCTCAGTGCTGTTAAATGTTAAAATGGGATCTAATTGAGAAGCTAAAGGTAAAGTTGCCATTATTGGACTTTAATGGGCTTTGGAAATTCCAAGGACATCACTAATTATTCCACTAATATATCTGCATCCATAGCATTCATTTATGCAACAGAGGGGAACAGTTATTTAGACTGTTAGAAATGTAATGGGCTCACCTATTCCCCTGTATGATCGAGGCAATTATTTAGTGATTTTCTCTTAATGTTGGGCACCTGTGTGCATTAAAATTTTCCGATGAAGTCTTAGAAATGTGTGAAGTGGTTTCCTGTGTCTTAGCTTTCATTTTAAAATATAATTACAGCAAGTATAATTATAATATTCATTTCTAACTTTCCTTCTTTTAAAATAATAGTAGACATACTTTCCTGATTTTTCTCACCAAGGAAACCTCACAAAAGGCAATGAATCAAATATTTCAGGGTCAGCTCTTACAGATAATATTGAGTATCAGGAACCCATTATAAATTTTTCGTTATAAAGAAGGTAATGGAATAAGGAAAAAGACATTGGTTCTTTATCCCAAATTTGACTCACATTTTCATTATGGGTCCGTTTTAATTTTTAGGCATTCATTTAACTAAGCTTGTTTGATGTCCCCTTATTACAATATAAAAAGCGATGTAATATATTTCTAATTTTTATTAGTTTTCCCATTTCATAGAGTGAAATGAATTTTCTTCAGTTTTTAAGGAATCAATACAGATTAT
This sequence comes from Myotis davidii, assembly GCF_000327345.1. Classification (NCBI taxonomy): domain Eukaryota; kingdom Metazoa; phylum Chordata; class Mammalia; order Chiroptera; family Vespertilionidae; genus Myotis; species Myotis davidii. Next base: position 580,568 of record NW_006292574.1, on the reverse strand, counting down.
ATGCATAATAATTTATGATTTTAAATACCATATGCTTGTTTTGCTTTATTCATGCGTAAGTTAACTAATGATATTTTAGGCAAATAGTTTCCTTTCAGGTTGGTTCTTCTTAGACACACAGAATATAACAGGTCTAACTTCTAATGTTGTAAACATTTTTAAATATTAGTTCTTTCCCT
>NW_006292574.1:577995-580152 GCF_000327345.1 Myotis davidii | reverse complement strand
ATAGCTGGTTTCAGCCCAACTCCCTCAGGCCCGATCCAGACAGGAGGGAGCCCGATCCTGTGCGTTGAGCGTCTGTCCCCTGGTGGTCAGTGCATGTCATAGCGAACATTCAGTCACTTAGACTTTTATGTATATAGATTAGGTTTTATTTTATCCAGTTTGATTAACCTTGTTTGGAAGATTGAATTACATTTGTTGTAATTACAGATATAATGGATTTCAACCAAACATAAATTAATTTGACTTCCATTTTCAATTACGTTATTTTAGTAATGATATATTATACAATAAACTAGATGCCTGGTGCACAGATTCATGCACCGATGGGGTCCCTCGGCCTGGCCTGCGCCCTCTTGCAATCCGAGACCCCTTGGGAGATGTCAGATAGCCGGTTTCAGCCCAACCCCGCAGGCCCGATCCAGACATGAGCGAGCCCGATCCTGTGCGTTGAGCGTCTGTCCCCTGATGGTCAGTGCATGTCAATAGCTGGTTTCAGCCCAACTCCCTCAGGCCCGATCCAGACAGGAGGGAGCCCGATCCTGTGCGTTGAGCGTCTGTCCCCTGGTGGTCAGTGCATGTCATAGCGAACATTCAGTCACTTAGACTTTTATGTATATAGATTAGGTTTTATTTTATCCAGTTTGATTAACCTTGTTTGGAAGATTGAATTACATTTGTTGTAATTACAGATATAATGGATTTCAACCCCTATCATTTCTCTTGGTTTTTCTCTGTCCTTTTCTTACTACATTTCTTTTTCTCTTCTTTTAATTTTTGTTGTTGTTGTTGTTGTTGTTTGTGTGTGTTTTGTTTTGAGGGGTGAGAGTAATGGATTTTTCAACCCTATGTGTCCCTAATATATGTAATAGTTACATATTTGGTTTTATTAGGTACAGGTTATCTTAGAAATTTTAACCTAACATGTACCCCTGATGGTCAGTGCATGTCATAGCGACCATTTAGTCACTTAGACTTTTAAACATATAGATTCGGTTTTATTCTATCCAGTTTGATTAACCTTGTTTGGAAGATTGAATTACATTTGTTGTAATTACAGATATAATGGGTTTCAACCCCTATCATTTCATTTGGTTTTTCTTTATCCTTTTCTTACTACATTTCTTTTTCTCTTCTTTTAAAATTGTTTTTGTTGTTGTTGTTGTTGTTGTTGTTGTTGTTGTTGTGTGTGTGTGTGTGTGTGTGTGTGTGTTTTGGTGTGTTTTTTTTTTCAGGGGGCAGGGTAATGGATTTTTCAACCCTATATGTCCCTAATATATGTGATAGTTACACATTCGGTTTTATTAAGTATAGATTATCTTAGAAATTTTAACTTAGCATGTACCTAAAAATATCAGTCTCTTCCATCCTGAACATTATATAGAGTCTTAGAACATTAAACTCTAGTCATTCTCAATTCAATTTGTATATTACTGTGGTTGGCATTTTACTTTATTTTTAACCACACATAATGATATAATTATTGTATTGTAAAATTCATGCTTGTAGAAAGTTAGTTGTACATTTAATGTTTTCTATTCTTCTTCATTTTTTTCTTAATCTTACCTCTTCCATCTGGAATCATATTCCTTTCACTTAAAATACACAATTTAGAACTTTCCATATATAGGGTGTCAAATAAATGTATACACACTTTAACAGCTGATAGCTCAATTTTGAAAATTAATTTTAATAAACACTGTCTTTGTAATTATTCTAACTGTGTGTATACATTTTGGTGGGGGCACCCTATATGATAACTCTTTCAGTGATTAGCGGAAAAAGTGTTCATTTCACTTTTGTTTTTGAAAGATATTTTCATTAGTTCTAGAATTCTAAATGAGCAGTTATTTTTCTCTTTGCACTTTGAAAATCTAGTTCTGTCATTTAATGTTGCTGTTAAGAAGTAAACTGTAGGTCTACTACTTCTAAGACTCCACTTTGGGGCTGGGCATAGGGGAATGTTCTGCAGTCTCTACATCAATGGTTCTCAACCTTCCTAATGCCATGACCCTTTAATACAGTTCCTCATGTTGTGGTGACCCCCAATTTCATTGTTACAAGTTGAACATAAGTAAAGCACAGTGATTAATCACAAAAACAATATGTAATTATATATGTGTTTTCCGATGGTCTTAGGCGACCCCTGTGAAAGGGTTC
>NW_006292574.1:577032-577746 GCF_000327345.1 Myotis davidii | reverse complement strand
TTTTCATATTTTTGTTTCTTTTTCATTTGGAGAATTACTTTATTCTGACTTGTTATCTTTTGGGGGACTTATTTGTTAAAATTATTTGTCATAGATTGGAGATAGCATTTTTGAAAAAAAGTACTTGTTTCTGTGAGAAGGTTTGGCTGTTATCAGTCAAAGGTCACTTTTCTCACACTCACGACTGTGGTTTTTCCGTTCATTTGGGCAGAACTTAGGACCACTGGGTCAACAAATTCAGAATATTATGGTTTCTCCTTGAATTGAGTAAATTGGTGTTGTGTACATAAAGGATAAACACTACAATGAGGACTTGTGTGGTTATGGATTCTCAAGGAAGCTGTTTTCCCCACTGCATTAATTATCTAGTATTATGTGAGGCAATTTTCTTTGCAGTTTTGGGGTGGCTTTGGCAGTGGCAGCTAGAAGAGAGAGATGCATTTCTCATTCACCCTCATAATAAGAATTTAGCATTCTGGGCAGGGAAGTCTTATTGGACTCACTTCTAAAGTGGGCCCTTGCCTTTTATTATCTGAGCCACTCGGCACCTAATAAATTAAATTTTAAATTCATCTACCCCAGGAAAAAGCCTCCAGATCAGTGCAAAGATTTTTTTGCCTTCACTTAGTTTGTGATCTGAACATTTATTATATCACTAGAGGCCCAGTGCATGGATTCATGCACTGGTGGGGTCCCTTGGCCTAACCTGCACAG
>NW_006292574.1:554230-576096 GCF_000327345.1 Myotis davidii | reverse complement strand
AATGTGTTGTCCTCATGACATCTGATCAGGTGACACATGATGATGACTTGGCCCATTACTGGTAATATTAATTTTGATCACTGAATTAACACAGAGTCTGCTAGGCTTCTCACTGTATAGTGACTCTTTTGCTTTTATAATTAATAGTTATTTTGCGGGGAAATACTTTGAAGCTATGTAAATATTTGATCCTCATCAGTCTTTCACTCACTAGTAACTCTTGCCTGAATCAATTTTTTTCTGAATTGGTTATTATTATGGTGGTTATCAAATGATATTTTTTTCCTGAATCCATAATTACTTCTACATTTATTGGTATTATGCTGTAAGCAAGAGCCTTTTCTTCATTCATTCACTCATTCATTCATTCGATCTGTATTAGCACACCTGTTCCATTGTATTCAATAGATCATGATCTCTTCCAGCTATTGTTTATTTTGATGTTAGAATAGTCCCTTCAGGCTGGTTCCTTGGTCTTTTTGGTATAATCTTTTCATTAAAAATGATGATCGCACAATACAGACTGTGTAGAAATTTACTTTACCACTTAACAATAAATTATGAACATTTTCCATGTCATTAAGAATGGTCTGGGAGAGACCCCTCCCATGTGTGAAGGCCCTCATTTCATTAGCCAAGAACACAGCATGTTAACAGAAACAGAGGTGGCACACCAAGCAAGAGCAAGTCTAGTGTGGTTGAGTATATTTTTATCCTGGCCCCTACCTTATAACTGGCTGTGCAGCTATTAGATGTCTACACAGGATGTGAGGATACTTATTGTGGGGCTTCCTTTCACATAAAAATTGTCAGCAACCTATATGTCAATAAACTGGAGATAGAATGTTATATAGTAGTTAAAACAAACTAGTTATACAGATCAATATATATAAATGTGTGTACCCATTATATTACATTCAACAGTACACACACTTGTACAATGAATGCGTATGTATTCAGAATAATGATGAAAAAGTCCAAGGCAACAATATGTACTGAAATCATGAAAGCGGTTACTATTGGGAAGAAGAGGAATAAAATGCAGAAGTGATTTTAAAGAGCTTCAATCTATAATATGTAAATTATACTTCCATAAAGCCATTTTAAAAGATCTAAAGTAAATATGGTATAATGTATAGACTTGATGTGCCTGGGTTAGGTAAACAAATGTTTATTATATTATTCTCTTTTATACACTCTTATGTTTGAGATATTTTATAAGAAATATTTTTTATGTATTTTTGTGTGTTTTTTTTTATTTGAGAGAGAAACATTGATTAGTTATTCCAATTATTTATGCATTTATTGGTTGATTCTTGTATATACCCTGACCAGAGATTGAATGTCCAACCTTAGTGTACCCACAGCGTTGGGGTATCTGGACAATACAATGCTCTAAACAACAGAGCTATCCTGCCAGGGCCAAGAAACTCTAAGTGATCTATTTTTTTGAAAATCACATCTGTCTATTGAGTCTACCTCTCTATATAACAGAATGCAAATAAGCAAACAAAAATTTAAATTTAAAATTATTAAAAGTAGGAAACAAAGAGATATAATACACTGTGCTGAAACTCACTTTTTTCACATCTTCAACCAGATTTAAAATTATGCTCTTAATTTTATGATCAATATTTTTGTGATTCATTTTGTATTTAAATATATCATATCTTGCAATTTATTTCATAAAATAACATTTGCTTATTAACTGTATGATTGTAACCTATATAACCAACATTAATCAGCCACATATTATATCTAGGTTTTAGTATTAAATTCATTTTTGGTGGAAAATTGAGTAGACTCAACATTAAGTTTGAAAATCCTTTAACTTGCTCATAAATATAGTACCTATTGAAATTTTTATTATTTGCTGTTTAACTTACTTGTATTTCACTATTGGGATACTTGGGAGAGAACAGGGAGATTTGAAATAATGATAATAATACTGACAATTTTTCTAAAATGAGATCTTGAGATTGCAAAGAGGATCAAACTGATTCAAACAAATGGAAATTTAAAGTGGAATCATTACTAACAACATACTGACAGTAGTTTTATATATTTTTAAAAATGGTCTAGTAAGCATAATTTTTAAAAATGAATCTCATTTTTAACAAATTGCTTCAAATGTACTGTGAAAAATAATAAAATAAAATAGGTATTTCTAAGTTATAATTATTAATTCCATAACCAAACTTTGCATTCAATAATTATTTGTTTCAGGAAAAGTATGCTTTAAAAAAGCACCTTAATCCATAAGACAAAATATGGTGACTTGTGGTAATTATAATTAAATAAATTAACACTATTGTCAGTTAAAATTACTTTTTTATTAAAATTGGAAGTTAATCGTAAAAATTGTGCAAAGAAGCTTATTGTACCCACAATCACAATGATAATATTGTGACCATGTTTTCTTTTCTAAATGTGATTGTTGTGTTACAGAGTCTATTTTTAAATATAAAGGTTTAGAATATCACAATACAAAATTGAGTAAAGGAAGTCAGACAGAAACTTTGTTATGATCCTATCAATATAAAGTTTAAAATTAGGCATAACTAATCAATGGTATTAGAAATCAAGATAGTGGTTTCCCTGGAGAGTTGGGTATAACTAGAAGGTCATGAAGGGATGCTGATAATATAATATCTCATGGGTGTGTATATTTTGCAAAATTTTATTTAGCTGTATACTTAAGATTTGTACATTATAGCATGTCTGTTATACCTCAGTAAAGTTTGCATTAGCAGTAAAAAGTTTATTCCTCGGGAAATGTCGGTATTAATAAGTTAAAGAATATTATTCAACCAAATGCTTTATTGAGTTGGCATTAGTCTGAAATTTTCTCACAGTATGTAAAAGAAATGTCTTTGATTAGTTGATTCAAACTCTGATTTTAACTTTTGTGGGGAATGTACTTTTTTTTTCTATGCTGTGCTTTGTTAAATGAATAAAATCTCTGGGGTTCAAAGCTTAAAAAGAAAAACTTTGATAACTATTCTTTTCTTTGTTCTTTTTTTCCCCTTTAAGTAATATTGTTGAAATATAATTACCATTCCTCTAATGCCAAAATTAAGCTCTATCATTATGCAATCCATACCAATCATCTAAAGAGATGAGCTGGTAGTTAGAGCTTATTCTATTCTAAAGTTGAGAATTTTAACTTCTTAGAAAATTAAAGAAATATCTTATCCTGAAGTGAAATATGTGGGCTAAGTTACCTTATCTACCAGCTGGGTAGAGTTATCCTGAAATATTTTAATGGTTAAGCACATATATCAATTTTGAAGACAGAGAGTCAAGTTCATGCTATATCTTAATACACATTTATATAATTTATAGTATTGTCATTATTTATATACTACCTTTACCACTTACTATGCAGGTTTTGAAAAATTAAACCAAATAAAATGTCAGTTCTTTAGTCACAATAGCTGCACTTCAAGTGTTCAACAGTCAAATGTACCCAGTGGCTACTGTATGAGAGCATATTTAAAGAATTTCCAGAAAGTTTTACTGGACAACTAATATATATAAATGGAATAATACATTCCTCAGAGAGTTTATTAAATATTTCTGTTGAATTCTTAGCATTATGAAGGCAAATCATAAATGCTTGATCATGATATTTAATAGTCATATCATTGGTTAAAATAAGAATAAGCAGATAAAATAATAATAAAAACATAAAACTTACATATCTAGTTTCATGACTAGCATATATGTAGGTTTTTATAAATTCACTAAGACTCTGTTAATCATTCTGCTTCCAAATATTTTACTATGAAATAATTCTCAAATTGGCATTCTGAAAAATGCCCCTGAAGTAGAATCCATAGACCAGCCCAATATGTAATGCTCATACTTTATTAAACACACACACACACACACACACACACAGACACACACACACACGAACCATATTCTAAGCAACTATTTACCTTATTACAATTCTCAATGCTAAGAAACCTTAACTTGTAGATTGTAAGTACCTACAATCCAGGCACAAATCTGGATAATCAGGGTATGGGATAATGTAAAAAATAAGTTGGATTAGTATTCTAACCCTCTGTAATTATGCTATGACATTAAATAATTAGAATCTCTTTAAGCAACTCTGAGCTTACTGGTTAGCAGCTCTGAACGTTGATTTGTCTTATTGTCATTGGATGTATTTTAGTGCCTTAATTTTTTCCCCTTTTAAAAAATAGGTTAAATAAAGGACACAAACCCATGCTATGTCTATACGCAAGACAATGGTTAGGTAAACAATGAGTCCCACCCTTAAACCAATTTGGATCTCAGCCAAGAGCTGACCCCATCTGACATACCAATCAAAAACCCTGATTCATCAGCTGGGCTCTGTTAGTGTCTATGTCCTTCTATTCACAGTTCAGTAGGTATTATTCTGATGACAGTCCTTGAGCCCTGCAGACACAAAGTTTGTAAATCTGTCTAACAGCATCCAGAAAAGTAGACTTTTAGGAGGGCTTTTTGCATTATAATTACACAAGGAACATCCATCTTACAAGCAGAAATAAGCCCTTTAATAAGGGTCATTTTTCGCCTGATTCTTTATAACTTGTGTTTTTTTTCCCCTCCTAGGCTACTGATAAAGATACTGGCAATTACAGCGCCATAGCATACAGACTCATAATTCCACCAATCAAAGAAGGAAAAGAAGGATTCGTGGTGGAAACATATACAGGGCTTATCAAAACGGCCATGCTCTTCCATAACATGAGGAGGTCCTACTTCATGTTTCAAGTCATCGCAACTGACGACTATGGGAAGGGACTAAGTGGCAAAGCAGATGTACTTGTAAGTAGATAAATCTTCAGATGCCTTACTAGCCTGGGGTCAATGTTTTCAACTGATAGAACTTTTCAATTTATTTGAAATAGGCTTTCTAAAATATAAATGTGATTAATTTTATCCAGGTTGTTGATAGCTATAGCTTAGTATATAAAAAATATAGCTTTAAAGTAGTTGGGTTGGTTGTTTTTTTTACATTTGGGAAATACATCATCTGTTTTTATATATGCTTTTGACAACAGTGTCATAAGCATTGGGTTTCTATTTGGTCTGCAGATCTCATTTTTAATACATATTAGGTTGGAGCTACTTAAATTTTTAAAATGCTTTGCAGAGTTGTGCTGTAGAAATTAAAATAATTTGTATTATTGTTTAAATTACTTTTAGGCCTTTTGTAATTAAGAAAACAAAAGGAATGTTTGTGGATTTTTTTCTTGTTGTTTAAAAGTCCCATTAATGATCCTTGACTAAGTTACATTTGGTTTCAGTCAATAATATCACTTTATTCTGACTTTTACTTTAGAATGTCGGTGGTAGATTATTCTCAAGGGTGGTTTGCTATTAGCACTTATTCAAAATATTTAACACCAATGCATCCATTCCATGGAATCTCTATCATTGTTTGGACTTTTCTCTGATAAATCTAGCATAAATTATAATTATTATTGGAAATGTTTGTCCCTTAAAGATAGAATCAAGTATAATTTTTCTTTGCTTCTTACCTCTTATTACATCTTTTTTCATAACTTCCCTCATTTAATTCTCTGGACAGGTTTAACCTTCATATTATGCAGACATCAGTGATCAAATATTTTTCTTTTTAGATAAAGATCAACCACCATGATTGGGGTGGGTGTGAAGGCCATAACATTCTCATTTATAACAGTAAAGCTGCATAAAAAAACAAGGGCCAATCTAAACCAAGAAGATTTTGATATAGAAGATATTAAGGTTGATATAGATTTTCAATCAAATTAATATCTGTAAACATTAGGTAAAATAATGCTATTTCTCTTCCTGTTAAAATATGCACACTGTGGTGCTTTAAGGTTAAGTGATAATTTAGTATATTACACATAATTAAAATATTATAAAAATCATAAAAATGTAACTATATAGATTATATATATGATATGTACATAAACAGTATGAAGTTTATGGTATTTTTATTTGGATTCTATAAATTATTATGTGGAAATTATGAAGTATACCTTTAAAATTATTCAAACTAGATTGAGAAAAATTAAATTAAAATAAATGATAATGTTCTATATTTATAATGTGAGATATATATATACCTATATATATATATCTATCTATATATATATATATATGCCTTCCTAGCAAATAATATTTGTAAGATCTAAAATTCTTTATGAAAAGAAATAAATATTTTGTGAAGAGAGAACAACAATGTACCAAAACCAAGAAGAAAGAGATGTGATGGTAGGTCTGAATAACTGATAGATATTTACTCAGCCTGAAGAATGAGACTCGCAAAGTGACTCAGAGAAAGGGCTGAAGGTGGAAGTAGCTGGTTCATCTAAAAGCTGAAAGCAATATTAACATCATTGGAACTCTTTCCTAAAAGCAATAAGAAACCATTTTTTTTAAAAAAAAATTCAGTAAGGGTGAATGAAGATAAGATTTAAATTTAGATAAAACCTTGCTTAATGCAAATGTGGTTCTCCGCTGAGGATACTTCTGCTGCCTTCCCAAATAATGGCTTTTGTATTCTGTTTTTGTATTATGTTTGCCACAGTCTTCATACTACCTACTGGCAAAGTAGAATTCTCAGTGCACCACATGGCTGCTTCTAGATCTTTCCTTCTTCCCAAGAATCCAACCTTGATTCTCATCATGTGTGTCTCTGTCACTTACTCACTGCCTCACATTATTGCTGTGATCACCCAAATCGTTGCTCAATCCCCAACATATTTCAATGAGTTTAGCTCCGGAGTTATCTCCAACAATTCTCCTCTCCTAATTTTTGGCAATTTTGTTATACACATAGATGAATCTTCCAGTATCCTGAACTTAAAATTTCCCTGAATGGCTTTCCTCCAATGGCTTTACCATCTACACTATTAAAATAACAACCAGAGTTATTTTAGCCATTACCAATTACTGCAACCCCTCTGTAACCTCCTCCATTTCAAACTTCCCACTCTCTGACAATAATACTGAATGTGTTCAGCTAGCACCAGCATTCTGTGTCCTCACCAGGACCTTTAATTCATTTAGCCTGCTATATTTTTACCCTTCCTCTAACCCCCCTGTGCTCTCTTTCCTGCTTGCCAGTTTTGTAGTGCATTATCAATTATTAAAAGCACTCCATCACATAAAAAATCAACTTCCTTGCCTTTTCTTCCTAAATCACATACACTTAGCAAAACCATAACTGTACTTAATTGCAACGTTCTTTCTCTCATGCTGAGCATGACTGCAAAAACGTGTACACTTATGTAATTAGTCTTTCTTTAAATTAATGATGAAATCCCCCAAGTGAGCTCTTATTTATTCAATAACCACACTGTATATTTCCTGGTTCATTCATACTCCTCCTCTTCTAGAAGAACTTGTTTCTTACAATCCTAATTAATTGGCAACTTATTTCCCTGAAAGATAACATTAAAGCATTTAGAAAGATACTTTGACAACTCCCATCATTAAATCCTTCTACCTACCAGGATTTATACTGACATTCTTTGCATTATTATTATTACTACTATTATTATTATTATTATTATCCATCATCATTACCCCACATCCATTATTATTATTATTATTATTATTATTATTATTATTATTATTAGATGGATTCTCTATGCATTTATCAAGAACCATTACCTTGACCTGTGCAACAGATTCAAATCCCACTCACCAACTCTAGGACATTGTTTCAACAGCTCTCTCATTTTCTATATTCATCATTAATATCAATCCCCCCTTTATTTAATTATTCCCATAACCATGCTGTTTTTCTTTTTATGTTCAACATAAAAACCCTCTTACTCTACATCTCCTTCAAGCTACCACTCATTTCTATTACTCTTTCCAGAAACATTCTTTGTTAAAGTTGACTAATTTCTCACCATCTAACCTTTTTCAAACTCTCTCTAATCATAATGTCAGTGCCAATATTCATTCAAACTCATTATGTCAACATCATCAATGGCTTCTTGCTACTAAATGGACTGGTAATTTCAATCTTCATCTTATTTGAACCATCAGCAGCACTTAGATGATTATTACCTTTACTAGGCTTTTGGGCCACCATTCTCTCTTTTTACTTCTTGTTTTTAAAAAACATATTTTATTGATTTTTTTTACAGAGAGGAAGGGAGAGGGATAGAGAGTTAGAAACATTGATGAGAGAGAAACATTGACCAGCTGCCTCCTGCACACGCCCCACTGGGGGTGTGCCTGCAACCAAGGTACATGCCCTTGACTGGAATCAAACCTGGGACCTTTCAGTCCGCAGGCCGACGCTCTATCCACTGAGCCAATCCGGTCAGGGCTCTTTTTACTTCTTACCTTACTGTTTACTAATATTCCTTCTTGGTTCCTTTGCTTGTTCAATTTCTTCTCCTCACCCTTTAGTACTGAGATTTCCTAGAACGCAGACATCAACTAATTCTCTTTTCTACTTGTACTCATGACTCAGTAAATTCATCCAGACTCATAACTTTAAAATATCAATATACTAAAACATATTAAAGTTATATCTTCACCCCAAAGCTCATTTCTAAAGAGTAGACTCATCAATCTATTTGTACTTGCCACAATTACACATTAATATCTAATAAAGATATTTATGTGATGTTTCCTAAACTGAACTTCACTTCCTCATCACATTTCTTTCATTTATAGTCTTCCCAACTTCACTTGATGCCCAAATTATCTTTGAGTTCCTTCAGCTAAAATTTCTTGATTCAATCCCTCAGCAGATAGTGTTATTACTGTACATTATTAAATGCACATTTTTCAACATTTCTATTCTTTATACTTGGTTGAAACCACTATCATATTTCACCTATACCATTGCACAAACTCATTACTTGCCCTCATGTTTCTATTCTTCCTACACTACAGTCCAGCTTAATTATAACAGCCAGTGATTCAAATGGAATTCAGCTCCTGTAATTTCCTAGTTCCAAATCTTTTAATATAATGCCAATTTACCCAGAGAAATGTTCAAGTCATATATGAGACCCTTGATTCTGGCCTCCAGGAACCTCATTTTCTACTCCTCTCTCTCTTACTCATTCAAACCCAATCATATTGGCCAAGTTGCTTTTGTTCAAACAGTCAGACATGCTCTTCCTTAGAGCTTTGGCAGTGGCTCTGCTTAGAATGCTGCTTCTCCAGATGAGCATCATGATGTAGTATCAGAGAACACACACATACATCAAAAGGCTATTCAGACATCTTGTAGTTTTTCAAGAAAAGTGAGATTATGCTAGAAACCATGTGAGAGAGACAGTGACCACTCCAAGCAAGAAATGGTGGGCCTCTAAAGGTCCAATATGTTAGCTATTTGCCATGTGTGGCTTCTCAGCACTTGAAATGTAACTAGGTCACATTAAGATGTACTGTAAGCATGTAATACACACTGAATTTCAAAGTCCTAGCATGAAAAAAAATGCGAAATGTCTCCTTAGTAAGTTGTTTTATGTTGATTGCATATTGGAATGATAATATATTAAATACATGGTGTTAAATCTATTATTGAATTAATTTCCCTATTTTTCCTCTTTGAGTGCCAGAAAATTTAAAATTACATATCTGGTATGTATTTGAGGCTCAGATTCTATTTCTATTGGACAGTACAGTCTAAAGTATATGGGAAAAATGGGTGAGGGCAAGGAAAGATAAGAGGTTTGTGATGAAGAATTAAAAGGGCTTAGGAAATAATGTAACTTGACAATCTCTTGTTTTTGAATTCAAATCTTCATACATGTTACTTTCTCTTTCCTTTTTTTTTTCTTTTACCATACCCAGTGACAAATCAGTTTTCACAATAATAGGTATATTTTCTTTAAAATCTTTCATTAGTAGTCAACACACAAAGAATAAAATTAAGTAATTTAATAAGCAGAATTTTTTATGGTTTTGTATAACAAACTAACATGTATTTCTGATACTATTTACATAGAAGCTATACTGGAAAAAGTAACAAATAATATTCAGAATTGCTAAAGATTCAAATATCTCTTCTATAGATGATGGAAGAAACTAAAGATTCAGGGATATAGGATTCTTTGAAAATCAGAATTTAAACTATAATAGCTTATTCTTCATTTGCATAGTCCAACATATACACATTCTATATAAATCATATATTAATACTTTTAAAATATTTAAAATTTTAAATGTAACTTTTAACAGGTAAGTCTGAACAACTACTTTTGGAGTTAAACACAGTAAGACGTTTTATCTGAATTATAAATTTTCTGTCTTAAAAATAACAAAAGTATGTTTTCAAAGGTTATTAAGATCAGAAAATCTTTTAGATAAATTGTAAGCTTAATACACATATATTCCAGAGGATCTGAAATCTTAATTTATTCTGTTTATTCAGTCAAAATGTAGTCCCTAAGCTCATTAACAAATTGAAAATTCCCTTTGAAATTGGAATTACTGAATATTCTTAAAAGGCAAATAATAGAGTTACTTATATCTGCTAGGTGAAATTTTGCTTCCAAATAGGGTCCCAGCACATGAGTTGATTGCATTTCAAAAGTTTTCTTGTAAAAAAACTTCAAAAGCTCAGAACATATATAAGAGGAAATTCTAAAAATCTGACAGTCACATGTAATAGATGCCTATGTATTTGTCATGGTAGATTTACTGCATATTAAAAAACTCCAAAATTTCAAAAATTTAAACAAACAAATGTGATTTTTCTCTCACATGACTGCAATGAGAGTGTATGTGGTTGAGTGATGTTCTCCCCGGCTTTCCTACAAATGGAAACACAGGGACTCGGTTTCCTTCAATTTAAGATTTTGCCCTTTCTACGACTTCTTTATTAGGATAGAAATTGAAAAAGAAGAAAAGGTTCACACAGAAAATACTCAAGCAATTTCTTTCTTTCCACTAACTTTATATCTGTCAGAACATCATGTGGTTCGACCAAACCACAAAGGAGGTTGAGGAATCTATTCTTGTTGAGATAACACTCCATGGCTACTATTTGTTCCAGGCTGTTTGCTTTCTGTCAGAATTTCTTTTCCCCTTTTTTTGACATTGTCTGATCCAGTGTTGAAAGAAAGGGGTGGGGGGAGATAAGGAAGGGCAGAAGATAAAGAAGAAAGAGAGGGAGAGGAGAATGGGCAGACTAAGGAAGGGAGAAAAGAAAGGAGAAAATAATTTTACAAGTATCATATACAGTTTTTTAGAGATTTTTGCCATGTATACTACCAACAACAAAAATAATCAAATAAATAAACAAACAAAACTAAAATACTTCTAGGTTATTTCTGTCTCTTTTTTCACTCAGGGCCAATAAGAAAAGAAAAATGTTGCAGAAAAACTGTGATAATCTATTTCTAATAAAATTAGATGAGTGTGTGTGTGTGTGTGTGTGTGTGTGTGTGTGAGTGTGTGTGAATTCATAAGCAGGAAAATGTAAACATTTGGTCCCAGACACCTATAATGAGGTAGGGATGCAAGGTTGTAACTGCCAATGTTCACTATTTGCTTATAGGTGCCTGGCTTAATATACACTGCAGAACCCGCATTACTGGGCTGAAAAAATGGTTTGAAAGATTGCTAATTAGTTGCATTATTTCACATAGTAGTTTGGATTTCTTCTCCCAAAACACTGAATCTTCCAGCCAATCTGGACCTGTTTTCCCATATGGCCATATCATTAGAGAAGAGTTAGTAGCTGACCTCTTCAGATGAGTCGGAGACTCTCATTTGTCACATTTCCACTACTCCCTATTATTTCATGCTTTTGGCTACTTCACTCATTTACATTACCTGTCTGGTCTTTGAAGACACTGATTTTGTGGCTCCTGATAGGGCATCTATATGTAGACAAGTTGGAGCCTGTATTGAAAATACTTGCAGCATAAAATTATTCCCTAGTATAAATTATGATCAGATATATGATGCTAAATATGCCTAATCCAGTATATTCTGTTTATGGTCCTGGTGCATATACATACACATAATTCTAATAGTGTCTAACTTACATGCAAGACAATATGTGATTTGACTTTACTTTTTTTATATTCATATTGGGTAATAGTAAAGAGCACGTGTTCTGGAGTCAGCCTGCACTAATAGGTCCCAAGTCATTAAATGTTTCTTTGTTTATTAGTTTTCTTATTTATAACTGAATAATAGTCATAACCACCTGATATGGTGGTTGTTAGAATTAAATGAGTTATAGCCTGTAGTGTATTGAGGAAAAAAGTAAATTGTATGTTGTAAGCAGGTAATAAATGCTTGTATTTTTATTCCATTTTTCTAAATAAGATCAGGAAAAATGTTATCAATGTTAAATGAGTAGGATGAACTCATCAACAGCTGTTAAAATTAATTTTAGCCCCATATGTAAGTTTACATGTATATTCATCTTTATCTACACATAAAGTTGGCTAAAAAGCAGACATAAAGACTATATATGATGCTGCCCTAGTCAGTTTGGCTTAGTTGATAGAGCATCATCCTGAGGACTGAAGGGTCCCAGGTTCAATTCCGGTCAAGGGCACGTACCTCAGTTGCAGGCTCAATCCCTGACCCTAGTCAGGGCAACTAGGGCAGTGGGAGGCAACCAGTCCATTGCCTCTCTCACATTGATGTTTCTCTCTCTATATATCTCTCCCCCTCCCTTCCACGCTCTCTAAAAATCAACGGGAAAATATCCTTGGGTGAGGATTAACAACTGCGAGACTATATATGATGGTTTTATTAAATGAATTATTCTAACTAGTCATAACACAGATTCTTAGTCACAATGACTAAATGATCTCTTGAGATTTATAAAATGAAGGCTGTGTTTTTTTGTTTTCCTGAGTGTTCTTAACCTACCTAATTAAAAAACGAACAAAAACATCTTTTATAATGAAGAAAGCAAACAAACACAAAATCAACAACAGTGGAAGTCACTTAAGTTTCTGTAACTTCTAAGTAAACAACAAATGGTCTGTCATTCTGAACATGCCCCGACACCTAATGAAAATTACATGACTAAAAATCATTTATTCCTGAAATTAAAAATGAAAACCACCGTGAGAAATGCATAGCAGAGAAGAAATAAAAAATGATCTAATTATAGAAATGTTAATGAGTAAAAGCCAAACAAATTCTGTTTTTTTCTTCTTTCAGGTCTCTGTTGTCAATCAGCTGGACATGCAAGTCATTGTTTCTAATGTGCCCCCCACTCTAGTGGAAAAAAAGATAGAAGAACTTACAGAGTAATTAATTTTTGCTTACTTCTATATTTATTTTCATACAGCTATAATTTTTATTGGATTAGGTAATTTTAATCATTATAATGTTCAGTTTAAACATATATTTTAACACGCTGTCTTAATAATTTAGCTTGCTGTTTTCCTGAAGTAAGTAGTTTTACTTGAAATATGTGGAGGTTCTAAGAGGACTTTCAAATAGCACTGGAAATTAGATGTGAAAAGATATTAATTTGTAATGCCTTGATGGATGCATCAACATAACTTCAAATGCAGCATATAAGAAATAAATCATAACATTAATTATGTGAGCATATAGGCTGTCCCAAAAAGTGTATACACGCACTTTGAATAATTATAAAGCAGTGTTTATTGAAATACACTTCATTTTCAAAATTGAGCTGTCCGCTGTTAAAGTGTATATATAATTTTTTGGTCCCAAATTACTCAAATAGCCCCATATCTAATAAGCAATCCAGCTAGTCCAGGGAATGCTATTTCTCAGAGTGATATACCTAGATGGCTAAAGCATATTTTTTTAAAAAAAAACAATTTTAAATGATATATATTTAATTAATCTAAAATATATGACATGCCCATCTGCCTTTGAACAGAGTACACTGAATGTTATTGTTTACTCAAAGTTGTGATTATTTACTAAACAGCTGGCCTTTAATATTCCGAGTGCTCTCAAGGGTTATTAAAACGTCTTTACTCTTTTACTCTTAACTACCCTGACCTAACCTGCCACCATTTCATAATTTGTAAATTGGTATTTATTTATTATTATGTCTTCTATTGAATTTTGGTTGATACATGCCAATTATCACTGTTAATCTGCCTCTCTCTAGAAAAATATCTCCTACTTATAAATTCCCAGAAGAAGCTTCAGATACCTAACTAAACTATTAGTAATTATGTGTCAAATAAAATACAATAGGTATTGATTAAGGCATGAGTGATCCCCTTATAATGAGGCATAGGTGTTTTGCAACAATTATTTGTTGATCTTTTATAAAATGGAACTGTTGGATGTCATATAAATTTTCCTACAAATGAGGTGACTATCAACATGTATGCATAGAATATTGATAATACAGTGTCTTGTTTACCTGTGGAAGTGCTATATATGCTTAACTTTTATCAAAATAATAGCTGATTACACCTGAAAATTTTAGAATTATACCTGTCTTTTAGCTGCTTTAATGTCGTCTATTGGGGTAGGCTTTCCCTGATTACACTGTCCAGAAGAGATGACATTCTCTTCAACCTTTAACCCAGTGATTTTCAACTGGTATGCCACAAAAATTTTAAAAACATGTAATACCTGACTATATAGTCAGGGCATTGACCTCTTTTCCCAAATAAAAAAATGACAACAGCCAACGCAACAGTAGCCATCTGATGTGAATGAATCAAAATTATACCTATTTTTTTTTATCAGATAGGCAAAAAATACAACATATTTTTTGGAGTGCCACAGAATTTTAATAATTAGTTTATGTGTGCATGAGATGAATAAGGTTCAAAATTGCTTCTGTAATCCTTTTTTCTTTCTTTTTCTTCAGAGTGTTATCTAATATTTTTATTATATGTCAGTTTCCCACTGGGATATAAGTTCCATGAGAATAGAAAAATCTGTTTTCACTGCTATAATTTCAGTTATATAACAAGTACTCAATGCATTTTACAGTTATAAATTTTGTAAAACCAAAATCATAATGCCCCTTTTGTCATATTGAGACAATTTATGAAAATTGAAGAAAGTGGCAGATAAAAGTATAATTTCCTAGTGATTTATATGATTTATTCCTTTTAAGTGGATATGAAGATATGAATGAGAAAAATCAGGCAACTTTCAAGTCTTGAGAGAACTGTATCACTATGAAAGGAGCTGGAACTTTGTATAACATAGGTTCTGAAATTCAAGATTGGGCATATCATTTAATCTTTCCCAGACTCAGTTTCACCAGCCCATATTATAAAGAGCTAATATGTTAATTAGACCGAGCAGCAGAACAACCGTCCAGAAGACCTTCTGGATGAAGCCGGGGCTGTGAGGGCCCGCTGCGGCTGCGAACACTATGAAAGGAGCTGGAACTTTGTATAACATAGGTTCTGAAATTCAAGATTGGGCATATCATTTAATCTTTCCCAGACTCAGTTTCACCAGCCCATATTATAAAGAGCTAATATGTTAATTAGACCGAGCAGCAGAACAACCGTCCAGAGGACCTTCTGGATGAAGCCGGGGCTGCGAGGGCCCGCTGCGGCTGCGAGGGGCTGAGTGGGGCGAGTCCTTTGCACGATTTTTGTGCATCGGACCTCTAGTTGGTTGGAAAGAGCTAATAAAACTTATATCAAAGAACTGTGATAAGAACTAAATAATATAAGCCATCTCAGACAATGGAAATCATGAACATTTAATGAATAATAGATATACAGAAATGAGGTTAGTAGCCCAAAGTCTGTAGGTTAAGACAGAGGCCTCAGTTTTGCACTTTCTATTCAAAGAGCAGATAGTGTAGTAATGGAGCTCAGGTTACAGACTCAGACAAGTTTGAATCCTCCTATAGTTGTGTGATTTCTGAGCAAGATATTTAACCCATAAGACCACGCTTCCTCATCTTGAATATTGAAATAAGGATGTCAATTTTGTGTTACGTTTGATAAAATAAAATGTAAATTTTCTGGTGCAGTAAGTTATAGCAGGCACATGACTGATTTCTTGCGATACATTTTTCAAAGCCTATATTACATTAGAGATTCTTAAGCTCAAAAATTTCTCATCTCTTTAAAAAGAATGTACTTTTTAAAAATATATATATTTTATTGATTTTTTTTTTTTTTTACAGAGAGGAAGGGAGAGGGATAGAGAGTTAGAAACATCAATGAGAGAGAAACATCGATCAGCTGCCTCCTGCACGCCCCCTACTGGGGATTGTGCCCGTAACCAAGGTACATGCCCTTGACTAGAATCGAACCTGGGACCATTCAGTCCGCAGGCGACGCTCTATCCACTGAACCAAACCGGTTAGGGCAAAATGTACTTTTTTTAAGAGCAGTTTTATATTGGCAATGCAATTGAGCAAAGGATTCAAAGAATTCCTATATGCTCTCTTTCCTCATGGATTCCTATAGATTCCTTCACTATCTACACCAGCGGTTCTCAACCTGTGGGTTGCGACCCCTTCGGCGGTCAAATGACCCTTTCACAGGGGTCGCCTAAGACCATCCTGCATATCAGATATTTACATTATGATTCATAACAGTAGCAACATTACAGTTATGAAGTAGCAACGAAAATAATATTATGGTTGGGTCACAACATGAGGAACTGTATTTAAAGGGCCAGAAGGGATCTCCATGTACCCATAATCTATAATAATAAAAGCATAATATGCTAATTAGACCAGACAGCTGAACAACCTTCCAGACATCACTATGGAGGGGGCCGAGGCAGAGGTGGTTAGGGGTGATCAGGCAGGCAGGCAAGTGAGCGGTTAGGAGCCAGTGTTTCACTGCCCTAAAAATCCTCTTTGCTCCACCTGGTCATCTCTCTCCTCCCCACTAACCTCTGGTCTTTTTACTGTCTTCACAATGTTACCTTTTCCAGAAGGTTATACAGTTGGAATCATGAATTGTGTGTAGCCTTTCTGGTCTCATTTTGTGAGCTACTTTAGTGGGTGAAAGTGATGGTGACAGGGACTGTTAGACCTGATTCAGCACCAGGAAGCCCCAAACACTCACTCTTAATGTCCAGGGGTGAATAATGAAAATGCACACATATCCGAGATAGACAGCAGAGTGCCAATTTGTTCATTAAAAATAAGAATTTACTCTCCCAGTGATAGGACTAACCAGCACATTCATTTCCTGTAGACATTCTTAGATGACAAGTCACAACATCAAAGCCATTTTCTATATTTCCCATGAAATATCCCTATCCTAGGAAGTAGAAAACTAGAATTCCATTTGGTCATCACTTTTATATATTTTTTTCTTAGAAAGACCCTTATTTGAGGCCAAATCATAATCCAAAGTTTTCTTGGTAAGCATGAAGCCAGTACAAACTGAGAGAGTTGATCAAAGGAACACATAATAACCTAATATATCCATTTGATGGTGGAAAATTATTTGCAAAGGGAGTCAATATCCTTTGATGGCTAAGAGCTCAATGCCTGGAAAGTAGGATGCGCACAGTAAATGTTAGCTGCTAAGTGATGCTAATGATTACTCTCCACTCCCCTGGAATTGGGTTAAAGGGCTTACCGAATATTTTTATTGCTTTTGTTATTTTATGCTTGTAGAGGTAACCAACACCCCTTCGTAATGAAACTCATCCCTTTTTAATCATATTAACATATTCCAGCTAATCTGATGCCCCCTACAGGTGGCCCATGTTCTGAAGTATTTTAGTTTTACCTTAGGATTTATCTCTTTGTGAGTCTTTTGTCTCTTTTAACAAAGTCTTGAGATTAAGGATGAGAAGAAATAGTTGTAAGGACAAGATCAGTGACACCTTGTAACCAACAAATGATTGGCAATAGTGTCTAAAGAAGAAACTAAGAAATATTTGCCTTTTGTCTTCTTCCTTTCTCCTTCCACTTCATCATGAAGTCCCAATGAGTAAAAGAAGTTTGCGATGCTAAAATTTAAATTCTTAAGAAACTTCAGAAATGGCACTTTCAAAATGTATAAATTAAAGATTTTAGGAATATTGTATTACTATATGAATTGGAATTGACAATTTAGGTCTCAGAGTTGCTCACTTCTTTTACTTTCTAAATACAATATGAAAAATCAATGATAGAGAACTTTATTGCAGTAGTTAATGCTTTGATGTGGATGAATCAATCTTAATGAAATATTTATATTACATCTGAAATGTGTCTGTAAATTATAGCTCCTGGTATATCAAATCACACTTTAGAAATCTCGTTGAAATATGTATTTCTAGGATGAAAATTAGAAAATCTCTTAGAAAAAGAACCAATGAAATAGTAAACAATAGATGCTAGCACTTATATTCTTTATTAACAATGTTGTCTTAGACATTTTGCACATAGAGATAATGTTCTGGCTTACATTTTAAAGGTTGTTGAGTTGGATATTAGGTGACCTGTTATAAGTATATAGCAATAGTCCAGGAGAGAGATCACTGTGGCTTGGACTGGAGGTAGGGATGGAGATAAGGATAAGTGATTACAATCCTATATAATAAAACCCTAATATGCAAATTGACCAAATGGTGGAACGACCGGTACTAAGATGTGGACTGACCACCAGGGGGCAGACACTCAATGCAGGAGCTGCCCCCTGGTGGTCAGTGCACTCCCACAGGGGGAGCACCACTCAGCCAGAAGCTGGGCTCATGGTTGGCGAGTGCAGCAGCGGTGGTGGGAGCCTCTCCTGCCTCCACTGTAGGCAGGCGGTAAGGAGCAAGGGGGCCCAGACTGTGAGAGCCCTGGACTGCGAGAGGAATGTCTGACTGCCAGCTTAGGCCTGATTCCCCCAGGGGGAAACCCTCGAGGGGTCCCAGACTGCAAGAGGGCACAGGCCAGGCCGAGGGACCCCCCACCCAAATGCACGAATTTTGTGCACTGGGCCTCTAGTTTGGGTATATTTTTGAGGGTACAATCCTACAAAATTTATTATGGATTGTATGTATGAGAAAAGGCATGAAACATGATGATTCCTAGGTTTGGGTCTGAGCAAAGAACAAAGTAAAAGTTGTTACATTAACCACTGAAGAATTTGATAAAATTATACATGTGATAGTAATAGTATTCTGTAATCAATTTTGGTGGAAAGAAAGAACTAATTCTCAGTTAAATTCCAGACTGTAGGAAAGTGCTTTTACCCTGTGGAACATCATAGAGAGGGTATCTCCTAAGGCCATGAAAAGAAAGTTTCATGGTACCGAGAGCATTACTTAGCATATGTTCTGTGTCGAGTCTCTATGGGTCTATACTAACAGAGGAAATAAGTTCAGAATATCAGGAGAGCCTGTATAATATATCCCTCTGGCCATCTGCAAAGCCTATTGATTTGTTTAGCCAGGCTTTTGAAGAAATATTGACAAGTACCGAAGATGGAGCTCCCCATGTAACTAGCTAACTATAAACCAATTTCCTGAACAAAAGGCTCCGTAGAGTTTGTAATCATGAAATCTGAGGAGTTTCTTTAACTGTAGCAACAAATATCTAACATCTATGGCACCTTTTTTACTTGCTGGGTTTTGTGCAATTAATTAGTGTTATTCAATTAACTTCTCACAGGGACCCTTGGAAGTAGGTTTGAGTATTTTCTTCTTTGTACAGATGAGTTCTCTGAAACTCTGAGAAGTTGAGTGTTTTCCATAAAGACAGAGTAGCAGTGTAGGTTTAATTTGGACTTACATCTGTGGGCCAACAGCAGGCTGGGTTCCTAAATATTCCTTCTGTTAATGTTTTAGGAGGCAAACTTAATTAAAAATCCAACATCTTTTCTTGGGAGTGAGCTGAGCACACAGTGCCAGAAAACTCTTATATGGTAATTTTAGTTTGGCTCATTCACACAGTTATGTAATTGAGAAGATGGCTGCTGTAATATTTTAGTGTGAAAAATAGCTATGAAACTATTTCAGTTAAGACTACATTTAATTTTTTATAAGGCAATTCCTGATTGCAAGTAATTGAAGATACATGTATGGGTAACTAGATAAAGTGATGTTGTAAATTAAAATTTAGGGGCATCTTCTAAAAATAACTTGGTTTGAGAATAAATCAATTAACTGAGCCAGTTATATATTAGTATTCTTAGTTTAGATGAAAAAAAAGGTTTTGCATAGAAAAAATGTTTCAGTTAAAATTTCCCTTCAATATTTATCTAAGAAAGTTGTTTAAATAATTTTTATATTGGACATTAATTATGTGGTAGCACAGTAAAACATGTTATATATATATTTATATATAAACATATATAATAAACATATGTAACACATAAACATTAATATATTTACATAAAATGTATACATGTATTTATATTTATATGCATATAAAATATACACTATGTTAATTATATTAACATACTTTCTTGGAAGTTTAGTTATTAAAACTTTGTTTAAAGATAATGTAGTAACGTACTACTACTAAGTATTGTAAGTTTCAGATCTTATAAAATAAAACAATAACCCCTAAGTGAAAATTTAATTTTTTTATTATATTGATTGTTTTACAGAGAGGAAGGGAGAGGGATAGAGACTTAGAAACATCGATGAGAGAGAAACATCGATCAGCTGCCTTCTGCACACCTGCTACTGGGGATGTGCCCGCAACCAAGGTACCTGCCCTTAACCGGAATCAAATCTGGGACCCTTGAGTCCACAGACCGACACTCTATCCACTGAGCCAAACCGGTTAGGGCTAATTTTCATTTTTCATAATCATTATAGTAATTCATTTGCACTGCATTTTCTTCTCAATCAATCAAATGCAGTTATTTGTTTTGAAACAGTTTGCCATAATCAAATATTAATCTGCTATGCATTTGATTGAAGTACTTGTATTTTATATTGATATATTGCTTCCAAGAATTTAGGTTCAAGGCAAATTTAAATGACTGGATTTTTCTATAATACAAAGTTTATCAAACTCTATCATGAGCAACCCTGCAACTTCAAACAGAATGCAAAATTCATGATCAACACAATTTCAGAGTCTAGTAGGACCAATTAGAGTAGGACTAGCAGTGATGGCGAACCTTTTGAGCTCGGCGTGTCAGCATTTTGAAAAACCCTAACTTAACTCTGGTGCCGTGTCACATATAGAAATTTTTTTCTATTTGCAACCATAGTAATATAAAAACTTATATTTTTGATATTTATTTTATATATTTAAATGCCATTTAACAAAGAAAAATCAACCATAAAAATGAGTTCGCGTGTCACCTCTGACACGTGTGTCATAGTTTCGCGATCACTGGCAGGGAAATTGGACAAATGTTGCTACCATGAGAGAATTAGAAACATGACCCAGGCTTTGGTACATCTGGACCTTAAATGAAATATGCATACTAGTTCTAATGCGCTGGAAATAGACTCAGGCAAACTTCAGCAAGTGGAACTTTATTGGAAGGCTGTTGAGAGCAGACAATATCAATAAAGGGAGGGAAAACAGGCTGGGAGATAGTCAAGAACAAGGGCAGCTGCAGAGGCCTGTAAAGCAACAGCAGGTATAGGTGGATATGCAGTTTCTGTCTGGTGCACCTCCAGTGCATGGCTTCCAACCCCTTAAAAACTGTGAGTCTTTGCCCTGGCTGATGTGGCTCCGGTGGTTGGTCCACTACACCAAAAGGTGGCGGATTCAGTTCCTGATCAGGGCACATACCCAGGTTGCGGGTTCAATCCCTGGGAAGCAGCTGATCAATGTTTCTCTCTCACATGGATGTTTCTCTCTTTCTTCTCTGTAAATCAAAAACCAATAAAAAAAAATTTTTAAAGAAAAATATTCTTTGACTCAAGAACTAAATTTCAGAGAAAATGAAATGGCCTGCTCTGAGTCACATGCAGCCTTTGATGGCATAGGATGATGGCAGGAGGGGACCGCTGATTAAAATCCTTCTAGATGTGACTGTTGGAGA
>NW_006292574.1:539194-554190 GCF_000327345.1 Myotis davidii | reverse complement strand
AGTATAAATGCTTTGCAGCTAAAAAGCTACAAAGTCCACTTGGGAAATGGAGGCATTAGTGCCTTTTTTATCTATGCCTTCTTTTCGTGGATCTTATAAGAATTAAGTACAATTTTGTGGTATAGAGAGCACAGTCCCAAGCAGGTAACTATCCGTGAAGGAAACAGCACCGTGCTTCCCATTTGCTAACCAGCAGTTCACAGGATGACGTTTTGTTACCAAAACGGATGGTGAGGAATTGATGATGACTTACTTGTTATTGTTTCCGTTGGGGAAAAAAATAGAACTTATTGTATAGTGTGTTTGAACAATTTTTAATTAAGCAGTTCTGACCAGAATTCACACAGGTTGACGAAGAGAAAAGCAGCTTATGCAATTGGAAATTTTGCAACTTCACGGTTGTTTCACTGTAGGAATAGGAAATCAAGGAAAGGGAATATTGAATAATCTTTTGTTTTATATGTACAATTTGCTCAAAATCTTTGCATATTACCTGCTGTGACTGGTAATATGCAGACTCATTTAATAAGACTACGTAGTGTTTCTGAAGCCCAGTTATTAAGTTCATCTGCTTGTTCACTCTGGCCAAAAATTGCATGAGCAGGGGTTTGCGGTAAAGAAAGGAATTGGTTTATTAGAATTGGCCAAACTCAATCTGGGCTAGCTCATGCATTGAAAGACACAACTTCCCAATGACACATATGTTATAGGTAATATAGGGAAAAATCAGGAGACATCGTGGATTAGGGGTTCAGGGTACTGTTAGGAGCTGATTGGTCAGAGGTCAGATAAGGGTAATTAATACATAATTTATGCAGGTGTTAAGAGTGACTCTAAGATCAGCTTCTTAGATTATGCTTCTAAGGTATACACATTTCTGCCGGGGAAGGGGTTAATACATAATTTATTCAGGTGTTAAGAGCGACTCTAAGATCAGCTTCTGTGTCCAAAACCAATTTCAAGGAGAGCTTGCTAAAGGGGCCATTCCACGTTAGTGCAAAGGAGCTGAAACATAACTTAGATCAAGATGTTTTCTTTAGCACCGCAGATGGGATTCAGTGGTTGAGGGTCAACAGATGAACCAGGAGATCACACTTCTATTCCCAGTCCAGGCCTACTGGTATGTCCAGGTTGTGGGCTTGGTTCCCAGTAGGGGGCATGCAGGAGGCAGCCGATCACTGATTCATTGATGTTTCTATCTCTCTCTCCCTCCCTCTGTCATAAATCAATAAAAAACATTTGTAAAGAGATGTCATCTTTAGCCCGCCAAGGCTAGTACCTGTGACCATTAGTCAGAATGGAGCTATCTGCTGCCTCGGGGTCAGAGAGGGCGAGTAACTAAGGTCAGATCAGTGAAGTGTGCTGAGAGAGAAAGAAAAAAAAATTATAGTTTCAAAACTACAGTTCAAATAAACTCAGAATTATGAGGGTCCTCGTTTTCCCTGGGAGCATGAGAAACAATTTCCTTTAGCTATCTGCTTGTACCATGGGGCAAATAAAAACAAACCTGGATTTTTTAGAAGAAAAGAAGCTTTATTTAAAAGATTAATCTGGGAGCCTGGGGGAGGGAGACTATTGTAATAGGGAGAGCTCCTGCCAGCACTTAAAGGTTAGGCAGAAAAGGGCTTTTCTTTTATAGGGAGGAGTAAACAAGGCTAGAATAAACCTGTGTGGGCAAGCCAGAGGATCACACAGATCAGAGAATGTTTTACCTTGACCTCACTGCTATGGGAGGAGCCTTTGGGGGTGGGGGCTGGGGGCGTAGAATGTGGAATGCTGCCTCAGTCTAAGGGTGGGTCATAGTTTAGAGGTTTGGAGGAAGCAGAGAGACTTAACCAAGGTTAGGTTAACAAGAATTTGTTCTGATTGATCTGTGAGGACAAAAAATTCAACTAATCACTTCTGAAGTAAAGAATGGGAATTTGCAGGCTCTGTGCCTGGCTTTGTCCTGGGTAAACAAAGGGGCCTCCAGGAGTCTTTATGAGCCGTACATAAGCCAGGGAGGGAAAGGCTCTTCTTCACAGGAACACTTCCCTGGAACAGAAGGCCGGTGGGGGGAGACACTTCTTAACCCTTGCTATTTTTTAAGGAGCGCAGGAATTAGTAAAATTCAATATTGTCGAGTATAAAAGGGAGTATTGTGTGAACATGTATTTCATATTTCCAAGAATGTAATTAGAGTATTACTCTATTAGAGGTCTTCAAATATTATGCTTTTTATGGCAGGTATTAAACTAGCGGTTCTCAACCTGTGGGTCGCAACCCCTTTGGGGGCCGAATGACCCTTTCACAGGGGTCGCCTAAGACCATCGGAAAACACATATATAATTACATATTGTTTTTGTGATTAATTACTATGCTTTAATTATGTTCAATTTGTAACAATGAAAATACATCCTGCATATCAGATATTTACATTATGATTCATAACAGTAGCAAAATTACAGTTAGGAAGTAGCAACAAAAATAACTTTACGGTTGGGGGTCACCACAGCATGAGGAACTGTATTAAAGGGTCACGGCATTAGGAAGGTTGAGAACCACTGTATTAAACCATAGAGCAATAATGATAGTATAAAATATAGACCCCCATGCCCATTCTTATTTAAAACAGAGCCCTCCATTATTATTGTGTTTTTTTTTAATTATGTTAGGGCCCTAGACAGTTTTGCTTAGTGAATAGAGCATCGGCCTGCTGACTGAAGGGTTCCAGGTTCAATTCTGGTCAAGGGCACATGCCTGGGTTGTGGGCTCGATCCCCAGTAGGGCGCGTGCAGGAGGCAGCCAATCAATGATTCTTTCTCATCATTGATGTTTCTATTTCTCTCTCTCCTTCTCCTTTCCTCTCTGAAATCAATAAAAATATATTTTTAAAAATTGTTAGGTACATCTCCAAAAACAGTTATTCTATAAATACAATGTGAGGGGAGAGAAGGTGACTTAAAGATTGTAGAAGAGAATCACTCAGAGCACTATTAGCAGAAGTTTGTATTTGAAAATGCCAGGCGTGGGAAGTCTCCCAAGGCCTTTGGGAAAAGAGGGCAGAATGTTTTATGGGACTTTAGCAGAAGATTGGCTCAAGTTGAACTAGTTTTGAGAACTTAAGGATTCGCAGCCACTGGGTAGTCTGGGAAATCAATGTGGTGTAGGGGAGCAGGTAGAGGTCAAGGTCATGTGCAAGTAGGGTCTAGAACAGCCGTGAGCAAACTACGGCCCGCGGCCAGATCCGGCCCGTTTGAAATGAATAAAACTAAAAATAAAAAAGACCGTACCCTTTTATGTAATGATGTTTACTTTGAGTTTATATTAGTTCACACAAACACTCCATCCATGCTTTTGTTCCGGCCCTCCGGTCCAGTTTAAGAACCCATTGTGGCGCTCGAGTCAAAAAGTTTGCTCACCCCTGGGCTAGAATATGTGTGGGCCACAGTGGAAAATGTTTGACTTTTTAGGAACTTTGGCAGAATATTGTATTTAATAAACATGTGTCTGTTGTTACTATTGCTACTT
The DNA here is from genome assembly GCF_000327345.1 of Myotis davidii. NCBI lineage: Eukaryota > Metazoa > Chordata > Mammalia > Chiroptera > Vespertilionidae > Myotis > Myotis davidii. The sequence continues at coordinate 550,680 of NW_006292574.1, read as the reverse complement.
TTGCATTGGAATGGAATGCATTTTTCTCCACATTATAGACCTAAAATTTTATCAGTGTTTACGGAAGCCAGTGGTGATGCATAACCGCTACTCTTTTGAGATGTTAGCCAGCTTTAACACCATATTATCTAAAACTTGATACCACTGCCATCATAAAAACTTCCCCTCAAGTGCAAAACACTGGGCTTCACAAAGAAACAATTCAGGTAGTTCAAGGTAACTGAGATGAAGCAGAGAGGGAATTTGTCCTCCATATTCAATACAACAGATGATAGGAAGAAGCAGCCTGAATTCTGTTAAGACCTTACCCTCTTTTAAGGTCTGATACACATTTCAAGAAAGATAATAAAGCATCATATATTAATCTCTATGCTTTCGTTTCTCCTTTATACAAAGAATGATCTTTAAAAGTTGAATGAATTAGAAACAGGAGAAACACATAAATGCAAAAATTAGGCTAAATTAATAATTATTATTATATTGTATGGAACAATTACTGTGTGCTAAAAACTCTGCATAGATTTCAGAGTAAAAGGTTTCACTTATTGAATGCACACAATGATGCCATGCAGTTGATGATTTCTTCATTTTTTACTTAAGGAAACAGAGTTTAAGAGCTGAAAATTACTTGCCTAAGGTTATGCTGTTGATAAGGAGCTGAAAATTTAAGTCAGACCTCTGCACTCTTTATCACTATGTTATTACTATCTGTGCCTCCTACAAAATGTCAGGAGTACAGTGTGGTTTGACTTCAAGCCCTCTCTTATTTTTAAGTGAGTGTAAGTCTTCAAGAAAAGAACCCTGAAGCCCTAACCGGTTTGGCTCAGTGGATAGAGCATCGGCCTGTGGACTAAGGGGTCCCAGGTTCAATTCCGATCAAGGGCATGTACCTTGGTTGCGGGCACATCCCCAGTGGGAGGTGTGCAGGAGGCAGCTGATCGATGTTTCTAACTCTATCCCTCTCACTTCCTCTCTGTAAAAACAAACAAACAAACAAAAAAAGAACCCTGAAACAGGCCGGATGATGTTAGACTAGTCCAGATCTTGCAGTCATTCCTTTCTGGTTCAACTCCTAAGTAGTATTTGATGAATGGATTTACTCCTCCTACTTATTCCCACGTATTCTTTTGCTTATTCTTCAGTAAGAGTCTCATCACAAAGATACCGTGAGGCAGAGACCCCAGGTATGAGGTGGTGAGACCAAGGGAAAAGAATGATTGGTACTTCACCAAGAGAGACTTCAACCATGCTGTTTTATACAATTTTAAAACCAACAAACAAAGCATTTTGCTATTATTGGCAATAACCCACAATGTGCACATCATAGGCTTGTGTACAATGGTGCAGCCATTTCTTCCGAAGTTTAATATCTTGTTGTTCTTTTAATAGGGCAAATCAAGCACACACCAGATTCTAGGCAACATTATTATCTTTTTTTGTAATGGAGCAGAAAGCAGGTCAATTTTGGCATCTGAAATAAAGGTTATTTTTTGATATATCAGAGGAATTCAAAATTTTCCCCTCCCTACCCCAAAATGCCTTAGACTAGAGCATGAACTCCAAAAGGAGTGTTGAATCTATAGCTAGTGTTTAAAAATATTTGTAATGTATGGTTGTTAAATTAATTCACATTTATGTGTATTAATATTTAAAATCTGCATGCTAGTATTAACCTATAAGGATTAGTAATATAAAGTTTTTAATAAGGGAAAGATCATTAAGGAAATTGCCACTTGTGGTAACGTAAAAACAAATGCTTATATGGCAATATTTTTTACTTTCAATTAACATCAAGTTATGTAATTTTAAAATGTATTTCCTAAAAAAATTGCCTATAGGTTTACATTTTTTGTCATTTCTATTCAATAGTACTGATTTCATACCCAATGATATATCTTTTAGTTGTTTGTATTCACCTAAACAGCTTCTGATATTGCCATGCAATATTTTTATCTTAACCTGGTGAACTTGCCTTAGCAACATAACTCTACATTCTCCCATCCCTATAATCCCCTAAGGGTCTTCATACCCTTAGGGAAAAAAGGTATCCTAGTCCTGCCCCTTAGCATATAGCTATGTGCTGTACATCACAAAGCCTTATGGGAAGTGTAGTTTACCACATGAGCCATATGACCTCGGGAGTTCTAAGACCCCATGGCTCTTCTAAAGCACAGCTTTATTTGTACAACACAGTTGGCATTTCCCATGAGCTAAGTAAAAGCTCAAATGCTATCATAAATTCAAAAAGCCAAGACTTAAATAGGACATGGTTGGTGACCTCTCTCTATCTTACTCAGCTTCCAGCATCATTGTGAATTAAATGCTGAAAAAATATAGAGAATTTTTTTCAAGGGTTCATATTCAGTAAACATTAGCAAAAACTAGGCTGTCATCATTTTTCATTTACTAAATGTCATTTCAAGTTGAGAGTTATGTTTCCCCCCAGAAAGCTTGTCAGAATGTCATGTGCGTAATTGGTTTGATTTATAGGATTTTGGATCGCTATGTTCAGGAGCAAATTCCCGGTGCCAAAGTGGTGGTGGAGTCCATCAGTGCTCGCCGGCACGGAGATGCCTTTTCTCTGGAAGATTACAGCAAGTGCGACTTAACCGTGTATGCAATCGACCCGCAGACCAATAGAGCCATCGACAGAAAAGAGCTTTTTAAGTAAGTAATTTTATTGTCAGTAATAGTTGTCTGGTTACAATATCACCCATAGATAATCCTGATTTAAAGCTATGAGTGTAAGTACTTGAAGTTTAAAACCCACCAAACTGTTGTTGAAAGTGAAGTCTAAGCAAAACTATTCCAAGACACACTACCTAGGGTCCTCACACCTGGAAGTTTTGAGGTCCAAGCATGGCATAGAGTGACCTCAGAGGGTCTTTTTTCCTTATGGCATCAGAGGATCCATTATACTTATGAACAAGTAGCCATTTACTGAGATCAGCTCACCTCAGCTCCCACTCTTGCTCCAAGGCCCCGGATGTTTAGGGGGCAAGTACAGATTCTTTCTTAAAGAGGCAATTTGCCTTCAACATTATCAGTAGGTTTACATTTTAAGAACAATCTTGCTTTCTTCAAGGTCTTACTGAACCAGCAAAAATTAGTGTCTGACTTTTCCCTTGACTTGAGGCGGGGAGAGGGGAGTTAATTACTTCCATCTAAGGCCATACCCTATGTTATATTTTACCCTGATGTGAATTTGAATATTTGAATCATAAATCCTAAAAACAAAGAAAATATGGAATCTGAAACAAAATGCTACTTCATATTCTCCCTTGGAAGTTATTACAGAACAGCTTAATGTTAGCTTCTTCTTTAATCTAGTGACACCTAGTGTCCAACAGATTCTTAAAATGTAGTTCTTACCTAAATTAAAACACATTTTTAGTTGAAAATTTAGGTCTGTGTGTTCATAAATACATACACATTTCAATAGTCATAATTTCAGAAATTATTTTTCTTTATATACACTAACCATATCCAGAAATAATCTGCTTATACAAATTTGCATATATATTCATATGTGGGTAAATTTATTTAGTAAATGTCTACCCATTTGTTTATTAAAACACATAAATTTAAAAATTAAGATGGTATTAAATACTATTTCATTGTTTCTAAAATAGGAGCAATGAAACTTTGTTGATGAAGAGATTTAAAATAAACTACATTCAGAACAGATTATATTAGTTTTAAAATAAAACTTACTAATTATTTTTAAAAGTACACATACAGTTTTAGCTTTCTTATATGTCCAGCCTGTTTAACACTAATCTCTCCAGAGGGTAAATGAGAGATGAAGATGAGAAAGCTTGTCTATTCTACAAACCATGTTTAAAATATAGTATTTAACCATAATTTTACTTTAAAATAGAATCTGACTATCAAACTCTGATAAAGCTTCTTTCAGCTTCCTAAGCCCAGAAAACATAACTTAAATTTAGAATACTGAAAATTCAATCAGATGAACTAATTATTAGAATCTAGTTAAAATAATTCTGTATTGTACAGATAAAAAGTGGTCTTCCTGACTTGCTTTATTAAGCAAATCAACCTTACCCAAATGGATTGTGTGTGGGCAGAAGTGTTAACCATTGTCCATTCTATGAACCTGTTTTGGAGACCCAGATTGTGTACCTACTAGGGAAACAGGCAGCTGCCCTCTACTGTTTTGGTGTGAGTTTCTGTGAAGCACAAGAGTACCTTCTCCTGCTCATCTTCCCTTTTATTTCTTTATCAACATGTACATTACAACACCAGCAGCATCATGGTAAAATGCAGGGTAGACTGCTGGTGAACACATGGTACTTTGAAAGCTGTGTCCCACACAAGTAAATGGAGAAGGAATACATGTTGGTACCATGATCCATCTGTTGACTGAATCAGAAGACATGCAATTTGGTTTAGGAATTTATCTCATCGTAGGAACAGAGCAGTGATCAGTTAATATTGGCAAGATCCTGGGATGAGATGTGTTTGCCTCACCCTGTTAAGCAGCAACTAAGTAACCTGGATGAGAATAAAGAGAATGTCACATTTCTTCATGTTGTTGAATTTGACATCTATTTCCTGTCTAGGATGAGTAAGCAGAGGGGAAAATGGGGTCCGTAATAAAAGCTGAAAAACAAAGCAAATAATATACTGATGACTCGGAGACTATATATCTCTGGAAATATTCTCCTACTGGAACCATTGGAAATAATTTAACATTTTTTAGTGGAAAGCAAGATGGTAGGAGATTGTGAAATGGTGTATGTATTTTACATGCCCTGAACCCTTCCCCTCTTTCTGCTAAAAGAACTGCAGGAGAGGACGGAGAGAATCATCCCTCTCCAACAACAGGCCTAGTGGAGTATGCCATTCCTCAGCTCACACTGGGTTTGGGTTAGCACACATTCCGGGGAGAACCAATTCAATTATTTATTCAGAGATTAATGTAGTTTAAGGAGATAGTGGAATTCTTAGTCCTGAAATCAGAAAAAGTATAAAACAAAAGCCTGAAGTTTCTTGGGACCAATTTTTTCACTTCAGGGAGAAAATCTAAAATCCACTGAGAGTCTGGATTCAACGTTGCTGGAAAAGAGAAATCATCTGGAAAATAATTTGGCAGCATGAAGTATATACATGCAAAGTTCATAGCGTATTAACAAAAAGATAAAAATCACAAAGAGATCAAAATCTGTTTAGAGGTCAATTAAGATACAATATGATAATTCCAGGTTCCCTTGATATAAAAATTACAGTAGTTATTACAGAATTAAAAACTGAAAATACAACTAAGAGATTTTATTCTATTATAGGCAAAATCAATGAAAAGGCTCTCAAGTGTCCTTCAAAAGTATCTAAATGTGCTTTAAAACCATTGGAACAGAAATAAAAATTACTGATTATAAAGGAATAAAATTAAATAAGTCTCACACATTCCACCTGCATGTAAAATATCAAAGACAAATCAAATTTATAAAATTTTCAGGAAAAATATTGATTCAAGAATAGTTTACCTAGGCAGGTTGTTTTGCATGTATAAATCAAAAAGAAAAATATTGTAAATCAGATACGGGTTCAACAACAATCAACTCTTATGGTAAAAAAATTAAAAATTTACCTCAATTGGTAAATAAACCAAAATAAACATATTAAAAAAATGAGCTGTTTTAGTGTAAAAAGACTGAGATCTTCCTTTAGGTGATTTGATATAAATGCAGGAATCCAAAAGAATTGTGATTTCTCAATGGATTCTGCACAATAGGGGTACAATTTTCTTTGCAGTTAATGGTCTTACTCTCCTTCTGACCTTTCCGTTTCTAATAAATAAAGTATTTCCTTTGAAATTACTCTAGATCTATACTTCATTTGGAATTTATTACTTTCTCTGATAAATGGTTGAAACAAAAAGTTTTAGCATTACATCCTATTCTAGTGCTTGGAGCAATAGTTAAACCTTTATTACATTATTTTAGCATGTATAAAAATAACCTAGGTAAATTGCTATAGAGTATATTGTTTACCTACAAAAGCATATTTATTAAAAAAATCCTAGTTGCTTTATATTATAGTAAGGAAATAAGTAAAAATAGGTGTAGCTTAAAACTAAAATTGAATTATCTAATCCATTAGATTTATTAAATAGGGAAGACTAATAAGCTACCCTGTGGAATTCATATGTGATGGCAGCCATCCCTCTATTTTTTTTGTTTATGGAATCATTATGAGCAATATATTAACTAGATTTAAAACCATAATAATCACATTGTATTCAGAAAGTCAGAATACAGTGTGTCAAAAAGTATAAAATGTACAATTTTGACGTCTTTGATTGCCACTTAATGGTGAAATGTGAACTCATTTTCATTTATTTTTTCATATTTCTTTGTATTTTTTCACATTTTAAACCAAAGTATGCTATTTTGATATTAAGAAATATATTTCTAAATTAATATTTTTGCTTTGTGTATTCTATATAAAATCACAATTATATAAAAATATTTATTAATACTTTTTTAAAAAGGTTAGGTTTGAGTATACCAAAATGTTGGCTGTGGTTGTCTTTGCATTGTGAGCCTATGAACAATGTTGCTTTTTGAAATATTTTGTGTTTACCAATGTTCTATAGAAGATATTTGACCTTTATTAATAAAAATAAAAAGTAAAATGCCTAAGACATGTTGTAGTTTTATGGCATTAAGGATACAAATGTTGCATTAATATTTTAGGATTTATAAGAGACTTTTAATGTTCCCCAGGAATTTGGGGGGAGCAAAAGACACAGAAAACAGCCTATTTATTACAATACAAGAGGCCGATGCAGGAAATTCATGCAAGCCTAGGCCTTCCTTCCCCTGGCTGCCGGCACTGGCTTCCCTCTGGCACCCAGGACCCGGGCTTCCCTTGCAGCCCCAGCTTTGTACAGAAGGTCATCTGGTCTAATTAGCATACTATGCTTTTATTATTGTAGATAAAATATGTAACAAAATTGTTCAAGCTAATAAAATTAAGTAGCAATTATTCCTTGAGTCCACTCCCAATACAATGCCCATAGTTGGAATTGCATTACTTAAAGGACGTGTTTGCCAGAACTAGTGGATTAAGTTGACCACCAATTCTCGTCATTCTGATTACACTGATTACTTCCTGTATTACTTATTGTCTTTTCTTCCTAAACAGAAAATACCTTTTAATTTGTTCGCCTTTTGCCTATAAACCATTGTATTAGTTTGATATTTGAGTGTTGATATTTAAGATGGTGTGTGGAATACAAGTATATTTTAGTCTAAAGGCTTGAATTGGTGGTCTGATTTGTTTCAATAACTGTATAGCTTTGTGGTCTGCGGTAAATCAATAATGTGATGTTCGATATTACAGGATTATTCTAAGGACCCAAGGAAATAAAATGCTGGAATGTAATTTTAAGCTCTGCTATAAAATTTAGAATATTATGTTTTACTTGAGACCTGATGCATGAAATTCATGCAAGAGCAGGCTTTCCTTCCTCCAGCTGCTGGCACTGGCTTCCCTCTGGTACCCAGGACCCGGGCTTCCCTCACAGCCCCGTCTTCATCCAAAAGGATGTCTGGTCTAATTAGCGTATTATGCTTTTGTTATTATAGATTCCACCAGAATAACATAATAATGTTAATAATCTCAACATAGTGATATTAAGTTCAGTGATGTTGATAACAACTTTTCCCAAGCATATTAAGGGTCATTATTATTAATAATGTTGATGTGTACATAGATAAGTTATTACTCTTTTTTAATTCTCTTGCTTTTTATGTGTGTTTTTTAATTCATAAGACTCTGAGTTTGTGTTTCTTTTAAAAACATTAGATTTGCAAAAGATTTTATTTTAATATTATTTATTTTACTCTTTATTTAACAATAAAGATTCCTGGATGGCAAACTGCTCGATATCAATAAAGACTTTCAACCACATTATGGGGAAGGAGGACGCATTCTGGAGATCCGGACTCCAGAGGCCGTGACCAGCATCAAGAAGCGAGGAGAAAGTCTGGGCTACACAGAAGGGGCCCTGCTGGCTCTGGCCTTCATCATTATCCTCTGCTGTATTCCCGCCGTCCTGGTGGTTTTGGTCAGCTACAGACAGTAAGTGTTCATGGACGCTCAGTGTTCGGTGAGAATACTGGGAAATGGGTTAAGAAGAGAGATAGCCCTGTGGGTGCCACAAAATAAAACTAAATAAAAAAGAATAATACATCATATAAATTGCTGTTATAACAAACACTAAGAAATAATGGTAGGACTGCTAGTCATCATTTAAAATACCTACAGGGCAAGTTCTTACATTTCATTTTACCGTTGTCTTTGTTCTTGAACACTGAGAATTTTCTTTTGAGCTAAATAAGAAAAGATCATTCCAATCTTAAAGATAAAAAGTATGTTCTACATGAAGCTGCTATAGGACTATTTTCAATCACAAAAGTAAAGTGAAGAGCAAATATAACACTTAGGCTGATATATTGGAGTTCCATGCATCCTTAACAAATCAATTATTATGCCATATTTAAAGCCAATGAAAACACGTAATACTGGATAAATTGTCTTAAATTATTAAGCTATCAACCAAATGTTAATATTCATGTTAAATATAGTGTACATTGTAGCTACCGTGTTTTATTCAACTATTTCCAAAAGAACTTGTTATATCTTACTAGCAATGTTATCATTGAGAAAAAAATTTTTAAAAAAAATATATTTTACTGATTTTTTACAGAGAAAAAGGGGAAGGGATAGAGAGTTAGAAACATCGATGAGGGAGAAACATCGATCATCTGCCTTCTGCATACCCCTATAGGGAATGTGCCTGCAACCAAGGTACATGCCCTTGACCAGAATTGAACCTGGGACCCTTGAGTCTGCAGGCCGATGCTCTATCCACTGAGCCAAACCAGTTAGGGCGGGAAAATTTTATTTGACACACAGTGCAATGGTTAAAAACTGGATATTAAACTCAGTGTCTGAAATTTTTAAAAAAATTAATATGCCTAATATTTGAACACTTGTAGGTGCATTGTTTAATTATTTTTAGTTCAGTAATCAACTCAAAACTATGAATTTTAGTTACTGCTTTTTTATAGATTAGCATAACAAAACAAAATGTGTTTGCACTGCTCATGTTTCAAAGTAAAATTCTATTTTTAAAAGTCTAACTTTTCGCCCTTCATATTCTGCTTATAGATAAGATTGGAATGAATGGGTTTTTTAATATCAAAATGTGTCTTTTAAATTCTCAATGCATGGAAAATGAAGAAGCAAATATTTAAAAAGTGCCATGAATTCATTGCCCAAGAGTAGCAACTTTCAGATGCTAAGTGAGGCCAAGAGTATAATCAAAGCTTGCTGACTAATTCTATTCCTTTATTTTTTAATTAAATTTATTGGGGTGACATCAGTTAATAAGATGATATAAGTTTCACATGTATATTTCTATGATAGATGATCTGTATAATGTATTAAGTGCCCAGTACTCACAATCATCTTCTAACACTTATATTTAAACTCCTTTACCCTTTATTACTCCCAATCCCCTCCCTCTGCTGCTGTATCTATGAGTTTCCATCTTATATCCCACACGAGTGAAATCATATGGTTCTTAGCTTTTTATGACTTATTTCACTTAGCATAACGTTCTCAATCTCTATCCATGTTGTCACAAATGGCAGCATTTCAACTTTTTCATGGATGAGTAATATTCCATTGCAAATATGTACCACATCTTCTTGATTCAATCATTTATCAAAGGTTTCCATGTCTAGGCCACTGTGAACAACACTGCAGTGAATATAGGGGTGCATATATCTTCGTGAATAAATGTTTTCAAATTTTTCAGATACAAACCAGAAGAGGGTTTGCTGGGTCATATGGAACCTCTCTAGTGGTTGTACCAGTTTACATTCCCACCAGGGTTCCTTTTCGCCACACCCTCTCCAACACTTATTATTATTGTCTTATTGAATAGCCATTCTAAGAGGTGTGACATGGTATCTCGTTGTAGTTTTCATTTGCATTTCCTTAATAGCGAAGTTGACCATCTTTTTTATGTATCTGTTGGCTACTGGTATATATTTTTGGGAGAAGTGCCTGTTCAAGTCCTCTGCCCATTTCTTAATGAGATTTAATGTTTGTTTGCTGTTGAGTCGTATGAGTTCTTTTATATATTCTGGATATCAGCTCCTTTTTGGGGTTGTTGCTTGCAAATATCATCTCCCATTCAGTTAACCTTTTTGTTTTCTTGGAAGTTTCTTTTGCTTTGCAGAAGCTTTTTAGTTTGATATAATCCCATTCATTTACTTTTGCTTTTACTTCCCTTGCCTTTGGGGTCAAATTCATAAAGTCTTTCTAAGATCAAGATTTATAAGTTTGGCACCCCATGTTTCCTTCTAATAACTTATTCAGATCTTATATAAAGTTCTTTGATACATTTTGGATTAACTTTTGTACATCGGGACAAACTGTAGAACAGTTTCCTTTTTTTGCATGTGGCTTTCCGATTTTCCCAGTACTGAAGAGGCTTTCTTCTCTCCATTGTATTTTTGGCTTCTTTGTCAAAAATTATTTGCCCATATACATAGGTGCTTTATGTCTGGCTTATTATGGATAAAATACTTGTTTTGTTCATTGATTTTGTGTCTGAGTTCATTAAACTGCCCATCTGTGTGGGTTTGGTATTTTTTGTTGCTTTTTGTATCTGGTTTAGTTTTTTTCAGAACTCAATATTAAGTTATCTGTCATTTGAAGCACATATTTCCATGTCTTTATTTTCTGGAGATTTTTCATTTTCTTAATGAGTTGCCTCATTACTTTGGTTATGCATGGTATTTGATGGGTTCCTTCTCTATCTAGACACCTATGTATGAGTGGCATTTCTCTAGTAGACTGATAAGAAGTCTTTCTATTGTTTTTCAGTAGATGATCTTGAACCACATGTTTTATGCACTTCTCTGCCTGTTCAGATCTCTGTCAAATGGTGGAAAATGACATGTGTTCCCTGGGAAGATGGGCGCTCTCCTGAGATACAGTCACCCGGGTCTTAGGGAACCAGCCTCACAGGGGAATGCAATGGGCTATGAGGGTCCAAATCTGTAAAATCCCAGTGCTGTCCCTTGCAGCCATTATGTGTGGGTATGGACGGGGTGAGATGGGGGAACCCAGCACCTCCTTTGTTGCTTTTCCTTCCTAGCGGTGGCAATGAACAGACATCTGTGTCATCCCCTCTGTGCCTCCACCAGATCCTGGAATTAGCTGCAGGCTGTGCCCTCCGTTCAGGGAAAAGGCGTTGCTGTAGTTCCAGTTCTGTTTGGCAGATAATGTGCTCTGCAACCTGACAGAGGATGAAGGGAGCATAGCTCTGGGAGGTTCATGGGAGGTGGCCAGGCTCCATAGCTTTTTCTGTCTGGAATGCCACTTTCAGACAACTGTGGTCACACTTTTGTGCTTCCTCTCTGCCTGGGTCACTGGGCTTA
>NW_006292574.1:511356-539115 GCF_000327345.1 Myotis davidii | reverse complement strand
TGAAGGGGAGGGTCAACACAACCTGATTCCTCCTCTCTCCAGGCGGAGCCGGAGCCTAGCCGGAGTTGCAGTGAGCTCCACGCTGCAGGGCTGTATCCATGGCTCCTTGAGCCCCTCTCCCTTGCTGCCTCTCCAGTTGACTCCCACTTGCCCACCTTTATGTTTCAACGTGCAGATCTCTCAAGTGTCTGTGTGCTGAGCAGGGAATTCTTTGTTGAAAGTTGAAGGGGATCTCTCGCACCATTATTCCTCTGACCTCACTCCTCAACTGTCTCTATTCCTTTAGCAGTCTTCAAGCACAGTACTAGTAAACCAAGGAGCTGATGATAACGATCAGATCATTTTTAATATTTCCCTATCAAAGCTGGAGTTCGCAAACCCATACTTTAATACAATTTTTCTTATTCAATTTAGTTCATTTCTTTGTTTTGTGTAATAAATATTTTAACAGTTTATATGACTATGACAGTAATATTAAAGTGCTCACCATTTTCACTTTCTGAATTGAAAGTTTCTGTACTATGTCATTAAATCTGTGTCAGAGTCTGACCAGTAAATTATTCATAATTTAGAATAAATCAAATATTAGAATATTATGAATGCAATAGTTTTAATGTAACTTTCTCTCTTTTTCTTCTTATTCATTGCTTTCCCAAAACAGGTTTAAAGTGTAAGTATGATGACTAATATATTGCTCATAATTTTATGTAATATGAAAAGAGAAACCCCAGAGAATACTTTTAAAGTAGTCAACCTACCCCAAACCATATTATATTTGTCTGCTTTGTATTTGTAGTAGGTATATGATTTTTAGTTCAAATTTCCTTGTGGTTTGTATACATAGAATTGAGCTGATTTTACACAATTAGATGTATCTGGAGGAAAGGTGAAAAAGAAAGTTTGCTCTGATAGCTTCTACCCTTGATATCTTGGTTTTGAGGTCAGAATTAGGAGTCAGTGTGCAGGAAGGTAAAAAAGAACAACTTTGCTCTCATGCAAGAATGACAGGCTTTCCTAGGTAGCTAAGGAATAAGAGCCACCAAATCTCCCTCCTACACAGCCTCTGTAAATGAATGTCAAAAATATTTCAAATAATTTTAAATAGATGAAAGATAAAACAAAATTATATATCTTCTATCTGCATTATGAAAGAGATCCATTAAACAACTACCAATTGTCAATCACATTCTTATGTTTTGCTCTCTCCCTTTAATATTATCATTTAACTTTACAGATATTCCAAATGAATTCTACCCATTATCGAGGGGTAAATATTTTCAAGAACTCCAAGGGAGTATTTGTGAATATCCTGCAATATTTGTAATTATATCAGTTTATAAGTTCAAATACTTGTACAAACAAAAGTTTTGTTTTACTGGGTAGTTTGTCTGATAACTACATTATTATTAAAAGGTAGCCTATTGCTAAGCATATGATTTCTAAAATAGTTTTACCAAAACATGCTTACTTTACTAAAGACGCCAAGCCGAGTGCACCAAGACAGCGCGCCTCCAAGCCGCTGCCGCTGCGATGCCCCCGCCCAAGCCAGCGGCTCCTGCCCCGGCCCCGGTGGCCGCACCCCCCGCACCACCGCCTCCGGGTGCGCATCTCTATGAAGAAGTTGGGGACAGCACCATGTAAGTAGAGCTCTCAGGGCCTTTTAGAAGTAAATGCGATCTGACTGATGCTCTGTGGTGAGTATTTAGTTTCAATTTGATGTGAAAAAAATGTAATTTGCAGTCTACTTTCTTAGATTTTTTAGAACAAAAAGTAATAAACAATGAATATTTTCAATATGAGGAGGCATTTGCAAATGAAAAGCTTAAACATTATATTTAGTCTCAGAATCTGAAAGAAGTGTTTGTCATAGGAAATGAGAATACAGCACTGTCATAATATAGTGTTTCCTGATTTGGTATCAGAAGCCAACTCCTGCTGGGTGACAAAAAACAATTCTATTGTCTAAAGTCACAGACTTTTCTAACATACTATTTTACAATGTGATAGAATAGTTGAAATCTGAATTAAAGTAACTAAATATTAAATACCCAAATGACTTTTAGAAGATCATTATCTGAATTAAAGTAACTAAATATTAAATACCCAAATCACTTTAAGATTTTATCATATTCTTCTCAAAAGAGACTGTGATAGGTTAGTATTTCCTCTACACTATTTGGAAACGCTAAGCAATATTAAATCATTATCTTTGAAAGAGACTTTTACGTTCTTTTTAAAAGACTACACAGGTCTTCCAATAAGGTTGCACACTCAAAACCTGAACCCATTGGAGATTTTTAATTTATATTTTTAAAATTCAAGGGTAACTATTTCTGGACACAAAGTGCAAAATAACCAAGGATATTATAAAATGTTGAGTATGATAAAATTAAATCCAGAAAACCTTTTATTAACTGGAATTGGTTCAAGTTGAGGTTCTTAAACACATTCTACTGTTACATTTTTAGCATTTACTAGTAGGAATAAAGCAAGCTTCAAATATTGTAAAAATTTACCTTTTAATGGGAAAACCACTTTTAAACATTTACATCAATATTATTTGCCATATTAATACAATTACACAAGGTTATATTAAGAATAGTTTTTAAAATGTTAACTGTATTAATGTATGTATTTAATGCTAAAATTAAATTTAAAACATTTTAGTGCTTGTCATTCTATTTCTAAAATAATAATAGAGGACTTATGCCTTAAATATAATTTTTTAATCATTTTTTTCATAAGTTGAAAATAATGCTCTCATTGGTGAATGTAGGAATTGAGCCAATATGATTTGATTAACCATCTTTCTCTAGCAAAAATGTTCAGAAACTAAAAAAAGATTTAGGTATAAATTTAAGTCTGTTTTATATGAAATTAGTAAGGTATATATATCTATTTTTATTTAACAAAAGCAGGTATACAATAACATCATCCGAAATCAATATAGTTTAATGGTAATAATTTTCAAATAGCAAAACTTAAGGGCTGTTTTTATTTGAAAAATTATTGACATAGAGGATTTTACTATTCTAATATATATTTATTGAAGTATTTTAAGTTCTACAATTTAATTATCTTTAACCAATTTTGAAATTATTCTAAACTTTGTACAGGGATTCTAATCATAAGTGACTAGAAAAATGAATTAGACAAATGTTTTTAAAACTATCAAAGGTCATTTCCTAGAAAAACTTCACGAATAACTTCATGTAGATTCAATAATTACTCTGTAATAGTCATTAACAGTACAGTGTTTGTATACTTACTTTCTTCCAAAAATTACTGTGTCTTCTTTATAAATAAGTGTAGACCTATTTTTTAGGTAGAACATAGATGCAAATCTTAGAATCTCATTTAAATTTTCTGTTTTAGGAGTGAAATCTTTCATGTTTAATAGAAGTGAATTTTACCTATGTTTACAAGATAGCTAGATATAATTTTATGTGATAAGTCAACCAAGTAAATGCCATATGATTTTAATCTAAAACATTACATATTATTCTATTGAATAAATACAAAAAAATAGAAAAACATGCATTTTCTTTTTTGGGATATACTTATTAAGTGCTTAAGTCTAGTTCCTGTTAGTATTTTCATAAACATTTCCAATTAACTATAGTTAAAACTTCTTTTTTTCTGTCACATGTTTTCTCTTTCTTACCTGTGGATACGTAGGCATAAGTAAGTAAATAATATTATTCTAATTCAAAGGCATTAAAAAAGGATGCAATCAAATAGATCAAGTACTGTTTTACTCTATTAACAGTAATCTTCATCTTTTACTGTGGAGCCATTTTCTTTAAATAGAAGTCATACCTTCCACACCTCATTCACTTTTGATATCTTGAAATCGCATGAGTTATCAAAGTAGTGTTTCCACTGATAGTACGTGTGTCTACTAAGAGGAGTTTCAAAGTTCTCCTTGCTTTTAATTTGTGATATATGTATTTTATCTTTCAATCAAGTGATATCATTATATAGATAATTGTTTCCATGAAAAATTAAATCAAGAACAGTTCTACACAAAAACATCTGCTATATAATGTCAAACCCATTTCTTTAAAAAGAAATTTTTAAAATTGTTTCCTGTCTGTTTAATTTGTTTAATCTATGTTGTCTGCACTTTCTAAATTATTCAGGTGGTCCTGGTGTCCTAAGTCCACCTGTGAGAATCCTTCCTTGCAGTTTGGATCTTTATAAAGTGTCACAGTAACAACTTTGGCTTTATATATCATTGTATTGATTCACCCATCACCTTAATTTTTCAGTGTGGCTATTTTATTTTATTCAAAATATTTCCCTTTTAACTTCTATGTGGGAAAATAGTAAGCAATCGCAAAAATAAATCTGTCACTCTGAGCTTTTGAGCAAAGGGTCCCAATGTTTTCATCTGAGTGCCCTTTGACTTACTCAATTTCATTTATGATGAACAGCCACTATGACTCAGTTCCATAATGAGAAAATCCCCCAGTGATATCAAAACCATATTTTATTAACATAATTTTTTTTTCAGTGAAATGAGTCTTGACTAAAATTTGACCCAGGTCATGTTCAAAAGAAATATCAACAGTCCCTCTCTTCTCTCTAAAATATGTTTTTAAACTGTTTAAGCAAAACTTAATCTCTGTCAAGATTCTGACGTAAATTCAGAAATATGTTTTTAAACTGTTTAAGCAAAACTTAAGTAGAAGAAAATAATCTCTGTCAAGATTCTGACGTAAATTCAATTTCTCAATTGTGATTTTGAAATCTGCTGCAAGAGAAATTCTCTCATTTGTGCTTGGGGACTTTAATTCTCTTAATCGGGAGAATAGGAAAAACATTTCTGTATTCTCTTGCAGGGATTTTTCTCAGGAAAGGAAGTACTCTTAGCTCCAGGACAGAATTACTGTGATGAGAGATAATGGACAGTTATGAATCAGATACAGCCAAGGATCCTTTCCCCAAAACAGTTGGCTCTCCGCATCCTCAACCAAGGCAAAGGACATGCAACCATTACCCAAAATGCTAGTCTGCAATTTTGGGGAATTATGATTTGTACATGAGAAAACTGTTATGTGTGGTCATGGATACTTGGCTGTATCAAAATAATTGGGGGGAAAATCAGTCTACAGATTGATACATTTGGGAAAAAAAATGAATATTTCTTATGCTACTCACAGCTCTCAAGCTTTTCTGTCCTGTCTTTTTGAGAACAGGGACATGAAAGCAATGTTTTGCTTCAATAGATTAGTGTTATCTGGCATTTTATATTTTGAAGTAGTAATGAGAACCATAAAAACATCTTTCTCATGAAAGCTATGGCACAACCTGTTTCCTTACATTTCATTATCTTCTTTTCTTTCAAGTCTTTACCTTCTCTACCATTTCCAACAAAGCAGGGGAAATAAGTCAGTCGCAGAAGACAAGAAACATCAGCACGTGGCGATGCCCTTTTCTTCCAACACTGTTGAGGCTCACGAGCAGGCTTATGTAGAAGGACCACTAAAGAACAGCCAGCCCATGTCTGCAAGAAAACTCACATTGATATCTGATGAGGATGCCTTAAATACCCACAGTACCCTTTATAAGGAAAATGTAGATCAAAGATCAACAAATTCAGACTTTTCACTAAGAACAGATTCTATAGGCTCTATTTTACCAAGAACTCAAGCCAAGAATGAGTCTCTGAGGGGCACACGAAAAAAGATTCAAAGGCTATGGAGTCAGACGTTCTGTTTACCTAAGAGACCAAAGTGGGAACTTCCCAATAGACCGGAAACCATAGCTCTGGATCAGTGGCCAAGCAACAGGCAGAAAGCGGGAAATGAAAGCACTGAAACCTATCCACACACAAGAGGTAGCAGTAATCCCTTGCTTATAGCTGAAGATTCAAGTGTAACAGAAAAAGAGGCAAGGCAAGGTGGATCACTGACCATGCAAGGAGCAGAACAGTTGAAATCTCTACCTTCCGACTCTTCATTTTCTTCTCCTTGGTCTCATTCCACATTCTCTACTCTGCCAACTGTCTCCAGAACTGTGGAACTTAGATCGGAACCCAATGTCACCATTTCTCCTGACTGTTCCTTGGAACTTTCTCCTTCAATGTCACGCGTTTTAAATGCTCCGCTCTGTAGGAGAGAGACACCCCGTTGTATGTTGACTATTGAAACCAAGAGGAACGTCTTCGAAAATCCTCCCCATCCACCAAACATCTCTCCTCCTCCCTTCCCTCCACCCCTTCCTCCGCTCCCTCCTTCTCTCATTCTTACTCCTTTGGCTCTTTCCTGCCCTTCTTCTCCTCCTTCTAGTTCTCCTCCTATTCCTCCACTTCTTCCACTTTCTGTCCCCCCTTCTCCTTTCTCTACTTCTTCTCCCCCTCTCTCTCTTCTCCCTTCACATCCTCCTCTTCCTCCACCACCTCCCCCTTTTCCTTCTCCACTGCCTCCTTCAACTTCAGGTTTGTCCTCTAAGTGTGTGTCTATACCAGCTGTTAAAAGCGCTGTCAGTGTGACACCAGCCAAGGAAATCCAGTCCTCTGGGGGACAGCTATCAACATCAAAAACAGTGTGCAATGCAGATCCTCAGAGAGAGCCAAAAGGAATCCTCAAACATGTGAAAAACTTAGCAGAACTTGAAAAGTCCGTCGCTAATATGTACAGTCATATAGAAAAAAACTATCCCCCAGCACACATTCCAAAACTTGAAATTAATTGCCCTTCAGAGATGACAAAAATGGAAATCACATCTGGACAAAACCAGGAGAATTTGCACAATATTGTCGAGGAATTTGAAAAACAACCTCACACTCAATCTACTTCACTGTAATGTTGCGTTTCCTGTTTTAACTGAACAACTCTTTTGAACATAATCTTCGAGTGGAGGCAGATTTGAACATTAAAGAAGATTCCATTCTTTTTCCTAAACTCAATGCAATACTGTTTTTTCCTCACTTTTAATTTAAAATATTATTAACCTCATCATTACTAACTCATAGATTTACCTTAATTTTCTTAACTACGAAGTAGCATTATTTGTCTACATTTATTTAAAAAGTAAGTAATTTCAATCTATTTTTTTAATGGGACTATATGGGCATGAAAGTTAGATATCCAATTTAAAACAATGACTTGTTTATCATGTTAATGCAGTAACTTTTACTTTTCACCATAGTTTTATATGAGTGCTCCAAGAAAAAAGCAGATTGTTACAAAGAAGCTAAAAAATATCATAGGTTCTGTAATTTTCTTGAAACTTTTGCATTTGGTAAGAAGAAATACTACCAAATTAAGTGTTATTTATCTTAAAACATAGATGACAGACATTACGGTATTCCAAAATAAAACCCAGGTGCTATAAGATGTAGTCATCTATTTTCTTATGAGAACATCCTTTACTCTGGCTTGCTTTTATCTTACTAGTATGCCTATACATTTGATAAACCTTTTACTTTTTTTCAATTGCTGTCTTAGCTATTTATTTCTCATTGTGCTTTCTTTTTCCTTCTTTATAATGAAAATAAATCTTGAGTTCTTGACTTTTGTAAGACATTTCATTGTTTCCACAGATGTTTAAAGTGCTCTTTAGTTTTGCTTGTCCACATTATTACATCATCTCTTTAATTATAATTTTATTATGAGGCTCCTTCAAAGAAAATATCTCCTATTTAATAAAGAAATTCGAATCAAATTCATCAAAAGAAGGTCAAGTAAATGTCTACAAATGCGTATTTAGAATGATTTTTGTATTTCACTGGTTAAAATTATATTTATATTAATTTATCAATAATATAAAACCTGCTTATCTATTAAAATTTTAGAAGAGGGCATTATGGCGTTATTTCTAACTACTATTGAGTCTATAGTTTCAAGAGGAAATATATCTGATGGACTATTATCAGTTTTATATAGACCTTAACTCTGTTCTAGGCGAAGAAGACAAAAATTTGTACTCTAGACAAAAATTTCTCTAGTTGTAGTGGTTGTTTATGTTACAGTTCAATTTGTTAAACTCTTAAAGGCATCTGCTAAGCTAAGTACTGCCTTCCTATCTTCTTAATGGAAGCTACACTTAACCATCAAGTAATCACTTTGTTTTTCCTATTGAATACATGGATTAATTTTGTTTACTGGAAACCCCCACTTTGAATACAAGTGTAATCATTTGTTTTACTCTGTAACTTTTATATTTTAGGAAGTATAAGTTTGCACAGATGAAAACACAATTCCAACACTTAAGCAAAAGTCTTGCTTGATAATTAACATTATCAAGTAAGTATATTTAGGTTCAGGGACCAACAATGCATCATTTCAAAGGTTTTGTTCAGCGCTTATATTATATGATATTTCTTCAAGAATTTAGTCTGACCTCCCTAATTAATAATACCAGATCAAAAAGCATTTGTAAGTTTATTTTTATTAGTTCCTCTGCTTCAGATTCCTTTCATCCAAATCAAGAGTAATTTCTTTCTTGGGGTTCTTGCATATGATTTTTTTCTCTCTTTCACTGAAAAAGTTCAGTTGGAGTTTTTGTTGGCAGCTGGTCTTATGCATGAGAACTTGTACTTTTTGGCGGAGTCTGACAAGGTATTATTCTCAATTGTGTATGCCTTTAATGTGAGTGTGTATGTGTTTTTAAGCTATTTTATATCAACTTCTAATTAAATCTCTAAATAATTACCAAAGAAATATTCTAAGAAATTGAAATAACAATTTTACCTATAGCCTTACCAAAATGTTACATTGTTCTTTTCTATAGCATTATAATATTTATATAATCTTAAAATGTATTAGTATTTTATACTTTTCAAATGAAACACCCATACCCGTGTTTTATATTTAGTCCTGTTTTTGACATTATATTTAGATATTCTCTTCTTCATCTTAAAAGCCAATTAGAAAATCTTCTACATGACACCTATTATCCTAATATTCTTTGAACATGACAGAATATTTTTTTCTCTCCTCAATCATTAAGTCTCCACAAACTGACAACCAGACTCTAAAAAAAAGCACCATTTTCCCTGCTGATTCATTATGCTTCAATTAGTGCATAAAGAATTATATTAGATACCTTATTAAAGTACACAGATTACTATACAGCTTCCTTAATTTAAAAAGGAAGCTACAATGCACAGAAATATATATCCATATTGTATGACTGGTTTTATAGAAATTGACAGGGTGTCATGTTAATTGAAAGCACACAGATGATTATACACACTGATTCTCTTGTGTGCCTCTTCTACATTTTTTGCCTTTGAACTAAAACAGTACAAATAACTAAATTAAATGCAACAAAAAAATCAATGGAAGAGTAGTGTAAAATATCAATATCACCTATTGATATTTTATTTGGCATATTTATAGAAACTACTGCTAAAGAAAAGAGGCAGTTTAAGTATCTTAGAAAATAAAATCCAGCTTTGGTTGGGCATTTAATATTATGCATTGATAGTAAATATCTAAATATGAGCTTTCTATATCTCTGAAAGATACAAATTTAGTAAAAGTTGAAAATGTCTAAACTTCTAAATGTTCTAGGAGAATTATCATTACCATAACTACTGGCAGAACCATATAAGCACCCTGTAAATCTCACCACAGAACTATTACAAATAATAAGTTGCTGATTGGATTAAGTAACTATTATTATATCACCACCATTTCAATCAGCAATGCCTTAACCACTAAAGATGCTTGCAGATAAGTAGATTTATTTTGTGAAGGCTTTGTAATTTAAAAAGTTTTCGTTGGACTTTAGAAAGTGATGTACTTACCTCCTCATAACAAATCTTCATTGAAGCTCGTTGTTTAATTCCATATTGGCATGGTCAACAGCACCAGTTTAATGCTTTAGGTCAACTCTTTAATAAATAATATGTTTAAAATATTCATAATTAGTGACATTAAATATTGAAAGCATTCTATACCTTTTCCCTCTCAAGTACAAATGTTTCACCAACTTATGGTCCATTAACTTTATAAATTTTTATGTGAAATTGAACATTTGGCTCTTACATCTCAAAACTTTTTGGCTTCATGTCTGATAATTAACTCTCAAAAGTTAGTAATATTTTGCATTCTCTATTTTTAGAATAAACTGACAAACACTTGGGAGAATATATTCTAGCCACAGATATATATATATATTTTTTTCTGAACCAATATAGATATATATAACACATTATCCCCAAGTGAGTATTTTATATGTATCAAGATGATTGTGTAAAATATTTTTTATTACAATTGATCACAACAGAATCAAAGTGTGTTATTGTACACCACTGTGATAAAATTGATTATGTATGTTTTGGTGTTCACATGGTTAGGCTGATAATTGTTTTTAATAATTCAGGTAGGAAACTTTTGATCCTCCCATTTGATCCTGCCACAAAATATATTTCTTACTGAGATAATTTTTAGTAAAAATTGCCTTCTCAGTTTTTCTCATATTTTTTAAACACCATTACCTATAATTTTATTTAACCTAAGAAGGCAAGATGTTTAATGTTGATTTCTTCGTTTCTGCCTTGCAGGAGAGGTTATTCATCGGAGGTAAGGGCATTATGGTGTTATATTATATCAAGGACTGATTTATATATTTTTTTCAAAAACAGGATAATTTTTTAAATAAAACTTATAACTATGGTATACTATTTCCTTTCTTTTATATGTTTTACTTCTTTGTTTGGGGATTTTAAGTCTATTATTCAATGGTGAACAAAAATCAATTGCTTACCTTTTCAGGGACACATTAGTTTTTCCTGCATTCCTATTACTCAATATTGCGAGATTTCCCCAGAATTATTTGTCTATAAATCTAATTTGGAAACTGTAGCATGGCTTGACTTTTATTCTTTCTACCAGTCCCAGGCTCCATTCTATCACAGTCGAGCTTGAGATCTCAGAGATTTTTTTTTTAAGACTGTAAGAAAATCTGGCTTTCCTATTGTGCTAATTTGATTCTCAGTCTACCACGAAGAGCTGGGCATTCTGGTCAGAAGTATTTAGGCTGGCCTCACTCTAAGTGGTACTCTCAAGGAAGTCACTGAGAACCCAGTGTGCACAGTTTCTTTTTTAAGAGAATAAAATAAGCATATGACCTGATGGGCTAATGTTTTAGAATACGTAAGTTCTAAATTGTTTGAAAATTAAGATTGAATGACTTTAAGAATAACTGGTTTGGGGGGATAATTGTAATAAATAACAAGCTGAATCAGGAAAGTTTAAGTTCTAACTTAAACGTCCCACCCTTTACAGTGAATACCTTCCGTAGACTAACTCCATCGTGGAAAGTCTATCTGTTTAATCAAATAGTCATCCTATTGGCCATTTCAAACAGTTGGTTCATTGGTGGAAGTGGACGTATCTCAGAACTTCTCTGCCCATTTTCCCACTGCTCATTTAAGATTTGTGTTGTATAACTATTTCCCCCAACATTTGAATTGCTAATGCTGCTCCCATCTGATTACAGTATAAATTATCCTGAAACAGACCAATAGTGACTGTGTTTTCTTTAAGTTAATATGGGTGAAATGGGCAGATACAAGTGATTCCTGTCAGATCTGAGGAAGGACAACATCCCTAATCACAAAAGCATTTCTGAAGACACGCTTAATGCTTGAGTGCAGGCAATCCACATTTTGCTAAAAGGAAAAATGGAAAGCATGCCTTAAATATGATGATGAATATATCATTACTATATCATTATTTTGTGATCTCTACCCTTCTTCCTAATGAGCCTGATTGTATTTAATGTGGGGAGAAAAATAGATGGGCAATTTAAATTGAGTTTCAATTTGTTAGGAAGAATTGTTTGACATTTAAAGTTCTTTTAGAACCCCAAATGACACCATCCTGTGAAGCTCAAGCCAAGAAAATATTTATTAAGTTTAACTTTGATGTTTTAATTTCATCATTATTTTAATTAACAATTTATTAAGTTGTCTTCCAATGTAAGTAGTCAAAATATTATTTAATGCTGTTGGTAGCTATCACATGAATAATGAATTATAACCCCAGGGTAACCAGTTTAAAACTGTCACCTTTTTTTCTCTTTTCAGTTATTATCTACCTTTTCCATCTGAATTCTTTTCTAAACTCTTTTCTATTTTAATTTCCTTTGGCAGCAACAACAACTGCTGAGGCCTTCTCTTCTTAAACCAGAGGTATCAATTTTCTTTCTCCTTTCAACCTCACTGCCCTCATACTTTGTGACATTCATGTCCACCATATAGGTAGGCAGAGTGGGTCGCTGCCAATGTGGCTTAATTTCACAAGAAAGAGGAAAGATAGCTTTAAATTAAAATAAATAAATAAACAAGTGAGCAAATCACCTTCTTACTGCTTGCTGGTGGCTAAAATTCTTTTTTTTTTTTTTGCTTTATTCTTTGGGAATTAGACAAAAATTTTAGTCCTAATAAAAGCAAGGTATCATTGAATGAAATAATTCACAAACCTGATCAGTCACTTGTCATAGAATTGTTCTTTAGATCAGATTTAGATTAGGCAAAGTTTGAAGAAAGAATGCAGACATCTGTACTGAAATAAGAAAAGGTAAAAATATTGGTTATAATTCACAATTTTTAATCATTTAAATGTGATTCAAAATACTGCCATTGGGTATCTATTTCAAAATGCCTATGTCATTTGCTTCCGCAATGAGAAAAAGATATGCATAGTCGGAGAATAAATATATATTATCTACATTTATTTAGCGCATACACTGCTAAATTTGTTTAGGAAAAAAGCAATATTATATAAACACATCTTTAGCAAATTTCATATTTTATAAGCTCTACTTTAAAAAATTATTCAATTTCCTTAATAAAAGAATCTTCATTTTGCTAAAGAGATTTGATGGTCAAAATTTACTTTCCACAATTCGGAAGTTGTATGTCAGGAATATTCAACTTACATAAATTCTTAGCAAAAATTTCCATGGAGACATCTTCATATGATAGCTCAGCGTTAAAATCCAATTACCAATTACTGGATGCAAGACTTTAATCAAGATATGCAACCCTCCTGAGCATCAATTTCATCTTCTATAAAATGTAGGCAGTAAAATTTAATGTATTAACTCCCAGCCCAGCAACTTGAACATAGTAGGAAGAAAATCAGTAAATGGTTATTTTTTGTGGGTTTTGTTTGTTTGTTTGTTTGTTTAGTCAAGAAGTTAATTTCCTATGTCTTCTCTATATAAAATTTCCTTCTCTTAGCAAAAATAAATTTTAAAAATAACATTTAGTGTTTTATCTGCCCATAAAATCACTTTTTAATATGCTACTGAGCATGATATCCTAAATTTGGGATTCACCTGCCAAAGGTAACAAGGGCTGCATGGAGCATTTCAGTCTCCCTTCCAGCTGACTCGGGAATCTGAACGGTCACCGGGTGATGCTCTGCCCTTCAGTGATGTGTGGCCTAGGGCTCCAAGAGGGACCCTTCAGGTTATTCTCTTCTGCGGGCTCCTATTCCCCCTTTCCAACTCAGATTACAGAAGACTAATTGAATCCAGGGCTAAGTTTTCTGGTTCCTTCCCAGTTGCTTCTATTCTATTTATTTTCTTAAAGGCATCTGATGCCAGATATATGGTATACCTAGCAAGAGTTGAGCTTTATTCTTCCTTTAGGAAAAAGAAGTACATCTCTAAAAAAGTTATTTTATTCTAACTTTAAAATCTGAGATATACTCAGTTGCATTGTTTACATAAATATTTATTTTTAATGATTACTAAGTTATTAAAATTCAACTTCAAAATTGTAAGAACACCTAACTTGAGATCTCCTCCCTTACATTTTTAAGTGTATAATAATATTGTCAGCTATAAGCAAAATGTAGCTCTCTAGAACTTCTTAATTGAAAGTTTATACCACTTTGTCCCCCTCCCCACTCCCTGGCAATGATCATTCTGTCTGCTTCTGAGTTTGACTATTTTACATACCTCATAAAAGTGAAATCATTCTGCTTGTGTCTTTCTATGATTGGCTTTTTTCATTTAACATATGTTCCCAGGGGTCATCCATGGTGTTGCAAAGGAGTTCTGTCTTTTTAAGGCTGAATGACATTCCATTGTATAAACCACATTTTCTTTATCCATTCTTCCATTGCTGGACATTTAGGTTTCGACATTAAAATCATTTGGTGGTCTTTTCTCAGTCTCTGTATGTATTAGATCAAACGTGTATTGGACAATTAGTTTAACAGTATTATTTCTGAGACCTATTCACTTTATTGAAACCAGTATAATTATGTTGGGTATTAAATGCCTCCAAAGTCTATGCCTACCAATATGATATATATATATTTTACCTTTTCCTAGTTTCGTATTGGTCTTTCTCTACCTCATTTCCAACTCTTCCACTGTGTACACTTTTTGTTGGAATAAAACTGCAGCCTAAAAGGGTACAAATCACACAGTTTAATAGATGAGTATTCACAGAGTGCACACATCCTACCATCTCTCCAGAAAACCTGTCAACTTCAACACTCAGATTATTTCCCCTTTCCCTGACTACTCACCTGGTCTTTTTGCTTTTCCAAGATAAATATTTTAATGCTATACATATGTATTTCATTTCAGCTTCATTGAATTATAATTGACAAAATTATAAAATATTTAATGTGTAAATTGTGGTGATTTGATACATGTATATATTGTGAAAAGAGACCCCTCTCTAGTTAATTAACACAACTATCATCTCACTTATTTCTCTTTTCTTTTGTGTAAGAACATATAAATTCTGTCCTCTAAGCTAATTTCAATTATAGAATACAATTATCAAATATAGTCACCATGTTTTACATTAGAACTCAGATCCCAATTCATCTAATAGTTTTTAACCTTTTTACCAATCTCTCCCTATTTCCCACACCCCAGCCACTGACGACCACTTTTCTACTGTTTCTATGAGTGTGACTTTTTATTTAAATATGTTTTAGATTCCACACATAAGGTGATACCATACCATCCAGTATGTGTCTCTGTCTGGCTTGTCCATCTTAGCATAATGCCCTCAAGGTCCATCTATGTTGCCATAAATTATAGGATTTCCTTTTTTCTAAATGTAGGCATTCATTGTGCAGTGGCAGCATCGTAGGCTGTGAGGGTTATCTGAATTGTGATTAACGCTAATTGAAAAGTTTTCACCTGGCTCCTAATATACATGTTAGCTTTCTGTGTTATTTAATTTCCCTGAGTAGAATAGTATAGAATAATAGATTTCATTTGTACCTGGCTTCTTTTGCTCATCATTCTGTGTGGGAGATTCACCTCTGTTGTGTGATGTTTTAGTGTGTTTACCTCGTGGACTTGTTCATTGGTTCCAGTCACTGGCTGTTGTGAATACTGTATTTTGGTGTACAATTGCACACAATTGTGTTGGGTATATCAATTGAACTACATTGAATTTCTGTGAAACAGGATATGCATTTACTTGACTTTAGTAGTATTGTCAAACATTTCCCCAAGGGTTTTACTAATTGATAATCTCTCTAAAAGGATATGAAAGTGCCAGTGCTCCATGTCCCTGCCAAAACATGGTATTGGTGATTTTTTTCTTTTTATTCTTAGCTATTCTGGTGGGTAAACTGCAGCAGTTTTAACAGCAAAAACGGATCCTGTCACAGTTGTTTCACAAAACATTTGTAAACTGCAGTCATCAAATTGTATATCAGTAAAGCTGAGGGACTGCAAACTAAAAAAAACATCTAGGGAAGTAATATAAAGTGAATGGAATTTACTAGATGTAAAAACAGAAGAGCAGATGGGGGATCCTATTGTGACTCTGGGTACAGAAGTAACACTGTATGGTTGAGAACACAGCAGTAACTAGTAGAGACCATGATTGCTATAAGGAATAGTACCACTAACAAAATTCATGACATGTGAAAATATGAGACCAGTGTTGCCGTTTTATTTTTCAACAGAAATCTAACTCCAGATTTTTTATAGCAATTTCTGATCAGAATTATGAAAACAAATTCACTTTAAAAAAAAAAAAAATTGTTGGCCCTGGCCAGTGCCACTTAATGGTTAGAGCATCAGCCTCCACCAAAAAAAAAAAAAAAAAAAGTTTCAGGTTTGCTTCCTGGTCAGGGGCATGTATCTGGGTGCAGGCTTGATCTCTGGCCCCACTTTGGGCTAATTCAAAAGGCAACCAGCCGATGTGTCTCTCTCACAGTGATCTCTCTCCCCCACTCCCCATACACACACACTTCCACTCTCTCTATAAAGCAATGGAAAAAATATCCTCAAGTGAAGATTAAAAAAAAAGATTGTTTGCCAAACAGAGCACAACGGACGATTATTCAGGCTGTGAATTTCATTTTTTTTTCTAATGACATATTTGTGGTCTCAGAGAACTTTTATCTCCTGAACCAACAGAATTAATTCTATAAAAAATAGATGACTTTAAAAATAAAGTACCAACCTATTTTCCTGTGGACACCTTTACTTTTTTTTCCTCCCCTTTTCTCACTTCATGGCAAAGTTAATTTAACTTTTTCAACCTACTTAAACGTTAAAATAGAATTTAAAAGGGAAATGTAATAAAATTGAATTTAGTTATTTAAAACTAGCTTCATATGTATATCTCAGGAAAAAACACCTTTCTGTAAGAGTAGAGTTGGACAAAAAAAAAATGATTGTCTAGAATTTAGAAATAGAAACCTTGAAAGGGCTTTTATTCGTTTAATTACATTTAATTAAATCTAGTATGTTTTAAAATATAAACATCCTTGGGAAATATCACATGTTAATGTAATTATCAGATCTTTTCTTAAGAATAGCTTTTGAAAAGTAGAAGTCTTCAGGGTACTAGATTACAGTAGGAAACTAGAACAATGAAACAATGATAAAGATAACGCTATAATTTTTCTCAAGGCTGAAGTCTGTTAATAATATGTTAAAATAGAGTAAAATATTATCTGCCTTTGATAGTTTTAAAACAACTGATAGGCTCCTCTGTAACCTTTAACAGATTTACCTTTATAAAAAAATCCATATTTACCCCCTCAGTTCTAAAAACTTAACCTTATTTTGTGTAAAACAATCATAGCCAGAAAAAGAAAAACTATTGGGATATGTTTGACTAACATTTGTAATTAAAGTTATTTTGACAGGAGTATTTTGAGAGTCATTGAATTCTAGGTCTGGAAATCTGAGTTTGAGCTGAAATGTAATAAGAATTTGTTTTCAAAATGCAATTTCTCTTTTTGAAAAATAGGAGTTATCCATGGAGTCTGGAATTGATCCTGGCCAGGAATATGGACAAGATTATTACAGTTATGAGCATGGGTACATTTTCAGATTTTTTAAATGCAGTATCTTAATATTTTATGAATAATAAGGATTAGTGATTATTGCTACCATTCATGTTATGTGTCATTTTATTTGTTGCATCTTTGAAAATAAGTAACATATCTAGTTTTAGTTTCATTAAGGTTTTAACCATTTTTCTATATTGAATTCCGTTTTGATGTTCTATGTTAATATTGACTACAACTCTAAGAATGCAGTAAAAATTATTCAAAATTATGTAAATGGGGGAAACTAGACATCATATTTGCTCAATTCCTGAATTCATCATTGTTTATATGATATGTTTAACATTTCATCTAACCAGTCACCCTCAAGATTTTTGACCAAAAAACATACTTCAGAATTTAGTAATAAGCATTTCTACACACATAAGTTGCTATCTAAAAACACAGTAGAGAAATGTAATGACCATTACAGATCATGTTTGAAGCAAAGCTTTACTGTAAAGATAGACTTTTTGTTCTGAATAAGCCATTAAACTTTTAGAAAGAACCTATTTTGTGTCCTAAATTTTTCAATTAATTAAGGAACAAAATGCCTAAAGACTTACCCAAAACTTACTTTGAAATAACTTGACTCTTTTTATTGTTATTCCAGGATACCATTATGGCAAAAATCATTGGTCATCAGGTTGTAGTACCTACCTTTTGGTTTTGTAATTAGTTTACCAGGTGCCTAATAAGTTAGGTATAAGTATCTGTTGATTGAGTGATGAAAAAGAACAGTCATGGTAAAACCTACCTAGATCACATTAAAAAAAAGGTTTAAAGTTGTAAGTTTCTATTACAGGTATGAAATGCCTCAATATGGAAGTCGCCGTCGCTTGTTACCACCAGCTGAACAAGAGGAATATGGTGAGGTGGTTGGTGAAGCTGAGGAGGAAGAAGAGGTAATTACTGTAATTTTCTTCTGTAAGGTTAATAATCCAAGAACAATTTGTTAACCATACTTGCATAGCAGGCTACAAAATTTTCCAAAAATCAGAAACTCTGTTCACTAAATACATGTTTTCCATAGTAATTTAATAACGCTGACCATCGTCTTGTCTGTAGAAGGAAATTAATTTTATATAAGTTTAATTTATATCCTTCTATAAAATGCTAGACACAAGGTATAAAGCTGCAATAAAATTATATTTTCTAAAATGTTCCCCCATAAATATTAAAATATATCAAAGATTGCACAAAACAATGTTTACTTTTGTTTCTACATTGTCCAGCATACCTAAAAACTTGTGAAAAGTACAGTCTCCAATTTTTTTAGGTGTGCTGGACAATGTAGAAAGTATAGTCTCCATCTTTCAGTTATGAGAAAAGTAAAATACTGTCACCAATATTTAATGAAATGTTTATGTTTAAAGTAGCGTGAGTTGTGCATAGTTAATTCTTATATTCATAGTTTATTCTTATATTCTGAAATATTTACTTGAACATTTATTTTAAAAAACATGCACACAACAAAGAAATACCATAGTGCTCTCCTGTTCAAAA
Source organism: Myotis davidii (assembly GCF_000327345.1). Lineage (NCBI taxonomy): Eukaryota > Metazoa > Chordata > Mammalia > Chiroptera > Vespertilionidae > Myotis > Myotis davidii. Next base: position 520,318 of record NW_006292574.1, on the reverse strand, counting down.
TTAAGAGAATTATCAGAGCTTTATCCTGTACATAGTTAAGAAAATAGTAAAATTTCCTGGTTATTTAAAATGTCAGTAAAGGAAATACATAAAAATATTAAAGTCTACAAATGATAGAGGGAAGGCGTTATGATTATTTCTCTCTCCTTCGATATGAGATGCAAAATAAATTTTGTATAAGAAAAAAAATGAGAAAGCATTAAATTTGCTGTCATTAATCAAGCCAACATAAAATAATTCACTTTTGTTAGGTCACGTTCTGTGTACATACAGTGGGGAAAACAGTAGGTAGTGATGTGGCTGTTTACTTAAGAGCAGTTATATAACTTGCATGAGGTTGTCACCTGCAGATTCACTCCTGCTTAACTTATGTGGGACACAAGGTCACATCCTAACCATCCTCCAGCTGACACTTCACTTGCATTTTTGTGATTTTCAGGAAGAGAAAGTTAAGCCCACAGTTGAAATTAGAGAGCCTAGTGAGGAGGAAGTAGTTGTCACTATTGAGAAGCCACCAGCAGCTGAGCCTACACACACGTGGAAGAGGGCCAGGATATTCCCACTGATTTTTAAGAAAGTTAAAGGGCTAGCAGAGAGAAGAGGCATCGTTGTCCTTGAGGGTGAGGAGTGGCAGAGACGCCTCGAGGAAGAAGACAGAGACTATCTGAAACTCACTCTGGACCAAGAGGAGGAAGCTACCGAGAGCACAGTGGAGTCAGAGGAGGAGACCTCAAGCGACTACACCGAGCACACGGAGACAGAATCCGAGTTCAGTTATTCCGAGACCACAGAGGAGGAGTCGGAGTCAGAGACACCCGAGGAGGAGGAGGAGAGTTCCACCCCTGAATCAGAAGGGTCGTCCACAGAGTCGGAAGGAGAAAAGGCGAGGAAAAACATATTTTTTGCAAGAAGGAGGCCTGTTGTTGAAGAAGTCGTGGAAGTCAAAGGTAAGAAACCGCAGCCACCTGAAGAGCCGGAAGAACTGCAGGTGGAAGAAGAAGAAGCAGCCCCAGCAGAAGGAGAGGAAGGTGAGCTGGCAGCCACGGAAGAACCAACTGACCTTGAACCTCAAGACGTGACTGAGGAGGGCAGCATGGACTCGGCTTCGGTGGAAGGAGGTGTGGAGAGCGAGGCGGAGTCCGAATCGTCCAGTAGCACCAGCAGTAGCGAAAGCCAGTCTGGAGGCCCCTGGGGCTTTCAGGTGCCGGAGTATGACCAAAGCAGGGGTGCGAGCCAGAGGAGGCCTCCGGGAGCAAGCGCTGAGGGTTACAACACAGCCCTTTAGAGGAGCTCACAGTAGGTGGCAGTTTTGCAGTGATGAGTGCTCTGTGTGCAGTGCCCTCTGTGTGCTCTCTGAAATGACACTTGAAGGGGAGGAACTTGATCACGATTTTGATCTGACTTAAGAGTAGAAACATGCCAGAAAAGTGAATATATATGCTACCCACGTACATGTGTATAGTAGAGTATAGGTTTCAACAGACGCATCTATCCTATATTAGTAATTTAGAAGACATGGCAGGCAATAGGTTAATCAATATTTTCTAGTGGGATTTCTGTTAATAAAACGTGGCATTATATATTACAAGGATGCCCTCTCTATCGAAATGTATTATATGAATACATATGGTGGGTTTTATATCATCTTTTAAAAATAACTCCTGCCCTGACCGGTTTGGCTCAGTGGATAGAGCATCGGCCTGCGGACTCAAGGATCCCGGGTTTGATTCCGGTCAAGGGCATGTACCTTGGTTGCAGGCACATCCCCAGTGGGGAGTGTGCAAGAGGCAGCTGGTCAATGTTTCTAACTCTCTATCCCTCTCCCTTCCTCTCTGTAAAAAAACAAAATATATTTTAAAAAAAATAACTCCTAAGGACAAGCTGCAACAAATGAAATCTCTAAAAGTCGACTTTTGCATGTTTGCATATATGTACATTTCACCTGGCAAAGGTATTATCATAAATATCATGAACAGGTTCAAATGGATTTGTAGTTGGCACTTTCAAATACTAGAAGTTAAATAAAATACATTTTTTTAAAAAAAATTCAATTTCCTACAATTCTGTTGTGGATATGAATTAAAGTGAATTTAGGAAAATTAAATTGTAATAACATTTATGCAATTTTTATAGGTAAGTAAACAACAATTTTAAGATATATATCTGAAAATCAAACAGCATAGCTTACTTAGGGCGATGGGCTGGGAATTCACATATCCTGAAACTGTACTACCGTTTTGAGAATAACTTAGTATTGTTTGACCTTTGCGCCAGGCCGTTTCCAATGTGGAATGATAAGAGAAAAGTAAATTGTGAAAATGCCCATTGTGTTTCAGCTGCTTAAAAAAGGAACATTTAGCCGAAGCCGGCTTGGCTCAGTGGATAGAACGTCGGCCTGCGGACTGAAGGGTCCCAGGTTTGATCCCGGTCAAGAGCATGTATCTGGGTTGCGGGCACATCCCCAGTGGGAGATGTGCAGGAGGCAGCCGATCGATGTCTCTCTCTCATCGATATTTCTGGCTCTCTATCTCTCTCTCTTCCTCTCTGTGGAAAATCAATAAAATATATTTTTTTTAAAAAAGGAACGTTTATAGTAATTAGTTTTCAGGATGGGAAAATAGTTTCTTTTAAGTTAACATGAATTTCAATGTGATGACCCAGAAAACCAGGACACTTCAATGGAATAAAAGCACTAAATTATACAAAATACATGAAACAACAATGAAGGGTTAATTAAGAATTAGAAAAATGTGGGTTTAAAAATATCTTTACACTACTGGGCATGGAAATATTAGTCTGAACAGAATATACTAATGCTATGCGTTCCTTTCAATTTCGCTTTCCTGAATAGTGTAGCAACTGTCAAACAATGGATATAAATAATATGAGCAGCATATTATCTGGTAGAGCTGCAATTTTATCTAAAAGAATACATGTGCTTCCTAAAATAAGTGTCTACTTCCCAACTCAGCAACACTTTCTTCAGAAGTTATTAAACTGTAAGCTCCATGAAGAATTGGTGGAAAAGAAACTGGTGTAAATAAAGAGTTGCTTTCCTCTATTTCTTTTGATTTATATACCTTTGATAGCTTTTTTGCAAAGGTTGGAACTGGACAGGCATTGTCATTTTTGCCCTTTTCATTCCTTTGATCCTATCTCACTTATTTTTTTTCTATTTTGACAGTGGGCAAGAAAAAGAATGATCAAGTTAGTTGTTGATCGAGATTATGAAACTAGCTCCGCTGGAGAAGACAGTGCCCCCGAGTGTCAGAGAACCCGTCTTCACCATCCGAACATCCACAGTAACATCAATGGCAACATATACATTGCACAGAACGGTTCTGTGGTGAGAACCCGCCGTGCCTGCCTCATGGATAACTTCCAAGTTGCTTCCCCGGTGCGACTGGGGAGGCATTTTAAGAAACTGGACAAGTTGGCAGTGACCCATGAGGAGAACATCCCCCTGAACACGTTGTCAAAGGGGCCATTTTCTACTGAGAGAATGAACACAAGACCAACTCTGGTTACATTTGCCCCTTGCCCACTGGGGAATGACAGTACAGCGGGGAAGCCATTGGGGAACAGGCTGAAAAGCACAGGTGAAGAGGAGTCGACGATTGACAGTAAGAGCATCAAGGAAGCTTTGGAATTCCATAGTGACCACACGCCGTCAGAGGAGGAGGAGCTCTGGATGGGCCCTTGGAACAACCTCCACATACCAATGACAAAACTGTGACCGATTTTTACAGAAAATTATTTTCATTTTTACTTCCGTTTTTAATAAACTGTGCTTTTTATTGTCACTGAGAAAATAATGTATGGGATTTGTATCAGGCACACAAGCTAAAACTTTGAACAATATGCTTTAAAATTAAAAAATTGACAGATTTGCACTGACATTTGTATCAATTAATTGTTCTTCCCAGAAAATCTTTTGGGACAGACTCTCAATTCACAAGATAATATATCATTTAAATATTTAGTTGTTTTAGTGGGGCTTGCATTTTTTTCTCATTTTAATATACAAGAAATGATTTACTAAGTAATTATATATATATTTTTTTGTTGGCATAACTTGTCATCTCTAGCATCCTAGAATTTTTTTAGCACATTTTACTTTTCATTAAAAAAAAAGGGGGAGGGGAAATTTTGTATTAGACTAGGATTTTACAGATAGTGGGTTTATACAACTGCTGTCTATACCTGATTTTTTAACTGGAAGATAGAATGACAAAGTGATAGTAAGTGTGGGAATCTTCTGTAAGTGATTTAGAATCATGAGTCTATTTCCCTTATTGTCTAGTATAAAGATTAAGTTTTTACATGTGTATATGTTGACTTTTTAGGGAACACTTGAGGTCATATCTCTTTTATAAATATCATTTACAATTTTCCCTGGCGTCTCACTCACTACACATAAATACACACGACAAATACTCTTCGTACCAAACATAATTGGCAATTTTGTTTGGGCATCTGAAGTTAAATAATTATTTGGAGCATCACAGAAATCTCAGTAAAATGTTACTGAGATAGGAAAGGGTCAGATTGGCCATAATGCCTCTAGAGCCACAATTTCGGTAAGAAAGATGTAGCAAGATCAGAGAAGTTTCACACTAATATCACTAGACATGAATATTTTATCAACTCAGTATAAAGGAATTTGGTAGGATAAAAAATTTACATAATATGTGAAATGCCTATAAAGGCTATAAATCCATAGCTTCGAATATATCATAGCAGATCACTTCTTCCAGATCCAGTTTGTAGAATATTTTAATACAAATAATATTTACGTGCATAAGACACAGAACCAGAAAGTGCTCACCCGGCATTTTTTTAATCCAAGGTAAACCTTGGAACAAAGCACAGTGTTTCACCATTAACATAAATGAAAACAAAGTATCCTTTTAAAATTTCCCTTGTATGTTGCATACTTTTCAGATATAAAAATGATGAAACAATATAAAGAGAATTCAAAATTCTATTGAATATGATTCAGTATGCTATACATACAACTCACCTCAAATTTTGCACAGCACTGACCAAGTTTAGATTTAAGTAAAATTCTCTCATGCATGTTTATTATATGGTTGAAGGACTGAATAGTGCTCTATCATTTACTTTGCTATCACGTTTCATATTTTTAAAATAGTTTAATATAGTGCTATTTCCTCATTTCTAAAGTGAATGGATTGTATGTAACAAACTTGCCAACTTACATGAGTAGTATGTTTTAAGGTTTCAAAAGTATTTGAGATCAAATACAGTAACATCTCATTTATCTGACATTATTGAGAATTAATACATTATATACATACCTTGCTAGAAAAACTATCAGAATTGGGAGCTTGTTAGAAAGATAGACTCTTGCCCACACTCTCAGGTCTACTCAACAAGAATCCATGTTCTTACAAGATCCCAAGGGTGTTTATATGCATATTAAATTTTGAAAATTAATTATCTATACCATTGAAACCCAGGGCTTTCTTGAAGCACCAAAGTGATTGCTTTTAGTATAAAATATTTTAGATAGGAATTAGATTAAGCATATTATATTTTCTTACTTGCTCAATTAGAGATCACTAAATATAATTTAATGTTTTCCTGGTGTTCTGGGGTCATCTCAACTAGTGTCCCATGAGATTCTCTTTGCATACAGCTTTATGAATTTTTTTGCTTTGTCCAAATTCAGGCTATGATATTTAGTTAATTCTGTCACTGTGCCTCTCTCTAAAATGCATCTTTCCGTTTACTTCTAATCTCCTGGTGAGAAAGTTTGTGTCTTTGTTTGTTTCGTTTGTTATTAAACCTGAGAAAGGGATCAGATATGTGGATTCAAAAATCAAAGTTTTGTGACTCTCAGAAGCTTTTGGGGGTCACTATTGATGTCTAAGCACTGTTCTAGAAACCTGAATTTGTCAGAAGACTAATGCCCTAAGATATGAGATGTCACTGTATTTAAAGTTCAATTTTACAATGAAATATGCAAAATAGTACAAGCTACTCAGCAGACATATTTCAGCAATTTCAAGATGATCATTTTAGTAAAAACAATCATAAAGTTAACCTACCCCAAGTTGGTAGAGGTAGTAGGAAAATAAACAGTATTTACACAGAGAAAAAAAATCAAATATTTGGTCAGTATATTTTGAGGTAAAGTATACTCAGCAGCAAAAGCATTACCAACTAATTACATAAATCTTGACATAAATTTAAGTAGTTACTTTGAAAGGACTTTCACTCTTTTATGAAACTGACTCAGGATTAAAGTTGTGGAACCCAGGGGAGATATCCAAGTATGTTTAAACTTTTCAGAATACTTCATATGAGATATTTCTATGTAAATGTTTATAAAGAAGTTGGCAGTTATTTTTCCTAGATAGGAATAGCAATTTTTGGTGGTTGCCATTCTTAATCAGTACCAGCTTTTAATCAGGCAGAAAAATAGCAAATGTTGGCTGGTTACGCTGAGAATGGACTAATACGACTATAATATTTATAAACCTGTTGTTTTTAAGAGACAGTGGTGTAAGCATGAAGGGAAAGGGGAGGAAGACTGAAAAAAACAAAATCAAGCTGACATATAGGATATTTGTGACTCAATGACCATCAAATCACAATGTAATCTCTCTGTCTAGACTTCTCTTTTTCATTGATTACAGACTCTGAGAGTCATCATAGAATTATAACTGTAGGTTGGCCAAAACATCTTTTTAATCCAGAAAAAAAAAATGTTTGCCTTGAAATTTTATATGTGGTATGTCATCCATGATGTTAGACCACATTGGTAACAGGGATGTTGAAACATGTTATTTATCCTAAGTGATTCTTCCAAATGGGATCTGATAGCAACTATTGAAATATTGTTAATTGCATTTATGTATCATAGAGCCAGAAAAAAAATGAATATTGATTCTTGAGGGAAGACATTTTCTTTTTTTATTTTATTTTGTGAGCCTTGCATTTTCTCTTGTTCTGCTTCACTTCCTGCACTTTGTACCATAAGTGGGGCTTATCTACCACTTCACTCAATTAGTAAAATATGCAGAAAGAGCTAACAATCTATTCTCAGGGCAGATGCCCATTGGTGCCTGCAAATAACACAGCGATATGGCTAAGGGATAGGTTCAAAAATAATATTGAGGACCTCTATTTTTTTTTGATAGTTTCTCCTCAAATGATAACATGGAATTCTTTGCTTTTTCATTTGATTTTGCATTTATTGACCTTTATAATAACAATATTTACTTTCTAGATTCTTTTCTTTATTGCAATCTACTTTAAATTGATGGTAAGTTAAGCACATATATGGAAGACTTGAACATTGTCTATAGTTTGAAAATTATCAACACATTCACTGCTTTCCCAATTTCTTTATCCAAATATCTGTTTTTCTTTAACAAATATTATGTTGCTGTATGAAGAATATGAATTAGTACTTTAAGTTAAAAATGCATTGTTACCCACTACACAATGTTTCAAAAATAAATTTCCATTTAAAAAATGATTTCTCATTCTGTTGGGTGGGGATAAAATCAGTAACTATTTTTGCCATTTACATGTTTATGTATTTTAGTTTGATAATAAAAGAAGAGCCTTCTTTTCAAACTCTTGCCTTGAACAATGTGAAGAGTGTATTTTAAAATTCTCGTTATTTTTGTGCATTTCAGTCACATACACTTACGTACACATTACAAAGTTTAAAAAGAGTGAGCAATGTGTTTCTAACATACTGCCTATCCATTCATTTTAAAAAAAGATAATCACATAAACACAAAGAATATGTTACGTTAAGAATGCTAAATGATATCAAAGCACAAATAATATCAAGAAGCACAGTCAACATGAAGTTACACTAGGTCTTTGAACATGATTGATGTTTCAGAGATTCGTAATTAGATTCATAATTCATAACTACCTAACCATGCATCCATTTATTTATCTATATGAAATCTGCTCATATTTCCATGGCCACAGGCAACTTAATTTTTTAATGCTACTGATGACATAATTTTAATTGGTGTTTTTTATCTCAAACAGGGTTGGGAAAAACAAATTTTCTAAAACAACCAACTTGAATACAGAGAGAATTCTTAACCATTTGCTCTTTATATTGTAGAACAGAACTTTACTTATCTCTATCTTTCCAGTGTCCACGTACCTCCTTACTGTTGAGAAAAATATTGCATTCAGTAGAATGAGTTAATTCTTGCCCTGTCACTGTGTAAACTTGGGCATGTCATTTTACAATGACTCCTTTGGAGAATGGCAATGACATTCACCTCAATTAAGAGATAAAATAATATATTTAATCTGTACATATTGTACCATATATTAATACTATATGTATAGAGTAAACGATTGGAATGTTTTCTTCATATTTTTCCTTACAGATACGGCCAGATTCTACTATGTTCCCACTTAATGCCAGTGCAATTTTTATTGACCTATTTTACAGAGTAAACATTCTGTTATTACAAAATGCATTTCTCCCCTATGGTTCTGAAAGAGGTACATGATTTTATAGAGAAATAAAAGAACCCCATGGAATTTTTTTCTCCTCTGAGAGGGGAAAAAAAAAAAAATATATATATATATATATAGAGAGAGAGAGAGAGAGAGAGAGAGAGAGAGAGAGAGAGAGAGAGAGAAGAGAGAGATTTCAGAGAAAAAGAGAGAGGGAGAGAGAAACAGAAACATCAATGATGAGAGAGAATCATCAGTGGGCTGCCTCCTTCATGCCCCACACTGGGGATCTAGCCCGCAACCTGGCTAATATCAAGAAGCATAGTCAACATGAAGTTACACTAGGTCTTTGAACCATGACTTCCTTGTTCATAGGTTGACGCTCAATCACTGAGCCATGCCAGCCAGGCTTATTCAACTATTTCAAATATTTAAAAAAACACACACCACTGAAATGTCTGAGTCCATATGAAGAAGCCACTGTGACATGTGG
>NW_006292574.1:501065-511198 GCF_000327345.1 Myotis davidii | reverse complement strand
TAGATAGATAGATGAGAGATAGATAGATAGATACATGGAGTTTCTGTAACTACAAAATGGCATGAGCCCTAGGGCCATTTTGCGTAGAAGCAGAAATAACGGGTTCAATATCAGCTTGAAATAAGTTGCAAGTCTTACAAAATGCCACTGTGCTTTGAAGAACCAGCGCTGTGCCCATCTCCAGCCTGCGTTATTTATATATTTCTATCCCGTTTCAGAACCAAAAGGCCGATGATGACTTATAAAAATGCATAGACTATAAATGGTGAAATAAGACTGAAAGAATGAAACGAAGGGAAATAAAGATAAGGGAAGAATAAATACTGTGCTTAGATTAGCACCCAGACTTAGGTGCCCCATGGTTCTATGCATTGGTTATCTAGGCCACAAATTTAGCTCTAATCTCCCCCAGCTATCAATTCAAAAAGGAAAGTAGAATTAGTTACGAGATTTATAGGCTGCATGAAGTTAAAAAAACTATTGAAGTGAAGTCAGCTTTGCTTGTTACTGAGACTTGAGAGACATTTTTCCTAAGGGTCTTTATACGAAGTACACTATATGATATATTGGCTTAGTTGCCGTTACTTAACTTTTATTTCTTTGCTTCTCAATTTTTGATTGCATAGCTTGCAAACATCAGCCTTTCCTCCAGATCTCCCAGTGTCCAAGTCGCTGACTCTGTCACCTGGCTATCAATGTTTCCCACAATGAGTGGTAGAGGGGAGAGTGCCAGAATATTTTCTACTTTAACTAGCATCACCACCAGAGTTATATTAATCCCACTTTAATTAAGTCATTAATCAAAGGCTGGGTTGTAAAGGTCTGCAATTTTCTCAGCTCTCTAGCTGCTCTGTTCGCTGACGATGGCATATGTAAATGCAGACCTATTTCTTTATTTCTTTAGAATATAGGTTTTATCTCCCCCTTGAAGCTTGAACTTGAATTTAGGGAACCTTTTTCAGATCAATGAACCAGGCTCTTATAAGGTAGATAGAAATGTGAAGAATATGCTATCACCTGAACAGCTTGACAATTTCACCTAATTATGTCTACTTTATTAGCACTTCATATTCATACATTTGGACAAGGAGGGGCATAATTAGTGTTATTTTAAGTGATATCCTGGTGAACCAGCTTTCTAGGAAAAAAATAAAAATATCATGTTGTGTTTTCAGATTTTTATACATACGTAATCTCACCATAGTCATCTATTGATGGCTAAGTAACCAGCTTGCCAAATTTCTGAAAATTTTATAATTGGCTCTCACAAGCCATATGGACCTGGTTTACATATTTTGTAATAGAGCAATTATTAAGAACACTCAGTTACTTTCACTCTCAAAAAAAGGAGGGGTGGCAGCAGAAACTCTAAAATCAAGAAGGGCATTATAGAACCTCCCTGAAGGACATGGAAAGGTCAATATACAAGTCTGCAGACAATGTGGGGAGAAGAAGAGGCCAAGAGAATACAGGAGGATGACAGTCAAGCAAAAAGACCATTTGTGCAAAAGCCAGAAATGTAAGAGAAATTATATTTTCAAAAAGTGACCCTATAATTTAATTTTACATTTTAGTGACATGAGAGTGAGATGGAGTCAGGAAATGGGAAGATAAGTCCAGATGTTAGGCTAGACCTAGACCATTAAAGAGCCAATTTCCAGCTCACTCCATAGACTTCAAAAAAAATCTAAACAAGAGAGATCATTTTAACACGTTGAGCCCTATGTCAGTTACCAGTGACTGACACTATACTTTCCATCCGGAAGACAAAGCAGGCCGGGCGCTTAACGTGTTAAGAAGCTTTGTATATAAGATGAAAGACAGGAAAAGGCTATGAGTAATAGAAAGAGCAGAAAATTTCATCACAGAAGGCCTGTGTTCAAACCTTATTTTACCCATGAATACTAATGGGCCTTTCTATTGTTAAACCCAAGGACCACTAACAATGCAATTACTTCCACACCCTTCCTTTTCTCATCTCCCAACATCTTCAGGATTTATACAGTCTTCCCAGATCCTCTCATTCATTTTCCTACCTCAAGACAAAAGTGGCACGAATAAACTTTTGAAAATATTAAATGACCTTTTCATTCAGCTGTAATTTGTTTCTCAGTCAGCCACCTAACCACCTAATAAGATGCATATCCTAAATTTGAGCTAGACTAGGTACATTAGTCCAAATCCTAGCTGTTCCACTACCATAGCTAAATCCTTTATCTGCAAAGTGGAAGTAATAATGGTACTTATCTTGTGTACTGCTAAAAGGATTAAATGAGCCATTTTTTTTTTTTTTGGTAAAGCTTTTCAAACAATACTACTGTTGGGGAAAGGGTGAGAATTCCCCCATTCTACTCTCCTTTAGTTCTGGCTGGACTGGTTGCAAAATAATAACATTGTCACAAGATTAGATTAATGGGAGGGAAAAAATTAGTAGGCACACTTGGGGGAATCACAATACGATGCTCAGATCACAAAATGAGGCTCAGAAAGTTATGGAACAAGGCGCCTTTTATACTTTTTTAGACAAAGAAACCATGGTTTGTGAGAAATTGACATAAAGTAAGTAAGCGCTCATTAGAAAGAAATCTAAGCAGGTCTGGGTGCTCATCAGTGAGGAATCTAAACAGTGTCCGGGCTGGGGTAGGAAATCAGTCACGGTGTTGCAGGTTTGTTGTTACACGCTTTCGGGCTCCGGATTTTATAAATTGTGATAAGGTTGTCTCTCAGTCCTTCAGGGGTGGAGAGGGCACTTCTCCTGGAGATTTATTTCCTGCTTTTAGGGGAACAGGAGAGTCACAGAGCTCTTCCTGATTGGCTGCTTCTGTGATTGTAGTTCAGGATAATCAATGTGCCATTGTCCGGGGCAGCCTGCGGGGCGGCTCAGACACTACAGAAGTGAAACAAAGGAAAGTGTGGAGGGGGGACATCACTTCAAGAAAAAGTGGACAGACACAGGATAAATCTCACCTAGACAAAAAGAGGAAATAAAAAACCTGCTGACTCCATCCCCAGGTGCGATGTGAGAAGGCAGTGGAATGTGTATGCTGTGATTCCCAGTGTCCTTCTCTGCTCTCGCCCCCAGTCACTGAATGGTAAAGCCAGTCAGAAGAAAGGAGTGTTTGATCTGGGTTCTTATTTGAGAACTAGAGGCCCGGTGCACAAATTCATGTATGGGTGGGGTCCCTCGGCCTGGCCGGCAATCTGGCCGATCAGGGCCAGCTGGCCAAGGGAAGGAATTGGGGGAGGGAGGCCAGGGGGAGGGACTGTGGGAGGTTGGCAGGCTGCAGGAGGTTGGCTGTGGGAGCACACTGACCACCAGGGGGCAGCTCCTGCATTGATCTTACGCCCCCTGCTGGTCAGGGCGTGTCATAGCAACCAGTCGACCGGTCGTTCGGTCGCTTAGGATTTTATATATATAGATTGGGGATGTTTTCCTAGGGAGCTCCATACCAACATAAGCAAGCTTATCAGAGTAAAGACAGTGGTGGTGTTGCAGGATTCCAGGCAGGAGAATTTGTACCAAAATAGTCAGCAGAGGAATTTTGACTCCTTTAGTCAGGAGGATATATAATACCTCAGAGCCCCACACAATTTGCTCTTCAGATTATCTGAGAGCCCATCTGCACTTCATAAGCCAGATGTATAGGTTTGCTTGCTTTGCTTTTTCAATAACGATGCATGCTTTAATTGCTTTAATCAATTAGCTTTTTTGCTCTAGCTGCTTTGGCTCAGTGGATAGAACTTCAGCCTACGGACTGAAGGGTCCCGGGTTCGATTCTAGTTAAGGGCACATGCCCAGGTTGCAGGCTTGATCCCCAGAAGGAGGCGTGCAGAAGGCAGCCAATCAATGATTCTCAATCAATAAAATTATATTTAATAAAATAAAAAAAATAAATTAGCTTTTCACAACGCAGTAAAAGTTTCTCATATAAATTCATTTATATGAGAAGACCAAGATTAAGGTTGGGGACAGCCCTCTCCACTGTCTCAGGGGGCTGTCCTGTCTGGTAACACCTCTCTGGTGCCTATAATACTTGGTGCCCCATGTAATAGTGATTGGGATCTGAGGCGGATTGCTACCAGTTAACTCTTGGCTGCACAATTGTCCTTAGTTCCCTGTGACGGGTTGCAGTGAGGCCAATCCCTTTGGGTATTTCTTTTTTTGTGTTGTCACTGGGGTATTATTACAGCATAAAAAAAAAAAAAATTAGCAAAACATACTAGGCCTGTGCTCCGGGGCAGAAAATTGATAATAAAACCAAATGAGTGCTTGGGTCCCCGCCCAAGCTTCAAAGATCAAAGAGGCAAATTCCTTTCTCGAGTTCCAGAATCTCCAATGTCCTTATGTGAGAAAGGCTTTGCAGAGGTGTCTGAGGTTGAACCCTAAGACGTGCAGGGGCCTCACAGGGACTCCAGAATACAACTGTAATTAAGCTTTGACCCATCCAGGGAATGCGCATAAGGGCTGGTCCCCTAGAACTCTGGTTCCTCGCGGTTGATCTAAACAGCCGGGGAGAGAAACTGAGGCACGTAAAAGGAGCAGAGTTGACCTGCGGTTTCACCACCTCTGAGAGCTCCCTCCACAAGCAGCACACTTAGAACCGTTACATAAAATCCTTAGCTTTTCTGCCTCTGGAGCATGGCCAGAAGGAGAATGAATGTGTCATCCAGCAGTTGTCAGCATGCTGCAGCTCTCTGCCTGCCCCTCTCCTCCCTGGCTTTTGGGGAAGAACCAACGGGGGACCCCTCAAGTTTCAGAGATATTATCTAAAAAAACCCTGAGGAAGTTCCTCCTTGGGTTGCCTTTACAGACACGGTCAGCAAAGGGCCCTGGCCAAAGGCTGCTGAAGGACAGACTGCCGACATATAAACACAGGCTTCCGAGCGGCGCTCTCGTTAAACAAATTGAGGCCAAGACCTTAAAACTGTTTGCCAGGCTGATTCAGGCCCTTTACTAATTAGGGGACTCGTTCCGTGCCAGTTGTAGAATGGGCGAAATAAAGGGACTTCTTCATGCCTGTACTCTGGGCTCTGATACCTACCTTTGAGACATGAAACAAAAAAATGTGTTAAGTATCTTGAAAAAGCTGGCAGGCACAGCAGGGAGTATTGGCTTTGTCCTACTGAGCCCTACCTCTACCGAAACATAGGGGGCATCAGTGAGTTACCTGTTTGGCTACAAAGGAAGGACTGCCATGCTACTTATTAGGCTGTGCTACTACCCTGGCCTCTCCTGTTTGGACATGTTTTCTGAAATACATGGTTATAAGTTTTTCCCCATGGCTTGAAGGCAATGGCCTGCACCTGCAGAAGATAAGATACACTCCCCAGCCAACTTGGGTGCTCCCTTCTGCCTGAGCTGTGCGCCCACCAGACATCCTGCTACCTTCCAAGGACGTCCTGCTGTTCAGGCAGCTCCCCGAGAAGGCTGGTGCAACCCCGACGCAGTCCCTATGGAAGGAGTTTAGACATGGAAAGGCAGTTTTGGGGGAAGGGGGTCCCTGGGGGAGGAAGAGATATTCACAGAGGATGGAGGGATGTTACAAAATACGGGAAAGAGGGGGCCCCTGGGTGAGCTTTGAGCTTTGTAACTGACACCTTGTAGGAAAGTAGCCAATGAAGAGAGCATGGGGGGCATATTAAGGAAGAATTCCATCAGAAAGGATCATGCTCAGACAAGAAAGCTATCAGCATATATACACAGGGAGACAAAGAGACTCAGGGCTAGACTGTTTTCCCATGAGAGAGAGAGAGCAGGTTTTTCCCATCTGGGGACCCCTCCCTAGGGAGAGTTTGTATATGCTTGTAATAAACTTCCATACTTTGGCTTAAAGTCTTTTAATCTGTGAGTTTTATTCTTCAAACTTCGTAGGACAATAACCCACAAGGAGAGTCCGCTGGCCCCAGTTCCACACAACACCTATATTAGAAAACAAATACTCCCTCGGTGCCTACACCCACACGCGGGTCTCAGCCCCCTGTGAGGGAATGCAATACCATTTCTTAAGCTTTCACAATGTCTCTTGGCCTGATCCTGTTGGCACGGACCTAACATTTGGTGCTGAAACCCGGGGATTTGCTTAGGGAGCTCACAGAGACCCCAACTCCCGGCTGCAGGCTTCTCCAGACCACACCAGCCACTGGAATTCCCGTTGAGTAAGAGTCCTTCCCTTGACCCTCTGATTTGCTGGCTTTTGCCTCACCAAAGCCCTTGCATGCAGGGCTGGAGCGTCCATTCCTCCAGGCCCAGGTCCCTAGCTGCCCTGTTAGTGGGACGCCCTAAGCTAGTGGTCAGCTTTCCTCTTCTCCAGGATAGACTTCTCACTCCTCACCTTTCCCCCTCTCCACCACACCAACCAACCCACTCCCCCTAACAGCACCTCTTGCTCACAGCCAGCAGGCCCAAGTGGCTCAGTTTCTACTGCACCAGGGCCTGGCCCCAATATGATAATCAGCCCATCTGGCCTGAGAATGGCACTTTCCATTTCAATACGCTCGCTGACTTAGACAGCTATTGCCACCGCACACCCGGGGAAATGGTCAGAGCTTCCCCGACCCCAGGCCTTCTTCCTTCCCCACAGTTGCCCTTCTCTCTGTGGGAACTGGACCATTTACCAAATTCTTCTTCATTCTAAACCTTCCCCTGCGTCTTCCCTTCCTGACAGACCTCTCTGAGACCCAGCTAATGATTCAGCCCCAACCTGGGGACAGGAATTCTGGCTTATAAATAAACCTCTCAATTGTAGCACTGTTCTCCTATTAAGTTTGTTTTGCTAATATTTATAGCCTTTTACCAAGGTAGGGATTTAAGGAAAGCTTATGAAGTGTGCATTGTCACAACTGCAAGTGAATGAAGGGAAACTTTCCTCACAGTCCCTGAAAACTGCCTGCCTCTCACAAAAGCAGAAAAGCCTGCTTTCTCACCCCCATCCTTACCCCTCTTCCACAGAGCAATTGCCTATGTAACCCTTTCTTTGCTACCAGACTGCAGGCACCTGTTTGCAAAATTGCAAACAGCTGCTTAACCAGTGGTTGTCAACCTTGGCTGCACATTAGAATCACCTGGGAATCTTTTTAAAATCCTGATTCCTGGGCCTCATCCTCCGGACATTCTGTTTCTTTGTTATAGGGTGGGGCCACAACATGAGTAACAAACAGAATTTCCAGAGGATGGGGCCCAGAAATCAGGATTTTAAAAAGATTCCCAGGTGCTTCTAATGTGCAGCCAAGGCAGACAACCACTGTACTTAACAGTTCTGCCACTACCAGAGCAGAGCTCACTATCACCCAAACCTCAGCATGTTTTCTCTAAGGAAAGTAATAAGCTGAAAGCCTGTTAAAGGAATTGTTCAGGTCTGTTAATGGCCCACTTTGGAGATACAGTAGGTCCTTGGGTTACATCCTTGTGGTGCACCACGTAACACGATTTTCACCATAAGTCGGAATCCACCTACATAAGCACCTACCTCACTCACAAGGAGCACAGACACAGCAATAATGAAGGGAAACAGTAAAAAAAATTTAAAAGAAAGATAACTCCTGACCTTTACTTGTGGTAAATAAATAAAAAAAACATTAAACACATATGTACATATGTCAAAATGATGGAACTTTTTTTTATATAAATAAACTAGACGCCTGATGCACAAAGATTCGTGCAAGAATAGGTCTTCTTTATTCATGCAAGAATAACCCTTCCACGCTAACCCAGTGGTTCCCTACCTCTTTTTGGCCATGCCCCACCTAAGCGTCTCTAAAATCCTGATGCCCCCCTCCCGCTGTGATAAATAATTCTTATTATTCAAAAAGTGAACTCCTATTCACATGGAGGAAGCTTAAAAGGCCATTAACTTGGTCTAAACAAACTTCCAAAGAACATGGCATCCATGAAAGAGAAAAATAAAAGAACAAAAGGACAGCTGAAGTATGGAGAAAGAAATCACTAAGAAATTGTTAAAAAAAATTATAATATGAAAAAATAGCAAGTTTCAAAATATATAATAGAGAAGTGAAATGCATAAATATGTGACAACATATATTTATATAATGCATATGAGGCCCCTAGAACCATAAGAAATGCAAAAAATTCACTGTTAACTCATTCTCGAATTGCCCCCCTTAAAAATCAAATTGGCCCCCTGTGGGGCATGTGCCTCACTATGGGACCCACTGCTCTAGCCCTTGAACCGTAGTCTGGAGAATCTCACTTGTAGTCCAGCTTTTCAGAAGCTACAGGGAGGAATACAGTCCCTCCCCTTGTAAGGAAAGAATGTGGAGCTTTTGAATCCAACTGGTTGTCAAGCCTACAGGGCCTACTCCCTCCTGTCTCCCCCCTCCCCACATACCTTTTTCTCCAGCCTCCTAAAACATTGCCAAGGTCATGTTATACCTATTACAAAATTTATCAGGAAAATGGTTTGGATAATAATTGGCTTTCTCACAGAGTTTTTAAGACTATAAGTGTAACTGAAATGAAGGGTTTTTTGTTGTTGTTGTTGTTTTTTGTTTTTATAAAGCTTTCCAGTTGTTGTTATGTATGCCTATACATAGTTTTCCAAAGTCTTTAGTAATTTAAAAACTTTGAAGCATTGCTGGGTTAAATAATAAAAGTTATTGAACATCTAAATATTTTAGAATAAAATACTAAAACATTAATTGCTAGACAAGTCTCAAGTTTGCTTGCTCTTAGATTTTTATTACAGAAGGTTTATAAATTGGATTTGAAACTGTTGATGTAATGTCTTGTTTTGTTGGAGGTGTGTTTTCTTGAAATAAAGATTATATTTAAAGTGTGTTCATAAACATCAATCTAAGAAATGCTGGCTGTTTCCTTTTTTGGTTATCATTGAAAATTAAGGTTTCTAAGAATTAAAAGTTCAAATAAAAAAAAAAAACCTGTATCGTTATAATAATAGAAGGAATAAAATATGAAGACATTTTATTGGACAAAGACTGAAATTAATCATTCTAATGACAGTTTCTTAATAGATAAAAAGGTTTATACAAATTGTAAAGGGGTGTATAAAAGGTTGTGAAGGTTACAAAAGTTTGTAAAAGTTTTAAGTTTGTAGAAAAACCAGTCAGGCTCCAGTCCCCTTCCTCTACCTAATTTCTCCCTAGTGGACTCAGAGTTACTTTCATTACACTTTCTCTTGTTCTTTGTTGGTGTGGGGGAAATCTGCCTGTCCAGCTGTGGAGTAAGTCCTTTCTCAAAAACGCAGCAATCTCTCTATATAAAAGGCAAATATGTTAAGTGTCCCTCACACTATCTGACCTTTCGCTATGACACGTACTGACCACCAGGGGGCAGACGCTCAACTCAGGAGCTGCCGTGATGCACATTGGCCATTTACAGAGAAACAGCAGCATGGACCTGGCACCCACAAAACAACATTTGGTTTCCCCCAAGTGGGACACAGGCCCCACTATCACTCCGGAACAACACCCCACCAAATCGCAATCAATGCTGTCATGGCACATAATGAGGCCCACAGCCAAGCCCAGACCAGCCCGACAAGGGGTGCTGTGGGCTCCGGGTAATGATGTCACGTAGCAACACCCGGCTTCCTGTCCCTAGTGACTAGCCTCCTCAGAGTTTCTTCAGCCCAGGAACACGACTTGCTTTATAGCCAAGTGCACAAACATTTCACACTTTAATCAAATGTTTGTGAAGTGTTTTCCTATGCCTCATCTCATTTGATCCTCAAAGAAGTCATGGAGTAGGTAGATAGGAGATTCATTAGATTCCTATTTTCTTTTCATTAGCAGGAAATGGAGATTCAGAAAGTTTAGAAACTTGACCTGACTGAAAAAAAGTAAGAAATGGTGGAACTTGAAAATGACTTCAGGTTTTCTCACTGCGCAGAATATAGTCAAACACTGCTGCAGTTAAATAGTTCACACTTTGTTCTCCCTGCATGATCTACAATAATAATCTGCTTCATGTTGATATTTACTGCTGTGTTGCTGATAATGACCTGGAAGGGCAGTTGGGGTGCTTCACTGGGCTGGGGAAAGTTTAGCTACATCAGAAAGCAGGTCTAATTAAGCAAGTTCATTCTGTGTCTATAAAAGGCTAAGTTGACTCGTGCATGCGCGATACATATACAGCTCTCGCTGGCGCAAATCGCACA
>NW_006292574.1:485734-501052 GCF_000327345.1 Myotis davidii | reverse complement strand
ATATTCTTTCACATACAGAACCCTATACTGTATACTTTATGAATCAATAAAAAATTACAATTTTTAATTATAAACCTGTGTTTTCTATCAAAATTACTTCCTGCGTGAATTTTGGGACACCCTTTATAAAGCTTTCACTGGCGCCAACTGTACGGTGTTTTGATCTGCCAGTGTTGATCGTGAATTTGGTTGACACTTCTATTATAAGGAAAAGGTGAACAGTGATATTAAAATATTTCTTCTAATTAATTTCCTTTCAAGTGCACGGATTCGTGCACTGGGCCATTAGTACTAAGATGAAAGGTGAACCTGCCCTTTGGAAGCAGAGTCAACCCCTCACAAGACCTGTGCGACGGGGTCCAGTGCGAATCAGGACCTGATCACCCCTGACTTTCAAATGGACCCCTTCTCTCTCTTTGTATTTCTAACAGCCCCACTCTTGTCCTGTTACATTTTAGGGCACTGGAGTTTCTGACTTTTCAGTGAGCCAAAGCCCCTGCCTAGGCTCTCTCTTGTTGCTTATTAGATTGGAGCCTGGACTGACTTCATTTCCTCAGCTCATTCACAGCCCTCAACACTTTCATTGAAAATCTCAACAGAACTTCCTGCTTGGTATTTGGGAACTTCTCTCACCTTTTCTAGCCTTCTTAAAAGTCATCAGAAGCAAATAAAAAATCTTATGTCTCCCCACAAAAATTACTAATTTGAATCATGTATATGGTTTTTATGTATTTGTCTATATATTATATGTGGTGTATTTTCTGCCTCTAGATGGCACTACTAGGGTACAATATCTTGTTGGCATAGAAAATTAAACAAGATCCTATGGTCTAGACCAGCGGTTCTCAACCTGTGGGTCGCGACCCCTTTGGGGGTCGAATGACCCTTTCACAGGGGTCGCCTAAGACCACTGGAAAACACATATATATAATTACATATTGTTTTTGTGATTAATCACTATGCTTTAATTATGTTCAATTTGTAACAATGAAATTGGGGGTCACCACAACATGAGGAACTGTATTAAAGGGTCACGGCATTAGGAAGGTTGAGAACCACTGGGCTAGACAAAACATTTAATATCAAAACCAGTTTAAGTTTAATATCTTTTAAAATTATTACCATAAAACTGTATGTTTGTTTTACCTAGATTTACAAAATATTTCTAATGTAATCTTTTGGTTATTTGACACCCTTCCCAAAGTTTACATTTCAAACGACTTTTTTTTGTATAGGGAAATGACTGAGTTATTATACCGGGCCCTGAAATACCTTAAGGATTTATTTTCTCTCCTAAGTTTTCAAACTAAGTAGGCCTATTCCGTTTGAAACATTGCATGGGAAGCTTTACCAAATAAAAATTAATAATAACTATGTTTAATTACATACATATGTTAATATTAAAATAAATGTACTGGAAATTTCAGTCAGTTCAAGGAAGAAATTTGCAAAGATTCAAAGCTGAGCTCAAACAGGAGATTCTCAAGAGTAACAGGTGTCCTGTCCATGACACCAGACAAGCCTAGAGTAATAGTCCCTTGGGAAGCATCTGGAAGTACTACAGATGTTTGAGATGCACACATTGGGATATTTATAAATTGTTTCTAGTACTCCAGTACTCAATAAACACTTTCAATAATCTATGTGCAGCATTTTAAAATCTTGCATATTATTTGTTCTTTATATATTAAAACTCTACATTGACTCTAAGAATATAAACTTTATGTCATTTTATAATACTTGTTATTTCCCAACAAGTTGTTACCTTGGGAATATTATATCTTAGGGAAGAGCAAGGTTCTTTGTCAATTGTTTTATGGTCAAGTTTAAAAGCATGTCATTTTAAGTTTGTCATTTTTTTTCAGATATAAGAAAGCTTGTTTCTATTTCCCCAGAACAATTTGGTAAAATATATTTCCATAAGCAATACTGAGGCATTTATATTTTTCTCCCTACCTTATCTCTGCAGAATTGGACAACTCTCAATGAGTATTATTGTTCTCATGGCAATGTGTTTGTTTTCATAAATCCAATAAGAATCTATTCTCTTTATAAAACCAGGTTCCAATTATGGTTTTATTAACCAAGACTTTGTCTGGAATGCCATATCTGAGAGAGACATAGCAGGACTCTGGATGTCAACAGCTTTCAGGAATAAAAGATTAACTCTAACGCCAAAGAAAGCGCCTTGGAGAAATGGCCTAGTACCTTGCTTATTCACTTGGTTCACAGCAATCTTTCCTGGTAAGGAATGAAGGTTGCTTTCCTGAGAGATAGCAGAAAGAACCTCAAGACATCTTGGGGACCTCTAGAACTTGAGAAACCTACACAGACCCTTGCAGGCAATGCCAGATGGGCTTGGCTTGGCTTCTGTGCCCTGAAGGGTTGACTGAACCTCAATCTGAATATTCCTCATAAGTGAAATTCCAGCAAAGTTCATCTATAAAGCCTGTATAACCAATTACTATTCTTACTGTGTTTATACAAATAATCAGGCCACGTAAAAACCTAATACAGTCTCTTTAATAAAAATAAGGATCATTTTAGGGAGAGAAATTCTGTTTCAGGAAAAATCACAATGCCCAATTAAAGATAATGAACTCTAGAAAAATTAACTGCCTTCAAATTTTTGTTTTAAGACTGTGTTTACATATACTACACAGACCTCAATACCTGGCAACATCACCAGAAATGTTCTAAATACAGACAATTTATCAAATTATCACCACCTGTTTTTTTCCAGCAAAAGCTTTGCATTTAGAAATCTTCTCAACTGGTTTATAATTTACTATATTGGTTAATCTGTGTGTTCTTTCTATTTTCATGTAAGATGCCTATGATCTTATTAAATACATACTTACTTGTTTACCTTGAATTAAACCTATTTTTTTCTAAGTCCCCACAGGAACCTCAACCTGTGACCTACTCTTGGGAGCCCATTGAGGACCTCAAGCTCCTTTTCAAGAAATAAGAACTTATTACAGATAAATAATGTAATAACTACGCATTAATATAAATGTCCTCCACTCCTTACAGCATAGCCACCCTCTTTCCACAGCACTAGCCTTGAGGACTGTCCACTACAAACCCCTCTCCCTGGGTGACTCTCATTCAGACTTTCAGAGTCTCAGTCAGGGTCGACGCCCCTTAACAGCATGAAAGTCACTATAGAAGATGGACTTTTGCCCATGTTTCCCAGTTCTGAGTCCATTATTAACATTAATATCACTAAAACAAAGAGGGAGAAATATTAGGCGATACTATCCCTGGCCTCTCCTGTTTGGATATGTTTTCTGAAATATATTAAGTTTTTTTCCATAGCTTGGAGGAAACGGCCTGCCCCTGCAATAGATAAGATATTTCCCTAGCCGACTTGGGTGCTCCCCTCTGCCTGAGTTGTGTGCTATCTTCCAAGGACATCTTGTTATTCAGGCAGCTCCCCCAGCAACCCTGACCCAGTCCCTAAAGGAGAAAACATAAACATTCCCTCAGTGCCGACACCAACACACTGGTCTCAGCCCACTGTGAGAGAATGTAATAGTTCCTTAAACTCTCACAATGTCTCTTAGCCTGGCTCCTGTTGGCGTGGACCTAACTCTATTCAGGCATCTGTTATGCATGGCTCCACGGGACCTAGAGGACAGCAGAAATAGACAGGAATGACAGATTTTCAGACATTCCAGTCGACATATGTATTGGATAGCAATATTTTTTTGCGGGAATGAAAATAGTACAAGAATTTGGAGGAGTCCCATCCTTACAATGGATGGTGAGGCTAGAATTACAATTCTTACTCCAGCAGGGCCTCTGGCAGGAAAGAAGGGTCAGTAGCTGGCGGCATTGCCACCTAAATAGGATAGGAGTACACCCAGAAGGTATGAGCCCTCCCCCTGCAGCACAGGGAAGGAGGGGTCGGAGGCAGAGTTTTAAATCAATTGAGAGTAGAGATGCAAGGGGTGGGGGGGTACACAGAAAGCACTAGTTAAGCCTGGAAACCCAGGGGGTACACAGTAAGGACTAGTTAAGCCTGGAAGCCAAGGGGGTTATACAGTAAGGACTATGAAGCCTGGAGACCTGCACCTGAGAAGGGATGCCTTCTCCAGGGGTAACATAGGAGACAACGGGGACGCCCATTCTCCCCTATGATCTCCTCTATTCTCTTTCAGATGGGAAACCAAAATTCAGTACCACAAGATTCTCCAAGGGGAGGCATTTTAAAGAACTGGGACAACTTTGACCCTCAGACCCTAAAGAGAAAATGATTCCTTTTCTTTTGTAATACAGCTTGGCCCCAATATAAATTAGGAGATGGGGAAGTCTGGCCTGGAAATGGGAGCCTAAATTATAATATAATTTTGCAATTAGTCTCCTTCTCCTGAAGGCAGGGCAAATAGACTGAAATACCTTATGTCCACATCTTTATAGCCCTGAGAAAGGACTCTAAATTACACCAGAGCTGTAAGATCGATCATGCATTCTTAGCAGCCACAGCAAAGAAGGAACTAAATCTTGCGAGTGAATGCCCAAGTCCATCCATAGTGCCCCAACAACCAGCTGCTCCAAAATCAGCACCACCCTATACTAAATCAACTAATTGGGGGGAGGATAAAGCAGTAGATTCAAAAGGAAAACAAAAAATACCACCTTGACTTTTCCCTTTGAGGGAAGCCCAGCACAGGGGGGAATAATGAGATTTCAGGTTCCATATAGCATACAAGACTTAACAGGCATAAAGGACAGGTTGGCGGGCTTTACAGGTGACTCTGGCAAATTTATCAAGAATGACGGAAGCTCACCTTAATGTATGCTTTATCTTGGAGGGATATGAATCTAATCCTCCAAGAACCCCTGACCACATCAGAAAGCGATAGTATTAAGGGAAGGGCATTAGCCTATGCAAATGAAAACCACACACAGGATAACCACCCACCAGGAGTGGAGGCCATCCCCGCTTCTAATCCTAATTGGCACTATGATTTAAAGGGTGGGAGATGGGCTAGAGGGCACATGCTTTTGTGCCTCCTGCAGGGAATGAAAGCCTCCCAAAGGAAACTGGTTGATTGCAATAGGCCAGCAGCCATTGACTAAGGTTCCCAAGAAAATCCCAGCTTCTTCATGGAGAGGCTAAGGAAAGCTTTGATCAAATACACCCATCTAGATCCTGATGACCCAGCTGGAGCAATTATCCTAAACAATAATCCAGTCAGCCCCAGATATTAGGAGGAAGCTATAGAAATTATGAATGGAACCAACTACCCACATGGAAAAGATGTTAAGAGTAGCATCTTCAGAAAGAATATATGCACCCCTATGTTCACAGCAGCACACTTTACAATAGCTAAGATTTGAAACCAGACTAAGTGCCCATCAGCAGATGAGTGGATTAAAAAACTATGGTACGTCTACACAATGGAATACTACACTGATATAAAAAAAGAAAACTCTTACCATTTGCAACAGCATGGATGGACCTGGAGAGCATTATGCTGAGCAAAATAACCAAGTCAGAGAAGGCTAAGTATCACGTGATCTCACTCATTTGTGGAATATAATGAACAATGTAAACTGATGAACAAAAATAGATCCAGACCCCCGGCACAGACAAAGCGCACTCTGCAGCCAGCTTAGACAGAGCCCTTGCCGGGCAAGCACCCCACTCCGGCACAGACAGACCCTCTGCTGGTGCGCACCCCACCCCCAGCACAGACAGAGCTGTAGCCCAGTGTGTGCTATGCCCCCGGCAGAGACAGAGCCTTGGGCCAGTGGGTACTCTGCTACCAGCACAGACAGTCATTGGCTGGTACGCACCCCGTCCCCAGCACACAGAGCTGCCACCCGGCGCATTCCCAACCCTCAGCCCAAGTCAGAGCTGCTGGTGCAACTTGGTGTGCCCAACCACAGGTCAAAGGACCACGCTGCAAGTGCACTGCTAGAGGGACTTAGGGCACCATCCACCTTAGGGGCTGGGGCCACACAGTGAACTGCATGCCAGAGGGCTCTGGGCCCTCAGAAAGTGGCACACTAGAGGAACTGTGCACCTGCCCTCACCAACCGCAAGAAAAGGATAACGGAGAGACCAGAACCATGGGAGAAGCGGGTACAACTAAGAGCAGAGACAATAAAGGTGTGAAACTCAAGGCAGACCCAGCCCCCGGGGCTAGGGAGCCCAGGACCATTGGGCTGCAAGGGGCTTCAACCCCTCGGAACTCCTACCATTTGCAACAGCATGGATGGACCTGGGGAGCATTATGCTAAGCAAAATAAGCCAGTTGGAGAAAGATAAATATCACGTGATCTCACTCACTTGTGGAATTTAATGAACAACATAAACCAATGAACAAAAATAGAGTCAGAGACATAGAAGCATCGAACAGACGGTCAAACTTCAGAGGGAAGACAGGGGAGGACTTGTATGATGCATATAAGCATAACCAACGAACACAGACAGTGGGGGGGAGGGGGAGAGTGGGGGCATGTGCTGGGGGATGGGAGTGGCTGAGGAGAGGTCAATGGGGGAAAAAGAAGACATATGCATATTGTTGTAATGACTTCAACAATAAAGAATTTAAATTTTTTTAAAAAGCAGCAACCTCAGTAACTTACAACAGGGATCAAGAAGAGGAACAAAGGGTTTTAGAAAAGAAGAAACGCAAGGAGAAAAGGCAGGACCAGCTTATTGCTCCTTGCAGGGCCACAGGCAAGGAAACCTGAACGTACTCCTCTCAGCACTTGCTATAAATGCGGGCAGCCTGGACCCTGGAAAAAGGACTGCCCTAGAAGGGCGCTGCCTTGAAAACCGTGTCCCTTCTGCAACAAGCCTGGCCACCGGGAGAAGGACTGTCCCAAGGCCAGGGGGCTCCTGGACCAGAGCTGGCTCACACAGTGGCCTTAAACTGAAGGGGCCCCAAGCTCCAGTCAGAGCCCAATAAGAATGTCATCACTGGGGGGACAGAGGGAAGGGTAACCCTTGAAGTAGCAGGAAGGCCTGTTAACTTTCTTTTAGACAAGGGAGCCGCCTTCTCCCCCGTACTGAGATCTCTCTCCCGTCAGTAGCATTATACAAGGGGTGGATGAAAAATCCAAGGCAAAGTACTTTACCCCACCTTTACGTTGCCTGGAGGGAGCAATGGGTTCTGTACACCAATCCCTGGTTATGACAGAGTGTCCCGCCCCATTGTTAGGGAGAGAGATTCTATGCAAAGTCAAAACCTTTGTGATTTTTTCAACAGACACCCAGAGTCTCATTCCAAGTATGACTTTACTTGTAAAAAGAGCGGTAGCTGAAATAGATGTAGATACAAACCAGGAACCTAACCCCCCCAGTCTGGGCCATGGGAGCTCCAGGACGAGCCCATAAAGCAGCGGTTCTCAACCTGTGGGTCGCGACCCCTTTGGGGGTCGAACATCCCTTTCACAGGGGTCGCCTAAATACATCCTGTATATCAGATATTTACATTACGGTTCATAACAATAGCAAAATTACAGTTATGAATTAGCAACAAAAATAATTTTATGGTTGGGGGTCACCACAACATGAGGAACTGAATTAAAGGGCTGCAGCATTAGGAAGGTTGAGAACCACTGCCATAAAGCAAAACCAGCTATGAACAGGTTAAAGGAATCAAATAAATTTCCAAACAAGCAATAATATCCTATAAATCTAGAAGCAGGGAAGGCCTAGAAAAGATTATTAAAACATTCCTTGGTCACTGGTTGCTGTTTTCTTGTAATTCCCCCTATAACAGTCCTATCTTACTCATCAGAAAAAAGGATGAACATATAGATTAGTACAAGATCAATGAGGCTGTCATTCCTATACATCCTGTTGCACCAAATCCATATACAATTTTAGGGGAAACTCACGCTCAAACTCAATGGTTTTCAGTATTAGGCTTGAAAGATGCTTTCTTTTGTATCCCATTAGACCCCAACTGTCAATTCTTGTTTGCCTTTAGTGGGTAGGCTCCTACAGCGATGACATGCCTAACAGAGTGCTAGGTTTTCAGAGGCACAAAGCTGAATTAGATTGCATGGCTACACTCAGCGAATGCAACGCGCTACTGCCAGGAAACGGACTCAGCCAAGTGAGTAGTTCTGGTTCCCATTAAGAGGAAAAAAGGACACAACACCTTATCTGTGTAACTATTTTTGAATTCTGAAAAAGCATAAAGAAATAAAAACAAAAAGTAAAACCAATATGGCCATTCTTTTATTTTGTTTTCTCCCATATAACTAGTTTTAGACTCAGTTTAGTTTTTTTTAATATACATATTTTTATTGATTTCAGAGAGGAAGGAAGAGAGAGAGATAGAAACATTAATGATGAGAGAGAGAATCATTGACCAGCTGTCTCCTTGCAAGCCCCCTACTGGCGATTGAGCCCACAGCCGGGGCATGTTCCCTTGACCAGAATCGAACCTGGGACCTTTCAGTTCGCAGGCCGACACTATCCACTGAGCCAAACCAGCTAGGGCTCTGTTTAGTCTTAATTCCAGAACTTCCCAGCCGGTGTGACCAAGAGAAACTCTATATCTCTAAGATAACTCTGTATCTCAATTGTTAGTCGTAGGTCACCTCAACGGCACCCAACTCCCAGAATACAAGGAACATAAAAGGGCCAATGTTATTTGTATGAACAAGAGGGACACTAAAAAAGACAGTGCCCTGGGAAGGGGCTTCCTTAAGGGTCGTGCCTCCTCTGTCAAAAGTTTGGCCACTGGAAGAGGGACTGTCTGGGGGGTTGGAGGGTTCCCGGACCAGAACCTACCCATATGATGGCCTTGAATTGACAGGGCCCAGTGCGCTAACAGGCCCGCACTAAGAGCATCATCTGTAAAGGGATGGAGTCAAGGGTGTTCCTTGATGTGACAGGTAAACCCATGGCACGGGGAACGGCTTGCTCTACTTAGACTCCTCACCAGGGCCTTTTTCATTCCTTCCACCAAAAACAATTTGATCACTGGGGTGAATGGGCACCCTCAATGCTTTAATTTTGCCCTACCCCTCAGTTACAGCCTCGGGAATCTCTTTTAGTCATGCCTTTCTTATAGATCCAAAGTGCCCCATTCCCTTATTAGGGAAGGACACCTTGCCTAGTCTAAATGGGGGTGGGGGACACTTCTCCCCTTGCAAAAGGAAAAAAAAGAGAGAGAGAGAGAAGGTACTTCTAAACTAAAGCCTCTAGTGCCCAAGCCAAGTGTTTTAAAAAGAAACAAACTAAGAGTTGCAAATGCTTTGTATAAGTAACAGAAAGTTCATGTAAGTCACAGAAGGTCTGTACAAGTTAAAAAGAAGAAATAAATGAAAAGGCCAAAATGCTCTCTAATTTTTTTTTTTTTCAAAACCAATTGTTATTTTGCCTCAAAAGACCTAGGTATTATGGCCCTTTACAAAGGAAAACTTGGTTGGTTTTCTGAGGACTCTAACAAAATCACACAGGGTTTTAGTCACTTGACATTGACTTAGAGCAGGGGTGGGGAAACTTTTTGACTCGAGGGCCACAATGGGTTCTTAAACTGGACCGGAGGGCCGGAACAAAAGCATGGATGGAGTGTTTGTGTGAACTAATATAAATTCAAAGTAAACATCATTACATAAAAGGGTACGGCCTTTTTTTTTTTAGTTTTATTCATTTCAAACGGGCCGGATCCGGCCGTGGGCCGTAGTTTGCCCACGGCTGACAAGTATTTACAAATTGTTCTCTTCCACTACTACACTACAGATGATCAACACATAATAGAAGTTATAAGGATTTATGCTAATAAAATAACTGGTCATCACAGTCAACATCACATATACAGACCAGGGGGAAATATAATCCCAAATCAAAAGCCTAATTAAATATATCAAACTAAAACAAATAAAGGACAGAAGAAAAGCAACCAACCGCTGGACCCAATAGCTAAGGAAAAAGAACTCTAGCCAAGTTATGCCAATACCCTCTAAGTCCTAGGTGTCTATATTACCCATAAGTCTCATGAAAATAAAAACTACACCTACAGGAAAAACTTACAAGGTTACTCCTCTCAAACCCATTTCTTATAAGTCCCCACAGGAACCTCAACCTGAGACCTACTCTTGTAAACCCATGAGGACCTCAAGCTCCTCTTCAAGAAACAAAAACCTATTACAGATAAATAATGTAATGACTGGGCATTAATATAATTGTCCACTAACCTTGTCAAATTTGTCACTTCTAGGAAAGAACAACTCCATGTCATGGTAATGATGGTTCAGGGACTCCAGCCCATCCCTACTTTAGAAAAGTCTACAAACGGCCTCTCTGTTATAATTTCAAATCCCATCCCTTTGTCTCCTTTAGATCAGACAGGAAAAGGCTTCTATACCCTAACACAGGCAGGGCCTACCCTTCACAGCATGGAGTCATTATGGAATATGGACCTGCTTCCCTCATCAACCCTGAAAGATTTTAGGGATAGAAGTCTCTGAGGGGGAAAATATGTTACAGGATTCCAGGGCAGGAGGAATAGGGAAACTGAGACAGGAAAGTTAAAACAAGGCCAAACAGTGTGGGCAGTTTGCAGCCAGCTTGTAACATTATCTTCCTCAGCCAAGGACCCCAGAGCCAATGGTTAAAAAACCTCCCTCCTGAGAGAATGCAGAAAGGGAGAGGGAAAGGAGAAAGGAAAAAAGCGCCATTTTACTCCCTAAGCAGGGAAGTCAGCAATCTCGAGGTTTGCAAGATAAAGTTGCCAGGTGCTTCTCGTGAATTCTGGGAAGGCCATGACAAAGGAAGAAAAAAAAAGGGGGGGGGATGCTTGAGAATTAATCAGTGACAAAATAGTCAGCAGGGGAATTTTGAGACGTGTAGACCAGAGGGTATATAATGCCTGAGACCCCTACCCAACTTGCTCTTCAGATTAGCTGAGCCCATCTGTGTTTCATAAACCAGATGTATACGTTTGCTTGCTTTGCTTTTTCAACAAAGGTGCATGCTTTAATTGCTTTAATCAATTGGCTTTTCACAATGCAGTCAAGGTCTCTTGTATAAATTCATGTATGTGAGAAGACAAGGGTCAAGTTTGAGGACACCCTCTCCCACTGACTCAGGTCCAGGAGCACCTCTCTGGTATCGATGAGAGGTGCCTCTAACAGTGGCAGACAGAGGCCTGAGTTTAGTTCCCAGGAATCCACTCTGAATCCCACAAACATGGAAGATGTGCAGATGTCTCCACAAGATCTGTGCAAGGATGTGGAAGGGACGAGAAGGTGCAGGTGTAACCTCAGTGGACCTTACTGTAGGTCAGCAGGCAGGACTCTCTTGTTACAAGGAGGAAGGGGGAGAAAACACATGTTGCAGAGACTTCCGGGGATAGGTAGTGCTGAGCTGAATCTGAGTCAGCAGGGACGCTCAGAGCATCTGGACCAAAAAGCGAAGAGGTCATAAGTTTACTATCTGCAGACTTTAGCAGATGTCAGCAGGCAGAACAGTGATTAGAGGACACGGAAAGCATCTCCCGCAGCCAGCAAGGACCCACAGAACTGTGATACCTCCACTTGCATCTAAGATTCTGTGTCCACGTTTTCATGAAGCAAAGTGGGCAGACCTGCCGTTTACCCAGGCACCACCTGGGACTAGAAGAGAAGAGGAGGTTGCTGAACCTCTGAGCACTTACTAAAAAGAAGACTGATTAAACCAAAAAATATTGAGACATTAACTGGAAAGCTTAAATCTTTCTTTTGAGCATCTGTGTAGTGGATTTAGAAAAAAAAGGGGGGGGGAGCTATAAAAAATAAAGACACTTTCCACATCCGTGCTATAGCAATTGTGCTATAAAAATTCATGCCATAAACGATCTTAATCACTCCGTTTGTTTCTGAAAAGTAGACTTAACTTTATAAAGACTAGATTACTATCTTAAAATTTTCTTATACATGTTTGAAGTTTCTAATTCCATTTCTAGTTTCCCATACAAGAGCCACAAAGTGCTTCAAAGTGCCACTTGAGAGAGGTACCATGCTGGGACCTACTTGTTAGAAATATGAATATCACAGTGTTGTATGTGTGAGAGAGAGAGGGGTGGGGGTCTGAGAGACAGAGGAGAGAAAGAAACGGGAAAAGGAGGAAGAGGAGAAGAGGAGGAGGAGGAGGAGAGGTTGGGAGAAAAACAGTAGTGAATTCGGTTGAGTTGCTGGTTACCCTGCTTAGCTGGCTCCCACTCCCGTGCCCAGTTTTCTTAGTCTGATCTCTGAGTGCAGAAAGACACAAGTGGGATCCAGAGGGTCCTTATAAAGAAAAGATGGAGTGGTGGGGTGGGGTGGGCAGGTGAGGGCAGCCGATGAGGCCAGGACACTCCAGGGGTGCTCAGACCTGCGGCTGAGGGATTGATGGCATCAGAAGCAAAAAATGTGTTCTATTTGGTGCCGCGGGTGCCCTCTTTGTACCCACTTCACCAGCCATATTTGATTTACTTTCCACAACTCTCACAGTTTGATATTGCTTTACCTCCATTTCTGAGATAAGAAAGCTGAGGCTTGAAGATATAATGACTCTTGCCCCTGCAAATGGGGGATTTGAACTCAGGTTTGTCTGGCCCTGAAGCCCATGCTGGGAGGAAGGTTCTACCAGATTCCACCTGGGCGGGGCCTCTGCAGGCTCTAGGCTGGGTTCCATGAACAGCAGCTCTGCCCTTGTGCTGGGTGGAGACGGGGCTGGTGAGGCTGCCAGGTCAGCTCCCCTGAAGAGCTGGCCTTAGGCTCTGAGAAGGTTGCCACTGTGGAGGAAAAGGAGCCACATGCTGATCTGACTAACTCAGGGAGGCCTGCAGGGTGGCCTTGCAAACACAAGAGACCTAAAGTAACCACAAACGATGGTCTGAGATGAAAACCTTTTTAAATAAAGAGCAGGTGATAGCGGGTAGTCATGTCCCAGGCCAGTATCTTTCCTGATGAAGATCAATCTTTACCTTAAGTGAGCCTGTCTTTTTTGCATCTAAGATAACATACCAGTGGAATGTCAGGGTAGCTTGTAACTTCCCTTTTTTCACACTCAGGGCAAATGGCGCCAGGGCCATTGTTATTGTTATCTGTTAATTGTTGACTATCCTGTACCCACCTGTGTAAGAGGAACATGTCTATCATTTTACTTTTTATCCAATCCCAGAGGTTTCCCACTTTGCTTTCTCCCGCCTCCCTAATCTGTCACCACTGGAGATCATGTAACCCACTTGTGTCTCCTCCTTTGACTGTCATGTATAAAACAAGGTGAAAAATCACCATTCTCTGACACTGAGATTCTGCCTCCTGGCAACTGTCAACAGTTTGGCTCAAAATGTTAGGTCTGATCAAATAATGGAACCAAATCGATAACCCTAACCCCTCCCCTGGGAACCCACCTTTAGGCCACTTGACAATGGACCTTCCATTTCACTCAGACCACACTCCCTTTCGCTGAGACCACATTACACTTGCTAAGACCATTATTCTTCCCCTCTGGACCTTCCTAGGATCCAGACCTGCCCAGACAAGTCTCCGCCCAGAAAAAGCCCGAGTAGAGAGTCATTTAAAATCTCTGACTCCCTGTCTCTGGGTGCTGGCTCCCTTTCAGGGGCTCAGGCCATCGGGTATCCAGATAAACTAATAAACGTATAATCTGCCCAGACAAGTCTCCGCCCAGAAAAAGCCCGCGTAGAGTCATTTAAAATCTCTCACTCTCTCTGTCCCTGGGTGCTGACTCCATTTCGGGGGCTCAGCCCATTGGATATCCAGATAACCTAATAAACATATAATCCTTACCACGTTGGCCTCGTGTGTTCCTCCTTTAGCGACCCTAACACAAGGAAACGCACAAAAATTCTTTACACATTTGGATGTTTCTCACATTAACACCACCAATAGCACAGTCACAAGGGTTCTCTGAGATCATCTTTGCACCAGTCACTTGACTCGCTCAGCGGGGCGTTGAGCACCTACCTCTCTGTCGTCCCGTGAGGCCCTCGAGCACGGCTGCTGCAGCTGTAACGCCAGCACCCTGCACCGGGCAGACACTTCCGCTGTGGTTTGCATGAAAAAACCCAGCAGCAGCATGTTTGCTGACACCCCCTCCGCTCCTGGACACAGAGGAAATGGGTCCTGGATGATGGAACTCACTTGCACCTCTCACCACCTCTTCTGGACTTCCCGGCAGGGAGCAGGGGACAGGGAATGCTTGCCCATGGGCAGCCTCAACTAGGGATCCTTTGCAGTCCAGGGCCAAGGGGAAGGGCAGGCAGAGAGCAGAAAACGGCGTGGACAAGGGCAGTGCTCCTCTGAGAGAGAGCATGCTGGATCCTCTGTCCTAAGGGTTTTAAGGTGGAGATTTTAGGGGCGGTCTCAGGGGTTGATCTCAATAGAATATTCAGCAGCTCTCCAGGTGTGTCCCTTCAGCGTCCAGGTCTCCACGTGTTGATTGGTCAGCACCAGGGCAGGTGGTCATTATCCAAGGCAGCTGGTCCTGAGGTCAGCATCGCTTGTCTGGTTTTGCTGCTTTTCTGGGCCTAGACCTAAAATACAGCTGAGGCCTAGATATTATTTCTAGGGAGGAAAGGTCAGGGGGTCCAAACTGCTAGGGGAGGAAAGGTCCCCCCCTACAGTTGTCTGTTGCTAGGCACCAGGGGCTTTCCATCCTCCTGACCTTCAGTCCCTGGCCCATTGTCTTTGCTCTGCTGCTGCCTAACTGCCTACCACACAAGTAGTACAGTAAATTATAGAACAACTACTCTTGAGAACCATCGGAACATGAGATGAGCAGAACTTATATAACTAAGGATAGGAAGCAAAAGCCACGTTGAGACTGTTATGAGGGACAGACATGTGAAACTGGCTGGTCCCATGCCCACGTGTGGTAGTTAAGAATCAGGAGAGGTATTTCAGCTGCGGAGATCTGCCCTGAGAACGAGGCGTCTCAGCCCCACAATGGGCTCCCCAGCCTGGAGCACCAGGGTGTGTGTTTTCTCGTATTTCACACGTCATCTGTTATGGACCTTAGGTGTCAACACACTGTCTTGTCCACATCGAATGAAGCGATCTCATTGGTGGAAACCGTGCAAGTCAATCTATGAAAAACTATATAATTGCACGAACCCATAAAGCATTGCAGTTACATTGTATTTTGGTCATTTGAATAGTCTTCGTCTTCAAGTTCCTGGCGCTTTTAGCAATGCCCTCTCTCAAAAAGGAAGGAAACCAACGAAAACTGATACACTTCCTTTCATGTTGTTCCATTCTAAGGAAAACGATGAAATGGACAAAAAAAGTGGTGCTGTACCTTATAAACTGTGGACTTTCCAATTCATTTAGAGTGTACAACGTCATCAATCC
>NW_006292574.1:483763-485655 GCF_000327345.1 Myotis davidii | reverse complement strand
TTTGCCGCCCATGGAAAACGGAGCGAATCTAGATACTTATGTAAATTTTGTTTGGTCCCTCTTCATAGAGGAAAATGTTTTACGCAGTACCATACTTGGTACCCACCTGTGCCTACAGGCGGTGTTGGGGGAGGGCTCAAGAAAGGAACATTGGTGCCTGTGGGCACGTTACTTCTAGGAAAAGCTGCCTTTCACACTCACCTGAAGGGAGACAATCAGTTCCTCCAGAATGTTCCTGGTGCTTTACAAACTTCTGTCCTGTCTCTGGAGCAACAATTAAAGTACTTGGAACTTTAATTGTTTAATTGTTTTTGTAAATAAAAATGTTATAATTATTGAAAAACAACACCTAAAGTGCATTATGATCTGTAGTTATGATGATTTAAATAACGTGCAGTTTGCCCCAAAACGTGCGGTCCCTGGCGTATGTCTTAGAGATTTCTAAGAATCAGGAGAGGTATTTCAGCTGCGGAGATCTGCACTGAGAACGAGGCGTCTCAGGCCCACAATGGGCTCCCTAGCTTGGAGCACCAGTGTGTGTGTGTTGGGGGGTGGGGGGGGAGGGCAGAAAGGAGGGGAAGGGGTTGTGAAAATCAGCAGCTGATTCAGTTGGGGTGAGATGGAGGGCTGCTACAGACCAGGCATCCTCTTAAAGGGCCCAGGCACAGACTCACTTGCTCACAAACACTTGTTCTAAACTCCAGAGCCGTGGTTCTCAACCTTCCTAATGCCGCGACCCTTTAATACAGCTCCTCATGTTGTGGTGACCCCCAACTTCATTGTTACAAATTGAACATAATTAAAGCATAGTGATTAATCACAAAACAGTATGTAATTATACATGTGTTTTCCGATGGTCTTAGGCGACCCCTGTGAAGGGGTCGTGACCCATAGGTTGAGAACCGCTGCTCCAGAGACAGGACAGAAGTTTGTAAAGCACCAGGAACATTCTGGAGGAACTGATTGTCTCCCTTCAGGTGAGTGTGAAAGGCAGCTTTTCCTAGAAGTAACGTGCCCACAGGCACCAATGTTCCTTTCTTGAGCCCTCCCCCAACACCGCCTGTAGGCACAGGTGGGCACCAAATCTGAATCTCCATTAACCTGGCTAACCAGGTGCTGGCCCCACCCCAGTGATTCTGAGACCAGGGCCTACCCAATACTGTATACAAGCCTGGCTCTAACCCAGTGGTTCTCAATCTTCCTAATGCCACGACCCTTTCATACGCCGGGTACTTGTATGTGGGCGCATCTGCATGTGGGCGGACCCACCGGGAGACCGATAGAGGAGCGGTGTCTCGGTTCCTAAGACCATTGAAAAGATGTGTTTTCCAATGGTCTTAGGCAACCCCTGTGAAAGGGTCGTTCGACCCCCAAAGGGGTCGCGACCCACAGGTTGAGAACTGCTGCAACCGGTTTCTTTCAGAGGCTAATCCACAGAAGCAGCAGTCTGGGCCCACACTTCTAGCTTTTCCTAAAAACATTGAAAACCTCACAAACCCCAAACAAGCAGCGGTTGGCTTCGGCATGTCTTGTGCCTCTTGCTAAGCAGCCTCAAGCCCAGGATTAGTGGCCGTGGACCTTGAGTCACAGCCTCCGAGCCCCAACTGCACATCACTGGGCAGCTCCTACCAGATGGCCCTGGTAAGGAAGAGGCATGCTAGCACTCAAATGAGGACATAATGCACATGATGGTATTACTTCATTTAAATGCTTCTTGATTCAAATGCTAGAGATAACATGTTTGAGCATGCACACACACACACGTGCAATTTTTTTTGCATTGAAAATCTTCAAAAATGCCACACATTCTGCTTATTTAACGGGCCACGCTGTCTCTTGTTGAGGGGGATCAGCAGAGAAGCTTTTTCAGAGAGCCCAGAAAATGTGAATAC
>NW_006292574.1:481029-483056 GCF_000327345.1 Myotis davidii | reverse complement strand
GCCTAGCACAAGATGAAGCACATCTTTTTCATGTAACCTTAAAAGATGCAGAATACATTCTATACAGGAATCAGTGGCTACTAAAGTAGTGAAAACAGAGCATTATGCATATTGTTAGGGTTCCGTGGGTCGTTTCTGGTGCGGGTGGAAGGAAAAGCAACCTCAGAGAGATTGCTTCCGTGGGTTTGGTGGCTGCGGCTGCAGGACAACTGGAGGGCTGCTCAGTGCTGCCAGTCCTAAAGCAGTCAGGCCTCTGGGCCTTTGTGACAGGGACTCAGGATAAAATCACAGAGGACCAAGTGGAGGATTCGCACCAGAAAATGTTGGTGGTGCTTATGATTCCATGGATAACTTACTTTATATACGTTGGAGGGAGGAGTTCTGAAAACTAATCACTGAGGCGAGGTACAGGGAAAGATGAAGTGAAAAGGCTTTTCTAACTTGACTTTGATATTCAAATGGAGGCTTGTTTGAGGGGCCTCCCAATATGATCAGCTGCCTGAGGTTTGCTAGGTTTGTTTTTGCATTCTATTTTGTTTGCAGTTAAATGATTTGATCTTACACAGTTAGTCGTCCCCTTGGACTCATATAATAAATTACTATCATTGTGATTCAACATGTAAATGTAAATGTTTCTGATAACCCCAGTAATCGCCCCTTCATAAAACATTTTTGTACAATTTATACTTCAAAAAATGTAACATTTTAGATATTTACTTGGTGTGACTAAGAGTCTTTTCTGTAAAACTTCGGCCTTTTTTTCTTTTCTTTTCTACCCACCCATTGTTTCATTTTCAGAAGCTGAAATTCTATTCATGTCCTCTTTCATATATATTTTTTTAATCAGAGTACTTTTCACCTTCACCAATCACACTCCAAAATCCACTCAACTTGAATAACATGCTTATTTATCAGCTGGGATCCATCACTTAGGTGGTGCGGATGGATAGATTTATAAGTAAAGTACTAAAAATATTCTGGATGCTTGATAGAATGCCAGCCTTTCTTAGCTGAGAACAATTCAATTGAACTTATATTTTATTAAAAATAAACAATTGACTTTTGAATGATTCATCTCTCACACAGAGAATCATACTAAACTCTAAGCTATATGCTTTGTTGTCATGGCAAGAATAAATTCAGAGTTGATGGTGAACTCACTTATAATAGGAAATACTACAGCTTTAAGCCCTTCTGATTTCCTTGAAAATATTCACAGAAGTATTTGGTGGGGGAAAGCTGGCCTCTGAAAGTGGTACTTAAAACTGCCTTGCTTAAGGTGTCAGGATGACTATTCAGGCAGCTTCCTGGATACTTCTTTGAATAGAATACAAGGGTTGCCAAAGCCAGTCCATCCTTGCTGCTTGACACAGTCGCTGCAGGGAAGAAACATCTGCACAGCATATGTTTCAAGGGACCTGGCATATATGGCATACTGTTCTTAATATGTTTGTTCCCCTTCTTGGCACTATGTGTTTTAACCAAGGTCACCTCTCTGAGAAAGATTGTTCCCCCAGCTGGGGATTTTTCCCTGAAGTTAGGGAGGGAATAAAACCCCTTAACTAAGTGCCAGACAGGTAGTTAATCACTTTAACTACGAACAATCATGCTTAAGCTACATAATCTTTACTCCCTGGAATGGAGATAAGAAACACCCTAACCTTTGGAATAGAAATTGATAGGATTAAAAGCAACTGGTATAAATACAGATGTAATAAGACAATAAAAGACAGAACTTGGCTGGAGATCCTGGCTGGAGATCCTGGCTAGGCTGCTGATCAACTGAACGCTGTCTCCATGTCATTCCTTCTTCGCTGACTATGTCCACACCTTTGGAGATCCCTGGACCTGCTGGGGTTGGACCCCAACAAAGGGTAAACATTCTAGAAAATTCCTGAATTACTGTAGCTTCATTTCTTTCAAGAAATTGTTAAGGGATTAAAAAGTACAGATTGGTAGTTACAAAAGAGTCACAGGGTTGTAAATTATAGTACAGAGGATATAGTCAACAATATTGTAATACCTAT
>NW_006292574.1:465898-480772 GCF_000327345.1 Myotis davidii | reverse complement strand
TCACTTATTTTCTTTTAATATGTTTTTATTTATTTTAGAGAGAGAGGACAAGAGAGGGAGAGAGAGAGAACCATTGATGTGAGAGAGAAACATTAACCAGTTGCCTCCTGGACATACCCGAACTGGGACGGAACCTACAACCTGGGCATGTGCCCTGATTCAGAATCAAACAGCAACCTTTCAGTGCGTGGGACAATGCTCAACCAACTGAACTACGCTGGCTAGTAATCTAGCTATCACTTATTCAACATATAACGGACTTCTAGCTACTGTGCATTAAAGTACAGAATCTTTACAATAACTACAAAAGCACTATTTTTATTATTTCTATTTTACAAATGGATTTAAAGGAGGAATGCAGGGTTATATTTTTTACTTAATAGCACGTATCTACTATGTAGTGAAGCAGATTTGGAGGTAGGTGGACAGACTATAGAGTCTGAGTTGAACCATGTAGATAATATAGAAAATGGCCGTGGGCGAATACGGGAAAGGAGACCATTGAGAACTTAGAGGTGTGTGATGTTAGTTCGGAGGAGAAGCTGTGTTTGGGGCCTCTTCTCTAACAGGGTCCATAGTCATGTAAACCCAGTGTGATGTACCTCGTCGTGGGCAAGCGCCAGATTTGTGTGCTGAGTAGATACGCCATGCCAAATCCATCTTAGATTTATAATCATATGCACAAATATAGTTTACATAGAAAGTTTTATTGTACCACTTCAAAAATTGCTGAGTCTTCATTGATATTAATCGATAAGTCTGTTGATTCTTCCATTAGTTATGACTAACATTTTAAATTGCCATGACAATTTCAAAAAGAATAATATTGGTCTATGTGTTAAACATTTACCGGTATATAAGGAACACTTTGGACCAATTTGTTGTCTTCTTTATATTATTGTTAACATTTTTTTCCATTCTGATGTTTTGTGTTGTTTTTTTTTTTTTTTGGTAAAGTTATGGAAATTAAAATCTCATGAAAGCTATACTCTTCCAAATAACGGTGCAGTGACATCAATGCTTTTTAACTAAAACATATGGCAGCCCTCAGCTCACTAGTGGACTTCCCTGTCTAACTTCATAGGTTGGCTAGAAAAGGACCATATATTTTAAAGAGACTAGTTACGCCCAGGTGACCCTGTGAAATGTAAATAAAGAAACTGTTTGCTTTTGTCTTCTATTCCTTTTGCATCTGGACACTTACATCCTATTAGGAGACTTGTAGGTATATCTTTTCACACACTGTCAAGCAGGATTGTGGCAATCGACATACAGAGCTTAGATGAGACAGTTTTGCAAACTGTTTTGTGACAACTGGGATTCACAGTGTTAGATTCTGCATTCACACATAAACTGTCTGGAATAAAAGCCAGGGAAGGAAAAAACAGTAACTATTAGGCCCTTTGATAAGCTTAGAGTTTATATGTCTCTTGTTGGCTGAATGGCAAGCTACACTGGATCTTTTTGGTTTTGAAACAGGAACATTAGGGGAATATAGGCAGGTTTAGGGAATTTTTAGAATTGAGGTCCCTGGAAAAACACAGGGCTACAAACTGGGAGAAGGAAGCCAGGTGCAGTTACATTTCCATAAGGAACTCGAAGTAGCCAAGAAAGGTTTATATTTACAAAATAAAGAAGGTGGAAGAAAGCCCAGAAGGAATAGAAGGGCAATGAGGAGGAGGATCTCAGGAGTCACTATAGCAACCAGTCTAAGGGAATAGTGACCAATCAGAGGGGATATCAAGGCACCAGGATCTGCAGCCTTTATGAGCCAGAGGGAAAAGGAACTCAGTGGGACCCTTTCCCCCTCCCCATGTGGGAGTCCATTCTGTGGGAATCTTTCCCTCTCCACACAAGGAGTCTGTACTTGTTCCACAATCTCCCCATGTGGGAGTCTGAATTGTTCTTCAATAAATCTCCACCTTTGCTATACTATCCTCTGTCCTTGGATTTATTCTTCGACTCCGGTGGACAAAGAATCTGGGTTCTATTCCAAAAATTCCGTATCACTTTCAAGCTGGATCGTGAGGCTAACATCATAAGCCAATCAAAGACTCGCCCTAACTGGTTTGGCTCAGTGGATAGAGCATCGGCCTGTGGATTGAAAGGTCCCAGGTTCAATTCAGGTCAAGGGCATGTACCTTGGTTGTGGGCACATCCTCAGTAGGGGGTGTGCAGGTGGCAGCTGATCGATTTTTCTCTCTCATAGATGTTTCTAACTCTCTATCTCTCTCTCTTCCTCTATGTAAAAAATCAATAATATATATATATATATTTTAAAAGACTCATAATAAATAATTATTGATTATACACACAAGACTTTCCATTAGCAATTGTTGTAGTGTACCCCGCGAATT
This sequence comes from Myotis davidii, assembly GCF_000327345.1. NCBI lineage: Eukaryota > Metazoa > Chordata > Mammalia > Chiroptera > Vespertilionidae > Myotis > Myotis davidii. Next base: position 478,415 of record NW_006292574.1, on the reverse strand, counting down.
ACACAAGGACACCCCAAGAAGTCAAATTAAGGAATCATTTATTCAAAAGCCGGTGGCTACGAGGGGGCAAAGGCTCTCCAAATCTCATAGCCCCGAATAGCAGGAGTATGAGGCTTATAAAGGAAAAACTAACAAAGGTAGCAATTACGTCCCTAGTGTTGGAATGAGAAACTGTTTTGCAAAAGCAGTTTTGTACAGAAGCTAAATTGAGCAAGTTTTTATCTCTAAAGATTAAGTATAGCTACCCCTGTTCATCAGTCTATACTGGTCCCCATTATCTGTCCCAACCTCACTGGAGCAGTCCCAACCTCACTGGGGCCATCTCAGCCTTACCGGGGCCGTTTCAACCTCTCCGGGGCCATCCCGACCTCACCAGGGTCAATTCATCCTCACTGGGGCTGTCTCGACCTCCCCGGGGCTGCTTCAACCTCACCGGGGCCATTTCAATGAAGATTAAGTATAGTTTTAGTTCTTGGAGCCACTGAGTCAACAGAAAACATTCCCAGAGCCACTGAGTCAATGGAAAAGCAATTAAAGCAATTTTCTGTTCTGGTTCCCAGGTGCAGAAGAATGTCCTTTTTAAAGACCACAATCAGTGGGGTATAAACCAAATGGTGTGATTTATATAAGTTCAGGAGATCAAAATAATTTCTCTATTATTTTAGTAAGCAAACGATTACAGAAGCCAGAATAGTAGGGTTAAGTTTAAACAGCAGTTTTTACCAGAGATGAATGTTACTATGCTTCACAATGACAATTTTAAAAATACAATCATTATAAGTTCCTACTTTTTCTTTACCTCAGAATGTCTTTAGCTACCCACGCTTATAGTGAAAAGAAGGTAGCAAACACAACCTTATCATCCCTGAAGCTGGGGGCATCTAAGTTGAGTGTTTTTTGCCATTTACAATAGATACTTCTCAATTAATTTCCTGTAGGCCACCCTGAGACATTTTTCCTACTCTATGTCATAGGGAAGTTGGACCATATTTCCTGGAGATTGCTATTTTCCCGACTTTCCAATGTTATGCAAACTTCATTCCTCCCACTCCCCTCATCTGCATTTTTATAGGAAGCTGTTATTTCATAAGGACATGAAAACATACGGGAGGTTTGATGCGTGTGCTTGCTTGTATTTCTATCTTACAGGAAAGTGCCCTTTTCTCCTCCCTCCTACTAGTTCCTCAAAGTGTCACCTCTGCGAGGAAGCTTTCTTTGAATCAAAGAAACGGAGACTTGTACTTTCTTATGTGTCAATCAGACTATGTGTTATCTTATTTTATAATTATTCATTTATGTATTTTATCCTTCCAACAAACTGAGAGCTATTCCAGGGACTGAATCATGTCACATTCAGCTTGCATATATAATGGGATCAGAAAATATTTCACAAAATAAATGACCTAATGAGACATTCAATGCAAATTTAGGATAGCGTTTCGACAGAAACTTTGGTATTCTTCATATAACATTTCTAGTCACTTGCAAAGAGTGTTTATATAATTCAACTATATAATTTGTAGGTGAAATAAAATCATATAAACTTCTTCATTTAAGATGTGATTTAGTGGTTATTATTCCATCTGTTTATTTTTAAATATATTCCACTTAGAAGAGACACTATTTCTAAAATATCTGGATAAGAAACACACTCCCACCACTTATAAGCATTTTATATCTTTAATAAAAACTGTGTGAGTGGAGTTATTCAATGTGCAATGGAAGTGAACGTCTGTCCTTCTCCAATATTAAATGCCAACCCAGTGGCACAAGATAAAGCACTAAGCACTCAGCACATGATGTGAAGCTGGGAGATGAAACCAGCCTTCTTTGTATGCGTTCCCTGTGGCCCACTTCTACAGGATTTCCTGTTTCCTCTCACAATCCATTTAAGAGGATTGGAGAGGGTTTAGCATAGGAAGAAGAACCTGAGACTCCTATTTTCCCCTTGGAGAAAAAAAACAAAAACAAAACTGCATGAACTAAAACTAGGAGAGGCAGCAAACCTCACAGTTAGTCAAGATCAAACCAATTAAAGGCTCTGAGGAAAGACATGTCCTTCTACTTCTCAAAAGGTTTTCTCTGCCTGAAGATTTTTATATCTGTGGCTACATAATTCCAAACCCCATTTGGGTTATCTGTTATTCACGTTAGATTTGAGCATTGGTGGGGTAAGCCGGAGCTTCCAGTAACTCAGCGCTCATATTATCAAATTAATTTCCTTCTAACGGCTGATAGTATGGTAGGGATTTCAATAAGGGTAACAGAATATGAAATGAAGTATAAAAACATGCCAGCTGAGAACAGAAATGAGGTTTACTTGGGTAAAATAGAGAAAATATACACCCCAATGGAAGAGAAGACAAAGAAGTTGGTGGAATGCCAAAAACCAGTTTTGATTAATCTGGTTATAGACCCTGAGACATGATGGTAAATAAACTGAATATTAAATGCAACATTCGGAGTTTCTCAAATAATGGTCACAAAACTATCTCTACCTGAAACATTAATTCATACATAACCTCAGACTCTGTGAGATATCTTACTGACACTAAAACAAGTAGGATGCAGAATCTGTCCTTAAGTGAAAGAGCCAACCAACATTTACAATAATATAGATGCAGTTTGGTTTTTGAATTATGACTGTTTTCCTTTATTTTATTACATTTGTCCCCAATTCTAATAATCACACAAAATGAATTAAATGCATTCTAATGAAAGTGCAGATTCTGTTGATGAAAGAGACCCAGCATACAGAGATTTAAGGTTATGTAGAGAATAAGCAGGTTTAAATCACATTGGCATCGCTAGTGTAATTTAATTCAAATTTTTTACAAAAAAATGTAAATACTTAATAGCTCCAATTCCCATTACCAACTTCATTAGATGAAATTCCATTCTGGAGAACAAATATCTTCAAATTTGCATCCCAGAAAGAATAACTCTAAATATATTCAAGAGACAAATCCCTTTCACAAGAGGTAAATAGCAGGCTTCATGCTGGTGAATGATTATCTTAATTTGTTATGATGCCCAACTGTTAAATTAAGAAAATGATGAGATTATAGCTCACATTTGAAGAGTATAGGGAAACGCATCACAGTTATTGCTAAAGTACACCATCCATTGTAGTCAGAAAATACAACGATGCCAGATTTTTGTTGATAAAACAAGCTGGCAGCTTATTATATGCGGGTGCACATTTTTCACTTCAGGAACTTCTTAACCCTTCTGGCATAGGAAAGCTGAAGAAAAATATAACTAGCCCTACCCGGTTTGTCTCAGTGGATAGAGCCTGGGCCTGAGGACTGAAGGGTCTCAGGTTTGATTCAGGTCAAGGGCACATGCCTGGGTTGTAAGCTCAATCCCCAGTAGGGGGAGTGCAGGAGGCAGCTGATCAATGATTCTCTTTTATCATTGATGTTTCTATCTCTCTCTCTCTTCCTCTCGGAAATCAATAAAAATTTTAAAAAATTTATTAAGAAGAAAAAATAGAACTAGAATGAACTATTATAAATTAAATTAAAATTGTATTCTTCAAAAGTAGTTTTATGTAACATAAATGATTCAGTTAATATCCATATATCCACTTATAGCTGTGTATCACATATCTTTATAGCCACATGCATATTCGACATGTAACATGCCTTACTCTTTATCTTTTCTTGTTTCCCTATTCTTGCAGAGTTTAAGCAGTTTTATTGCCCTTTCTTATTTTCACTATCTGCCAATTTCATAATGTTTTAAGTTCTCATATAAACATCATTTCCTCTGTCAAAAGTTTTACACTAGCTTTATCTTGTTATTATTCTTCCATTCAGCTATTACCAAGTATATTGTTGAATAATATGTGCTAGGCACTGGGAAGTGGGTATACAGCAATGGATAAGATAGTATATTTTCTAACAAATCTAATATTCTATAGAGAATATGGCAATACAAAATGATAGCCAGTGTGTCCAGAAAACCAATTACTCTCTGGCAATGCAGTAACAGATAGTTAATTAGTAAAATGTAAGTTACACAGACTCTAGTATGGAAGCCCTGGGAATTGTTTAAATGCTTCTCTGAAATGTTATTGGACAGCAATGCAGACATAGTCCATGTGAATAGTTACCACATTCACTTGCAGCCTGTAATCTTCTCTTGGTGATTAATTTTGCATCTTCATATTCACTCAGCTTAGAGCCAGGCATCTCAGTGGGGGCTAAAGAACTTATGGTTGTTGAATTGAATCAAAAGAGAATGTTACTCAAAAGACGGTATCTTTTAGGGGGAAGTAGGCATAGTTATGTACCCCAGAGAGTATAAATAAGAGCATAAGTGTTGGTGGAAAAAATGGAAGCGGTAAGTAACGGTGAGAGGAACTTCAGAAGTCTCATAAAAAGGGTGGATTTTCATCTGAGTCCAAAAGAAAACCTTAGGTAGAAAATGGGTGTGTGTAGGAAGAATATCCTAGGGTTAGGTTTCAGAGAAGATAGGCTCTATAGATGTAATTTATTAATGTGCATAAGACAAAAATAAATATTACATTTAAAAATAAATTAAATGTAATACTAATTAATAATTTGGCAAGCATAGTGATAGAAAATTAGAATGTATTCTGAGTTGATGTTTCACACTGATGGTACAAAATCTGATACGTTTTTCTGATGGTGAGACAACAAAAGGGAAATTGTCACTAAAGTCCAAATTATTATAGCTATATAATAAAATTTAAAAAAGCATTTTAACAGCAGTAAGGTATGGATAAGGTACCTCAATGTTCAACTTACTATTAAATATTCAACAGGTACTTATTGAGCATTTACTGTATAACAAGCACCATGTTAAGGGGCAAATATCCATGAATAGAGATCAATACAAAAACATTTTATAATTTAAAAAAAACTACCTACATGGGCATAAATTCACTGTAATGTGTTTAAAATCTGCTCTTTCCTTAATTCTTTTTAAAAACATATATTTTTATTGATTTTTGAGAGAGAGAAAGGGAGAAGGAGAGAGATAGAAACATTGATGGGAGAGAAACGTAGATTGGCTGCTTCTTGCACGCCCCCTACTGGGGATCGAGCACAAAACCCAGTAATGTGCCCTGACTGGGAATCAAACCCATGACCTCTAGGTGCATGGGAGGAGGCTCAACCAACTGGGCCATACCAGCCAGGCTGTTCTTCTTGTCATTAAAATAGATTTCATCTTTTCCTAATAGCACATCTTTTTTTTTTACCTTTTTTTTTTACCTCCCCCATCCACCCCACCCCCTCCCCACTTTGGAAAACCACTGACTTCATATTCAAGTGGTCTAAGGGGTTATTTATTGGCTTAGATGTGGCCAATTTATCTGGGGAATTGGGATCTTTAATCTCTCTCTCTCTCTCTCTCTCTCTCTCTCTCTCCCTCTTTTTCTCTCCCCTCCCCCTTATCTTTTCCTTCTTATCTTTCTCTTTGCCAATGGCAATTTTGAAAAAAAAAAGAATTGGTGAGAATTCTGTGTTCAGTCTCAATATTTTCTTAAAATTATTCATGCCTGTAGTTAGCAACTCAGATAGGTAAATTATTTATGTTTAATTTGTCAAGTGGCACACTTTTGCTTTTCTTTTCTTTATAGTTACTGTTTTTCATTTACTACATTTTTGTTCTCAGAATGAAATTTTTTATGAAATTGAAAGTGGTTCATAACTAAAAACTGTATCTCTGATAATTTTTAGTTAGCAAATGATACTTTCACTGGTATCCTCATAAAGAATTAAGCCTGAGCCCTAATCGGGCTTATTTGGCTCAGTGGATAGAGCATCAGCCTGTGGATTGAAGGGTCCCAGGTTCGATTCTGATCAAGGGCATGTACCTTGGTTGTGGGCACATCCCCAGAAGGGAGTGTGCAGGAGGCAGCTGATCGATGTTTCTCTCTCATTGATGTTTCTAACTCTATCCCTCTCTCTTCCTCTCTGTAAAAAATCAATAAAAAATATACTTAAAAAAAGAAAAAAATAAGCCTGAAATCATTTCATAAAGCTTACAACCAATAAATGCTTATATGCACCTGATTTAGTGATACCATTATTATTTTAAAATGTAGGTGGTTGTGTACAGTTAGAAAATTATAGCCATCAAGACCTAATTGTCTACATCTCCATTGCCACATAGTTGAGAGGTTTTTAGGAAAATCATGAGTACACGAACCAACCACCCAGTCAACCAACCAAAAGATAAAATAATTTTTCCCATATATAAAACTTTAGGTAATGTATTAGGGCAGTGGTTCTCAACCTTCTGGCCCTTTAAATACAGTTGGTCATGTTGTGACCCAACCATAAAATTATTTTCGTTGCTACTTCATAACTGTAATATTGCTACTGTTATGAATCATAATGTAAATATCTGATATGCAGGATGGTCTTAATTGGAACTAAAAGAGGGGGAAGATTTTTATTGTTTCCACGTGCACCTGAAAACCAGTTGCTTGGGGCAGCCTGAATTCCCTTAATTCACGAGGCTCCTTAAATTGGTGTTGGCCTCACAAAAAGAGGTTAGGACAGAAAATGATGGAGCTGATTTTGTTAGGGGCAAAAATAGAATGTTGGGGACTAGCCATGGTTCTGGGAAATATTAACCATGCTCTATTAACCATGATTGCCTTGTATTGGTTAAAGAAAGGACATTCTAACCTAATTAGGAGTTGTACATCCCCAGGATCTGGGAGTCAATATTGTACCTGGGAGTCAACCTTGGAATATGGTCTATTCTCATTCAAGAACTGCCTGTTATCATGAAAAGATTAACCACCTTGTTGCCTCAACAACTGAGTCCTATCCCAGCCTGCATTGCCTACTCCCCCACGCCTGTAATCCCTACTTCTCAGTTTATTTTTGTCCTACTCTATATAAAGCTGGTTTATTTGTCCTTCTACCCATATAAGCAGCTGGCTTATGGAGGGGGGCAGAGCCAATTTTTGTGGAGGACCCGCTGTTCTCCCATGCTGCCGGCAGTATTGGAATAAAGGCTCATACATATATGATTCAACCCTGTCTCTGCTTACTTGACTCAAGTAGTGACAGGCAGCCCGACCCATTGTCCGGTTTCGATTTCTTGAAAGATTTCATTGAATCAGAGAACAAGAAGCAGTAATTTAAGGACAGGAGAAGAAAGCAGGACACAAACTTGGGATAGAGCCATCTCCCCACAGCTCTGACCCTCTTGATGGGCACTGGGAGTGTCAGCAGCAGCACTGGCGGGAATACTGTTCATGCCTGAGAGGTCATCAACCAGCTGGTGTTGGTGAGACCGGCTTGAGCAGTGCTGCCTCGGGGAGTTTACAAGAAGGAAGTAAGCCAGAAGAGAAAAACAAAACCAGAAATAAGGGAGATACTGTATGATAATGAAGAACAGCACACGGGCGGTGTGCCTGGGGAACTTAGAGAGGAAGAGAGAAAGATCAATTTGTTGTTCCATTTATTTATGCATTCCTTGGTTAACTCTTATATGTGCCCTGACTGGAGATCAAACCCACAACCTTGGCATATTGAGTACAGGCTGATGAGGCTGAATATATTCTGGAAATAAAATAGTTGCCTGATGGCTGTTTATGGCTCCAAAGCAGTTCAAAATGTGAAAGTAGATGCTGTTACGGCATTTGGCAACAACAGAGTATAAATTCCCTTGCAGAAGCTGGAGTTATCAAATCCTATTTGCTGACTAATGAGGTTTCAATAGCGAAGCATAGTTGCTTTTATCACACGGTGGCCATAAATTGTGAACTGGAGAATTCTGATAGAAAATCCAGCACTGAAAGATAATAATTATTCTTACTAAAATATATATTTCTTGCATGTTAAATAGAAATTGAGTCAGAATTTAAAAATATATCTATCTTAAGGGAAAAAAAAGTATATATATGGTAGTCATACCAATTAGTGAAAGGGGGGAAGGAAACCACACATTTTTCTTTATATATTTTGTTTTGTTTTACTAATTGGTATGATATAGCAAGTCCATTTCCAAAAACATATGCTAGAAAAGCCTCTAGTATCTTTGCTAAGATGTTTATTACAGCACTAATTTTATTGTCTCTCTTTCGAAAGAGAGACAGAGAGAAGAGGAAAGAAAAGGAAAGGAAAGAAATAGAAAGAAAATATACGGTTTCGATAGCCACAAGTGGGGAAAGAAAAATTGACTTCCTCCTGATATAACCATACTATGAATTACTACAGAGATAGCAAAAAAAGATGTGAAATATATAACTGCTAACTTTTAGGGTATCTGTAATTTGATTCCAAAGAAAATCACAGGAACATAATACCCTTTTATAAATGATAATAAAGAAAAACCATCTCTTTTCTATATAGGCATTTTGAGCTCAGAGAAAGATGTAGAATATATAGTTCAAGCTAACATTTATTACACTGGCAAATGACAGAAAGAAACAGACTTGTTACATCAAATTTAAAACTTAATTGCTATTTCTTATTTTCTTAATGAACTGTTTGTCTCTTTTAAGATTCATTGTTCATTATGTGTATTTTGTTCATAAGGATTCGTAATATTAAACAATGCAAGAAGACTCAGGCGGAGCTAAGTAAAAAGACATTTATAAAAAATATTGGGTAGTTCCCTGGATTATTGAGAGAGCTGAAGACCACATCTGAAAAAGAATATTTCTCTACATCATGGTGTGGAATTGTTGCTGGTAAGTGAAGTTTAGCTGCCATAGAGTAAGAGAAACAGCTGTTTTGTTTATTTTCCAAATTTTAATTACTGAGACTTTTAAATAGGCACAGCTTGTTAGGGTGGATCCCATTTTGCTCTATTTCCTCACAATGTACTTGCACTCTGTACACAAGTATTTTTTAAATAAAAATGTAAATTAATCCCCCCTCCCTCCAAATAGGATAACATTCCACTGGGGAGAGTTAATACCTTTGTATTCTTAAGTTTTCCACTTCCTTAATTTAGCATATCTCTCCATTTATTGAGATTATTTTCACACAATTATAGCATGAATCATGTACTTACATGTACTTACATGTACATATGTATCTATAATCCTATCTAATAAAAGAGAAACATGGTAATTAGCGTACGACTGCTACCCTGCCCATTGGCTAATCAGAGAGATATGCAAATTAACCGCCAGGCAAGATGGCGACCAGCAGCCAGGCAGCTTGAAACTACCATGAGGCTTGCTTGCTTCAGTGACCGAGGACTCCAACGCTCCCCGCCTGCCACTGCAGGCCTCTGAGCTGCAACTCTAAGCAACTATGTAACAAATATAGAAACTAAACAAAACCCCAGAAACCGGCTTTAGTCCCGGGCTTCAGCCAGCAGGATCGCAACATTGTAAGCAAAGGCCAGAAACCTACTTTCAGCAGCGGAGGCCTAAGAGCTGGAGCCAAGTCTCAAAGCTAAAACTGGCCCAGAATAAAAAAAAAAAAAAAAAAGAAAAAGAAAAAAAGGAGCAGTTGGGAGCTTCAGTCCCCCCCAGCCTGGAAACAGCCCTCAGCCCCTCACCCAGACTGGCCAGGCACCCCAGTGGGGACCCCCACCCTGAAGGGTGTGTGACTAGCTGCAAACAACCATCATCCCCTCACCCAGGCTGGCCAGGCACCCCAGTGGGGACCCCCACCCTGATCCAGGACCCCCTTCAGGGCAAACCAGCCGGCACCTACCCGTGCACCAGGCCTCTACCCTATATAGTGAAAGGGTAATATGTCTCCCAGCACCGGGATCAGCGGAGCCATGAGGCTTCCCGGCACCGGGATCAGCGTGACAGGGGGCAGCGCCCAAACCCCCTGATCGCCCTGTGGCTCTGTGTGTGACAGGGCGTGGGGCCACAACCTCCCTATTGGCCCTGCTCTGTGCCTGATAGGGGGGAGCTCTCCAACCCCCTGATCGCCCTGCAGCTCTGTGTGTGACAGGGTGCGCCCCCCCCGCCCCCCCGGGCCCTGCTCTGTGTGTGATGCAGTAGAGCCATAACCTCCCCATTGGCCCTGCCCTGAGTGTGAGAGTGGCGGCGCCCCAACCCCCTGATTGGCCCTGCTCTGTGCATGACAGGGGGCGGCGCCCCAACTCCCCTCTCAGCCCTGCTCTGAGCCCGACCCGTGGCTGCACCTAGGGATTGGACCTGCCCTCTGCCACCCAGGAGCAGGCCTAAGCCAGCAGGTCGTTATCTCCCGAGGGGTCCCAGACTGCGAGAGGGCACAGGCCGGGCTGAGGGACTCCCCCTCCCGCCCCGGAGTGCACAAATTTTTGTGCACCGGGCTCTAGTACATATATAAATATATATGTTTAAAGTACACACTTAGAGTTGTTTAACCATGGTTTTATTTAGAAGTTTCACCTCTATATGTAGAAATAAAAATAACATGTGAATGTGTTTATCTGTCTTATACTGGACACAGGGTTCCAAGGCCACCTGTCACTATTTGAGCCAAATTAAGCAGAGACAGGGTTGAATTACATATGAGCATTTATTCCAATAATGCTGGTGGTAAGGGGAGAGCAGTCAGTCACCCTGGAAATTCTGTTCTGACTCCCTTCACTACTTGGTTGATTATATACGTGTTAGGGAGAAGATAACTACTGGCAGCTCTGAGCTGCAAGTGTAACAGGGAAAGGAGAGAGGAGGGTAGCAGTCAGGCCTTCAGGAGCTCAAAGTCCGATAAGAAGGTGGCTACTCTTCTATGGTGTTACAAACAGCTCTGCCCCGTTCCTGGGACCACAGAATGAGCTGCCTTCCTGAGGCAAACTCCTGGAGGGGGTCTGGGTCCGGGCACAGCAACCAAATCAAGGAATGTCCTACGCTTGGTCTGTTCTCAAAATGTATTGCTTTTCTGAGTAATGGATCCATCGAGAAGTCCGATAAGAAGGTGGCTACTCTTCTATGGTGTTACAAACAGCTCTGCCCCGTTCCTGGGACCACAGAATGAGCTGCCTTCCTGAGGCAAACTCCTGGAGGGGGTCTGGGTCCGGGCACAGCAACCAAATCAAGGAGTGTCCTATGCTTGGTCTGTTCTCAAAATGTATTGCTTTTCTGAGTAATGGATCCATCGAGGCATCTTATCATTTACAGCCTTGTTTCATCCTTCGTTTCCCAGAGTCTGTAAGAAGACTTCTTACCTATAGTTAGTGAGGTGAATAATTATTAAACAACTGTGTCTCTATTCTTATTATGGCCCTCCCCTCCTATCATTTCTACCTTTATCTACTTTGTTATCAAAGCTACACTAACCTCAAGAAATATATAATGGTCATTTAAGTATTATCAGATTTTTCAGATTTTAAGATTATGTCTTTACACATATCTGCAATGCTTTGCAAGTTAGGCCAAGAATGTTAAGTTAAAGTAAATAGGAAAGCTTGGTTCTTTATTTAATAGACTAGAGGCCCGATGCATGAAATTCGTGCACGGGGCTCTGCCCCCACCGCAGTGGCAGCCTGGGGCCTCTGCCTCGGCCCCCACCACCTCAGCTTCGTCCAGAAGGACATCCGGTCTAATATGCTTTTATTATTATAGATAAAATGTAATTTTAACTTAGGACAGGGAATAAGAAGATCTTCAATAAATGCAATATAGACTGTGGCAAAGGGAAGCATCTGTCCTCCAAAATGTGATAGAAATTTTAGGCTACTTGTTCCAATGTTGTATATTTGAAGTTTGCAAACCAGACCTATTGAAATACATTTATTTCAGTATAAAGAATCCTTAAAAGGCACTTCGTGGTGCTTAGCAGTGTTTGTCCCGCTCTAGGCAAAAATTTAACTTCGCCCTCATCCTGCAAAGTTTCATCGACTGCAGTGTCTATATGGGTAGATGTAAGTATCACCATGAATTTCAGTAATACAGTCTTTTTGTTAGCCAACTGCAAAGACAGAAAGGTGGAAGTGAAAGGAATGAATCTGTAAGTTAATCACTGAGCATCAGGTGAGAGAAGAGCTGATTGATTGTTTGCTGATATAAAAACAATTGGGTAATTGAAAAGAAGCTTTGGGGGCTGCATTTCTAGAAGTAGAAGCTAAAAATATAGTGTTCTTGCTTCTATTATAGCAGCTCTCCTCTTCCCCATATTGACATCTTGGAACCATTTTGTTCTAATTATTTTATTCACTAGTAACTAAGTAGGATGGAGATAATCATGAAAGCATCTGTACTGCTAGGGTCTGGAAAGGCAAAAATGATCAAACAACAAGCCTCAGTTTAAACTGAGGTTTGTAACTATTTGAATACAATGGGGCACTTTCCCTCCCCCCCTCTTTCTCTCTCTCTCTCTCTCTCTCCCTCTCTCTCTCTCTCTCTCTCTCAGAGAACTACTTAATCTAATATTCAGAGAGTTTTTTGATTCAGGTTACACTGCTGAGATCAATGTTAGACAATGTTAAAGAAACAGATAAAAAATGGACAGCTGAAGGTTTTCAGCATTAGTGATTTTTACGGAACAAAAAAGAGAATCTCAAAGGTAATGATTCTCAAACTTTTATAATGGATCCAAACTATGTATGATAATTTTCTGCCACACTAAAA
>NW_006292574.1:461434-465267 GCF_000327345.1 Myotis davidii | reverse complement strand
GGGGGAGAGACAGAGAGAGTGAGACATTAATGTGAGAGACACACATTGATTAGTTGCCTCTAGCAAGTGCCCACAACCGAGGTACATGCCCTTGACTAGAATTGAGCCAAGGACCCTTCAGTCCGTGGGCCAATGCTCTATCCACTGAGCAAAGCCAGCGAGGGCACCTTCCTTTTTTTTTTAAAAGAAAAACCTGTGATAATGTCCTAATCCACTCCGGCTGCTATAACAGAATACCATAGACGAGGTGGCTTATAAACAACCCCTTTTGGAGACAAAGTCCAAGATCAAGGCGCCAGCAGAACCCTTGTCTGGTGAGAGCCTACTTCCTGGTTCATAGACGGCTGCCTTTTCCCTGTGTCCTCACTTGGCAGAAATGATGAGGTCTCTCGTTGGTTTGCTTTTCCATTCATGAGGACTACACACTCATGACCAAACCATCTCCCAAATGCCATCCCATTTGGTATTAGAATTTCTTTCAATATATGCATTTTGGGAACACAAATATTTATTCTACAGCAGATAATATCATCATCTTTATTCTCTTTTGCAAAGAGAAACATGGTAGCCACTAAATAGTAATAGCTATTACTCTTTTACAACTTCACCTTTAAAACATTTCATCGTACTACCTCCACAGTGCTTGCTTCCAGTGACTTTATTAATGTATCCCACTCTTCATAGGCAAGGCTCTTGAAAGTAGTTTTGGCTCCCAGTAACTGACTGTTCATTTTCTACTCACGTTCTATACCACAAACTCTCACCTCACTAAGAAACCCCTATTTGTTTTTTTTTTTTTGCAATACCCTTTCTGTAAAATCGTTGTTTCCTAGTCCTAATAGTCTCTGTGGTAAATGACATCCATTTATCCACTCAGTCCTTAAGCAAATATTTACCTACTGTATGCTTGTTGTCGTTATTAAGCCAAGCCCGAGAAATACTCTGGTGATTCCTTGGATGCTGCACTGTTGTGCATGGGCTTGAGTTGGAGCGATTCATCATGGCCTGCTTCCTAGAACTCTTCCTTCTTTGGACCTTGGGAACTTCTACTTCCTCTGAATTCAATATCTACTTTTTGGTATTATTCAAACCAAACTTTTAAAAAAATAACATGCAACCAGAGAAGTTAGAGAGATCATTAGCAGATAGCTAGATGAAGTTCCAAAGTGAATACACTAATGTAGCCACATCTAGAAAAAAAGAGTATTACAATGATCTCAGAATTTACTCTTGGTCCACTTCCCATTGCTAAATACCTAAAGGTAACTAGTATTATGACTTCTAACATGTTGTATTAATTTTGCCTCTTTTACATTTATATCAATGGGGCCATAGAGTATTTCATCTCTTGTATTTATAGGCAAAGGGGAAAGAAGAAGAATATAAAAGTTTTCTCGGTTACCTGAGGTGATATTTTCATCATTTTTTTCTACCTTCTTGCCTTCACCCCCCTTTCTATTATGAGTTGGTTGCATGGATAATCTTTATTGGAATTCTATAAGGGCTTTGTCTTTTAATGTTATTTGACCTTTTGTATATAATGTTTTCTTTTCTGCAAAAAGAGGACTAGAACCTTGGGATCATAAAAACTTTTAAAAAAATTGATTTCAATGAAAAGAAGGAGGGAGAGGGAGAAACATAAATGATGAGAATCAATGATTGGCTGCCTCTTACAGGCCCCCTACTGGGGATCAAGCCCACAACCCAACCTGGGCATGTGCTTGACCTGGATTCGAACCGTGACCTTCTATTTCATGGGTCAATGCTTAACCTCTGAACTATACCAGCCAGGCCAAAACTTTTTTTTTTTTTTTTACCTTTTCTAAACAGAGTGGGGTTGAGGATGGGTTCAACTTTTCCCTCTTTTTTTCCTTTAAGATAGAAGAGAATTATTCCCAATAAATAATATTTCTTACTTGTCTCATATTAATCTCATTTAGATAAATCTAAGTATGTACATTTTAATAAAAAAGAAATCAGATATATTTATTAACAATCTATAATGAGTAATATCCTTGTCTATTTGAGTAAATAGCAGAGGCAGGTATATTGACGTTAGTATTCTTGAGTAATTAAGAACTTGATTTATAACTTCAAAGTTAGAGATTTCTAATTAATAGGATATATACTTAAAAGGTTTTTATATTGCCCCTAAGGAATGAAGTTATCTTTCAACTTCAAGAAGTAAAATTTAAACTTTTACCCCCCAGAGAGACTTAAAAGAAAATTCAAATAGATAAAAGTGGAGGATACTCTGAAGTTGAGAGTTGAGTATCCTAGAGCTCAGCTGGTTTTCATGACATCACTTTATTCGGACCACTGGCTTCTATCCATACCCCCACAATTTGTAAATCACTCTCTTGGATAACTAAGGCAGTAGTGGCCATTTGGAAAGGAATCTGCACATTTTCATTACTTTCTCTGAAATATGTCTGCATTGTGTGATCCAGACACATTCACCAACAGCTGAAGACTGTCAGAGGGTACCTACCTCCACTCGATGCAATTCATTCTCTGGTCAACAAACCACGAACTTCCCTGACATGGGAGTTGTAAGAGGAAACCTGTGCTGAAGATGGACTCTGGACCAGTAGACTCATTTAATGTTAGTGCTGGTAACAAACATTTTTGGGCCATGTCCAAACAGAGGTTGCTGGAATGGAGCAGATTTAAACAAGAGAGGAAAGAAACAACACTGCTCTAGAATGAGACAAAAGAAGAAATTAGTTGTGTGTGTAAGATAAAGTGTTTTTATAGGTGGACATAATAGCTCTCTATCTGTCTCTGGGTGAGGCTGAAAGAGTAGTGGTCAGCAGTGGCCAAAACAAGAGCAAGAAGTACTAAGTCGTGATCTTTATTGTGCTACTTAAAGTTCAAAAATCTCCTAGAGATACTCAGAACTACCTGTCTATGTTATTTAGCAATGTGTTGATCGGTGGCTTAAATATCATATAAGCGGTTATAAAACCAAACTTGGATATATGACCGGTGGGGTGTAAAACTTCCTCACCTGGAGGAACTTCCGCCTGATGGCTTCTAACACCGAGATTCCTTGTGCATAACATACTGTTTCATAATCCAGAGACAAAGTACATCTTTTGCAACTAAAACCCTAGGAAGGTCCTTGGCCTCTGATGCTTGCCTGCCTTTTTTTCGTCCTGCTTTAACATCCTTCACCTTGATTCAAGTCTTACATGAATATCTTCTGTGGAGTCGGGGCCTCGTTTTAATCATCTCAGCCTTCCTGAGCATGAGACGCTGCCTTGGATCACGACAGCTTTCTGGTTCCTCAGGACCAGTTTTATTGCCGGCCCTTGTCATCCGTTTCCAGACAACACATTCAGCCTTTACATAATTTGTATAGATTCCTATCATTGCAGCCAGAGACTTTCCTAAAACAAAAACAATAAAAAAGTGCTGTTGAGCAAGGTCACAGTATATGTTGTCCAGGAGAGTTGCAAGGATAAAAATATTGCTGTTTACTCTCTGGGTGATTTTAAGATCTACAAAAGGCACCTGTCGGGGAAATGGAGCTGTGATCATGGCATTGGAAAGCAACTTGGTGTCAGGACTACACAGGTAAAAGAAGTGTAAATGAGAGTTGAGGGATGGACTACAGAGTCTTTGATCATAAAGCTGGAGCCAGAAATATTGTTCAAGTTCACCTTAGCACAGATTCTTTTCTTTCCTTTAGATAAGACTCTGACCTTGCTGCTACTGAGCACGATAGTATAAAAAAAACTCAGGAGATGCTGTTATGTGCAAATCATTGCATTACATGAAAGAGCACTATTGTTTATGGAAGATCTTGGAGGATAATGAAAGCTTTGAAT
>NW_006292574.1:458327-461381 GCF_000327345.1 Myotis davidii | reverse complement strand
TTTCCACCTTTCTCTATGCCAGCCTTTATTTCCTGAACTGACGACAGTACGAGAGAGAAAAGCAAAAGCAAACAGGAAGTTGCTTTAATCAAGGACATATTTGTAAACCTGTGTGTATTTTGTTTTAAGGTTAAATGTTTCTGGGTTGAACTGAGATGTCTAAGAGATTGCTTTGGCAACAAGCAAGTGACATTTTGAGACAGACAATAACCGTCCTCAGCATGCTCTCCATGCCGTCACTGTAATCCCTGCAGCTCCCTTGGCATCCAGCCGCCTTGTCAATCTCTATCAATGCACCTGTGTCCCTGCACTCAGACAATAAATATGGGGTGGGCAAATGTAGGTTTACAGTTGTTCCTATGGAAAAAGGCATGCAGGCTATGATTATAATAATATAAGAATAATCTCTGGCCCTGGCTGGGTGGCTCTGTTAGTTGGAGCATCATCTGGAATACCAAAACAGTGGTGGGTTTGATTTCTGGTCAGGGCACATACCTAAGTTTCAGGTTCAGTACCCAGTCTGGGCGCATATGTGACATGTCCAGCTCTACCAATCCACGCTCGTCACCAAAAGATTAACTGTTTGGACTCAAGGAATCCTTTACTTTCGGTTAGATCCTTGCCCATATGTTGTTTTAGTAAAATTTATGTCAATAATGTACCTTAAACCACACACATTGCACAGCATTATATCTGAATTATATTTTATAAAAATCTGCTTTTAATGAATAATATTCAGACATAGTCATACTATGAGAAGTTTTTGTTTTCATATAATAAAATATGAATAACTATGTGAAATAGTCTTGTGGTCAAATGAAATATTTTCTTTTGCAATTTAGATTATATTTATTAAAAGCATAACTGGAATATGCCCCTCCCCCCCAGCTGACACTAGCCTTTATGTCAGTGGGTCTCAAATAGATTGTTATATGTAGCATATTGACTATTAAAACAAGTCATTTCCTCTTATGACTTATAGATATAAATTTAGTTATATTATTTTTGCATCTGGGAAATCTTTATTTAGTTCAGGAAGGAAAGTCACTCAAGTGAATTGAATCTGAAATGAAAATAATACACAATGTTGTCTTCTGGAATATTTATAATGTCTGATATCTAATGAATAATAAATGGTAATGGAAACATCTATTTGGAAATCCCTGAAAAATTTGGCAATAGAATACAAACCCTGGCTTCAATTCTTGATCTTCCACTTTCTATCTATATGATTTTGGGCAAGTCACAAAGTAACTTTCAGAACTTACAGCTTTAAAAAACACAAAGTTAAATGTGTGTAGGTAAGGTCTACCCCATGAGTGATTGTATGAAGTATATAAAATCATACCAGTGAAAGTGGCTGAATGTAATAAGAAAAATACCCTTCGCCAAATTTTTAGATCACACAGTATTTTCCCTTCCCCCTACTTTAAAAAATATTGTAATTGAATAATTAAATAGCGATTTGTATATTTTTCCTTACTTGTATGAAGACTTCTATAAGCTCTTTAGGTCCCCTTGCAAGGTGCAGTGTGTCTGTGTTCAGACATATTCTTTGAAGTATTTACCCTCCCATCTATTTTTTGAATCATGAACCACGTACCTAGAGAGATCTCATGACTCAAAGTTAGTGATCACAGAATACCACATGGATCAGATCTGAAGATCCCCAAAAGCTTTGTATTAAGAATATGGGTTTTTTAAAATGTAAAAATCCACTTGTTATAAGCACTGTATAACTTTATAGAAGGCCAAGAGATGGTCCTGGATACTGAATCTGGAACTGGCTTCATGTCTGTAAAGTTTCAGAAAAAGCTAAAATTCAAAAATATCTTTCAGACTCTGTAAAAAACAAGGCTCTCTTACCCTTTGAGACAGCATGGTGGGACCTGGAGAATATTATGCTAAGTGAAACAACCCTGCCAGAGAAAGACAAGTATCCCATGATCACATTCATATGTGGAATCTAATGAACAAAATTAACTGACGAGCAAAATAGATCCAGAGACATAGAAGCATGCAACGGATTGATGTATTTCAGAGGTGAGGGGTGGAGAGTGGGGGGCGGGAGATTAACCAAAGAATTTATATGCATATATGCATAACTCATAGTGAAGGCCTGGGGAGGGTGGGCAGGGTGGAGGGGGTCATTTGTAATATTTTCAACAATAAAGATACATTAAAAAAAAAGAAGTTATGCGTGAGACATCACGCATGGAATGTTGGAACAAGAACTTCCAAGATATTGCTTCTCCATAAAAACAAGAAGGACACTGGGAAAAAACAAAGGTCACCATCAACCTCTTCTAAACTATAGAAATAACCCATTATCAATCAGAGAGATGTTTCATCAAGAAATTGCAGTAAGTTGAAAACCAATGGTTCCTCAATCCTGGTGAAAAACAGCAGCCTAGCAGCCACTTTAGGTGGCAGAACAAGTTTGAAGTTCTCAGAAAGCTTCATTTTCAGAGAAGTGTCATTATTTGCCTGACCTGGAAGTTCCCTGGAAATCCTCTCCACATGGCTCAACTTATTTGAATTGATTCAGAGTTCAGTCAGTGCAAACAGCCTTTTCTCTGAGGGTATGGTGGGAGGAGGGTGTGATATCATTAAATCCAATGTTCTATAATATTAAAATATATAATTTTAGTAGAGTAAATGAATTTACAAATTTCTAATTCTGTGTTTAATGATTGATGGATCTATTTCATAGACCTCAATAACTAATAACAGGTTTTATGCATTTCTTGAAGAATCACCTGTTTTTCTAGAAGGCTGTAATTTTCAGTCATCAAATTAAATAGGATATTATACATTCGAATCATTACAGCAGTGAATGAGAATACCTGTCTTCCATAGCAGGGATAATGATTGTGTGCTAGATAAGTTGTTTAAAATTTATTTCTTCTGCTAATATTGGCACTCTTTATAATGATTTTATAAAGTAGTTCTGTATTTTTCTAGCTGCTCAGAGTTTAGTGCTTAATGGTACTTCAACTCACATAGATCGTTGTTCAAGTTCAAGAGCCACAGGCACGTATATACATATTTTTA
>NW_006292574.1:442205-458240 GCF_000327345.1 Myotis davidii | reverse complement strand
GAGAGTTTTTATGATAAATGGGCACTGAATTTTTATCAATGTTTTTCCTGCATCTATTGATATGATCATGTAGTTTTTATCTTTCATTTTGTTTGTGTGGTGTATCAAGTTTATTGATTTGCAGATATTGTACCAACCTTGAATCCCAGGAATAAATACTTGATCATGGTGTATGATCTTTTTAACATATTGCTGGATCCAGTTTGCTAATATTTTGTTGAGGATTTTAGCTTCTATGTTCATCAGGGATATTGGCCTATAATTTCATTTCTTTGTAGTGTCTTTGTGTGGTTTTGGAATTAGGATAAGGCTGGTCTTCTTTTACATAGTTTTATTGGACTCTAATATAGGACCCTGTATCACTTATTATAATAATTAAGTAAGTACTTATGTCTTATTTATCTTTACTCTTTGCATCTCCAATAGTCTGCAAACACCATGAGAACAATATGAACTTAAGAGGTACTTATTGAATTAATATAAGTGGATAATTGATAAATTGAAGGTGCTATCATATATTTATCCAAATCTGTGGTGTGAAATTCTTGGTATATTCAATTTGAATAATAGAATTTCATTTTATATTTACTGTCAACTTGAAGATTATCTTATCTCTTCATCAGATTAGATGCAAAAATTGTCAAACTGAAAGAAACTGCCGTAAAATACTTTAGTGAT
This sequence comes from Myotis davidii, assembly GCF_000327345.1. Classification (NCBI taxonomy): domain Eukaryota; kingdom Metazoa; phylum Chordata; class Mammalia; order Chiroptera; family Vespertilionidae; genus Myotis; species Myotis davidii. The sequence goes on along the minus strand of NW_006292574.1, from coordinate 457,562 downwards.
TTTGATGAAAAAATAGGAAATGCTGACCAAGGAGACAGAGCATAGTAGAAGAGTAATAAGAAACTTATAGCCAGCCAAGGTTTCTGAGGTATAGAACACCAGTGTTCCTCAAATGTATAGTAATAAGTAATGTGATTTTTATACAATAAGACAGGCAAAGTATAAAGGGAAAATTAAAAAACATTTTTCTATGACATTTAAAAAACTATTTAGACAGAAAATATTTGGAAAGTTTGCTTTTTAACGCAGCTCTTCATTTAACCTTTTTAGAAGATTTGAATGCCCTCTAAAGAAAAACAAAAAAAAAGGGAGACTTTTAGGCACTAAAAAAGTACTACAGATTTTGGAGGGTGGGAAGTTGATTATTGAGAATGTTGAATTATTCCTGAGTTTGCAAATGTTTTTTTTTTTTTCTGTGATTAGGCCTTTTGTGCTTGTTAACTGTTACTTATTAAATTTAGGGTCCTACCCTCCCACAGAGACTGGAAGATTGGGGTACTAGATTCTTCAATGCTTACATTTCAAAGAAGCAGTCCCAGGTCCTTGAGAAATACATTTCCTGGACTGTGAAACTGGCAATGGTTTAGGAGAAGATTTAAATATGTTCCAAAAGATTTAAATATGCTCAGAGAAAGAATTTACAACTCCAAGTTTTCTAAAAGGGATGTCAGGGTCTTATTGTCAGAAACAAACGTGTCTAAAATGTAGGCACGCTAAGAGGAATGTTAAGGCCATCAGGTAAACGTCTGCCCACCGAAGCCATTTTGTTAACCACATTAGTGTATTACCACTGTCAAGGGTTCTGTTTTGTTGGAGGAAAACAAATCTTTGCTGTTGGCTGAAAGTGAGTTAGAGGAAGTGGTGTCCTCAGGACATGTGGGAGGTAAGCCAGGTAGCTTTGCTTCTTAAAGGTACAAACATTTTTTCTCAGATTGATAGATGACCTCTATTTAATCTTTTTCTCTAGGAGAAAGAGTAGTTTACATTTATTTTTAAAGGTTTTCCCATATATGTGTAAAATGTTTGCTTGTTATTTTAAGAATAAGATGCAAATCTTATATAATATATGTATGATATCCTATCTTTTTAAAAACCTTATGCAGATAGTGTTGAAAACTCTTCTTCTAAATAACCGTTAAATGAGGAAACTCGCATACTCACAAAGGACTAGTTTGCAAATGTGTGTGCACATTCGACTCTTCAGGGAGCTTTAAAAAGTATTGGTGCTTTGGTCCCATACACAGAGATGATGATTTAATTGGTAGTGTAGTGTGGGTACTCAATTTACAATCTCTCTATGTGATTCTAATGTGCAGCCAAAGTTGGGAATGACTATCTGAAGGGATAACTTTCAGAGTCCTAGAAACATTTTACTTATTAAGAGAAATAATGAGGAACATTCACTCGTGCATGAAAACATTTGGCAAAGCCAATTTATTCCTGAAAAGTATAGTAAGTTGTACTCTTTTTTCTATTCCTCTGTGCCTTCAAGCACTCGTCTAATGAAGAAACTTGACCAACCGACAAGCAGTGTGTTTGGCTCAACCTTGTATTAATTCAAGTGAGGCTCATACAACCTACTTTCAGTGATTACATACTGTCTTATAACTCACAGGTAGTAGAACTATTTTCTACCACTTGATTCATGATGATTATTATTTTTTTAAAATATATTTTATTGATTTTTTACAGAGAGGAAGGGAGAGAGATAGAGAATTAGAAACATTGATGAGAGAGAAACGTCCATCAGCTGCCTCCTGCACATCTCCTACTGGGGATGTGCCCACAACCCAGGTACATGTCCTTGACCGGAATCGAACCTGGGACCTTTCAGTCCGCAGGCCAACGCTCTATCCACTGAGCCAAACCGGTTTTGGCAATGATGATTGCTATTATGAAGGAAATATTTATTTTTTCAATATAATTAACTGATCTGTTAGAGACAGACATATCATATCATGCAATAATTCAGAAAATTAGGTTGCAAATTTTATATCTGCTTTTCACTGAAGAAAATTTTACATAATAATATTTCCTCATTTTTAAATTTCTTAGAAATATCATAGCAGAATGAATGTTCTCCAGGACCACTCTGCATGGTATTACATTTCCAAGAGAAACTAATTTTTAACTAGTTCATGATTAATTAATGACAGTTATTTGAAGACTTATGAAGACTTATGATGCATGCAAATATAGAGGAATAGATTTCATAACATTAACCTAAGGATTTTTCCCATGGAGTCAAATATCAGGCAATGAAAAAAGTTAGTAGTATTTCATGTATTTCTTTTGTGATCATATCTTATATACTTATTATTTAAAAATCAATCAAACTTTCTTATTTTTAAATTTTTTTTGTTAATCCTCACCCAAGAATATTTTTCCATTGATTTTTTTTTTTCTTTTAGAGAAAGTGGAAAGGAGGGGGAGAGACAGAGAGAAACATCGGTGTGAGAGATACACATTTATTACTTGCCTCCGCATGCGCCCTGATCAGGACCTGGGCTCAAGCTGCAATGTACAAGGTGTCCTTGATTGGAACTGAACCCGGGACCCTTCAGTTTGCAGGCTGATGCTTTATCCACTGAGCCAGTCAGTTAGGGCAATCAAACTTTCCTTTGGAGGAGACATTTTGCATTTTAAATCAAAGTCAAGCCTCTTTCCTCAACCTGATTGTCCACTTACTTTTTCAGTCCTTTTTTTTTTTCAAGGCCCAGCAGAAATCTCTCTTTGATGAGGAACTCCCTTAACTGTATCTCAGCATCAGCTTGTATGTGCTTTAGCTGTCCCACAGGTATACGCCTTGCCTTTTCAAATAAGGTTATAAACCTCAGCTTCTTGATTACTTTCTGACAGTTTTACTGCACTATGCATCACATAGGGTTAGGCACGAAGGACTCATTCAAGTATTTTTTGATTAATTGTGTAGGTCTCCTTTCCAAAATTAATGAGTCTGCTTCTTTGATCATACTGCATTAGATATTAAGGGCCCGAGTCTCGCTCATCCTCCCCTCCAAGAGTTCTTTCAAAGTAAATATTCAAAAACTTAAATTGCACACGATACAAAGCTACTCAATATGTCTGAATGCAGATTTTGCCTGGAAAAACAAAACAAAACAAAACAAATACACAGACTAGGAGAATATGGCTTAGGCCTGAGGACAAACTTGGGATTTTTACTTTTCCTGACTTTAACAGAACAACTTGTGGCAAAGGTTACCTTGATTTCTTGCTTTTGGGCAAAGAAACTGGAAGGGAGTAAGGAAGGGAAGGAGTGTTATTACTATTTTTATACTCAGGATGAAAATTAAGCTAGAATATAACTTCACGTAATTCTGCCTGCATAAATTTCTGAACAAACAATTTTTAAATTCAGGGTTTATTTTAGTATATAGCCAGGTGTTTTTAAAATAATGGCGATTAATTTCATAAACCAGATAGTCTTTAAACCCTGGTTTTCCTGAACGCTACACCTGAGACAGAAGTTTATTCTTGAGAAATTTATGTTGGAATTTGATGCCAGGAAGGAAGAATGAGACCAGGGCAGTGCAACAGCCAATACAAGAATGTATTTTTAAGTTGGCCACAGCTACACACGATCTGTTGCTTGATCTCGGAGGATCTTTCAAAATGGCTTATAAAACGTATCTCAGAAGCATGTGCTCAAGGAAGAAAGGGGCATGGCTTTATCAACTGATGGTGGTTCCCCATTGGTCAAGCATTGTCCCCTGGGGGACTGACTGTCTACCAGCTCCAGCTTGCTCATGAGTGATTGCTGAGTGCATTCCCAGAGGACACACCAGCGGGAACATCAAGAAGTCTCTGGGCAGCAAACAGGCTTGTATCCGCTCCAAACTAGTCTAAGCCTATCTGAGCGATTTGCCAGAACAAGGGGTTCACCTTATTGAGGCTGTTAGAGTTTAAAGTGACACAAAGGCAAAAGTCAATGCAAGCAGCTTCTAAAGTTGTTTTTGTTTCCTTTTTATCCCCCTCATTACTGGAAACCATTACTTCCTTTTATATTCCTTACTTGCCTCTCATACCAAATAATCTTTCCTATCTTTCTTCTTTGATGAGTTGTATGCTTTTATTGTCGCCATGACTATGGCTGTATCGTTATTTCCTATTCATGCCTCTCCTTTCTTAAAAAAAAAAAAAAATTCTGATTGATTAAAGGCCTGAGAGATGCTTTTGCACAATTAAATTATACTAGATGATTTAAACATACACATACCCCAAACTATATAACGTAATGGAATATAGCAGAACTATTTCTTCAAGAACATTTCTTGAAGAAATTTGACATTACTTGAAAAGTGCTTTCATTCCAGTGTAAAAGTCACTATTTTAAATTCTATCTAGTCATTGGTTTTCATACTTATTTGACTGTGACTCAGAATAAGAAACACATTTTACATTGTGATTCATTGCACATGTAGCTATGAATTCATAACTGTAAAAAAAATTCACAAATTAAAACTACTCTTTTTTATGTGGTACAATATTAAACTTTCTATTTTATTATATTTAATTAATTTTACAAACCCCAATCACATTCCATTAAATTTACCTCACCTGGGTTAATTATCTATAATATGCATTAGTCTATCTCCACTTAAATGAATTATATTTACCTGACATGTAACATGTAACAAATCAAACTGACTATACCTGTCCACCGCCTTCCCCCTCATACTCATTCATTTTCTTCACCAATCTTTCTCAGCCTAGTTAGTGTCATCATCATTCTCCCAGAAACTCTGACCCCCCAAAAGGTGGTGTCATCCTTGATTCTACGCTTTCCTTGGGCCGTTCCTACCCTACATTATATTGGCCTACTTCTCAGTCTCCACAGCTTCTATCCTAGTCCAAGTCAAATTATCAACTTTGGTTTTAACTACTATCATAGCCTCCTAAAAAGTCTTTCTACTTTTATTAGCAGGCTTCTTAGAATCTACTTATTCTCTTTTACACAAAAAATATTCATGTCAAGGGGACATGGTGTCTATTTTCACCCTAGTGGAAATCAATTCCTCTAACAGATGAGAAATACACTGGGGATTTGAGATTGTATCCCAAAAGTCAAGTGAATCATACCTCTCTTCCCTTTCCCATTGCATTGAGAATGGAATCTATCTAGGTCTTTGTCTTAATATAGTAATATTTTATTACTTTATTAATGTACTAACACTTTCCTTCTGGTTCTCTCTTGAACAAGCTAAAAATTCCTGCTTTGCTGTTGCTGACATGTTTTATCAGATCTCTAACTTGAGGCACTGCAAAACGACGTTCTCTCTTTTTCACATTAAAAGTCCCTCCTTCAAAAGGATCTGCCGTGAACAGCCAAAGCCCATCATCTTTATTCTATCATACATTTCTATTATCTCTATGTATTTTATCAATATTTGAAATGATATTATTTAGTTATTTTTTTATTTTTATGTACTTTTTTCAGCACTGGAATTTAAGTTCTGAAGGGACAAAATATGTATGTTTTATTCACAGCTATGTTCTTATCTTCTAGAAAGATAATAGGAAGTAAAAACTGTGTTCAGTGATTAAGTGAATATTATCTTTAGGCACAAAATACAAAAAAAGTATTCTTCAAGTATCTAAATTATATCTACATAAAATGCAGATTTATCACATTCTTCAAAAAATGCCAGGGAATGGTCATTCATATGTTTCTATAAATGGTCTCGAAAGCCTAGATATAATTTGGAAATAATATCAAAACTTTACATTTAAGATTAGCGTGGAAGTGAGCTGAAGATCAAAAAGCTCTCCTGGGTAGCATGCAAATGAGTCATTATGGAAATAAATAATTTGAAGTAATTGCTGTTACTAAAGGGGAGAACCAAGACACATTTTTTTCTCTCTCAACAATAGTAAAAATCTCCCCAGAAATTAGAACTGTCCAGAGACAGATTTGCCTTATGAAGAATTAATTTCCAGATTTCTAAGGCATCTAAGCCAGATTCAACAGCTATTTTCTACAGATGTAATGGTAGGCATAAAAGTATAAGGTGGGTACTTGACTAAGATGGCTTTTAAATTTATTTCCAGTACTGATAGTCTATGAATCTAAACTTGGCTTACATCTTGAACAAATAACAAATTTATGAGATAATTTTAATTTGCTAACATTTGCTTAATGTCAAACTTACTACATATAAGACCCCTTACTTCTATTGGGTATTCATTTCAAATTTTGTGCTTGCTATTTCTAAAATTAGTATACTTCTGAGACTTTATTACTTAACTAGAGGCCCAGAGCACAAAATTCATGCATGGGTATGGTCCCTAGGCCTGCCCTGCGATCAAGCCATCTTCCCTCGCTGCCCACAGCCGACCCTGCCCCCCGATGCCACCCATCCTGGTTCCCCATTCACCATCAGGTGATTGGAGCATGATGGCTGGGGGAAGGGACTGAGAAGTCTGCCATTTCCACCACTCGCCAGCCCTGCCCTCACCGCGGGTTGCCCTCTGTGTGTGGGGCGACTGGTGTGGCAGGGGCTTTGGCCAGGTGCCACCCACATCCCCCACCACCAACCCCTGGTTCCCTGTTTGCCATCAGGCAATTGGAGCCTGCCTTCCAGGGGAAGGGACTGAGCAGTGGTCAGTGCACCTCATAATGACTGGTCAAGGGGTTGTTCTGGTTGTTTCCCTGTTAGGGTCAATTTGCATATTGCCCTTTTATTTTATAGGATAGAGGCCGGGTGCACAGGTGAGCCAGCCAGCCTGCCCTGATGGGGGCCCCACTGGGGGCAGGGATGGCTGGGGCAAGGGGCCGTGGGCAATTTGCAAGCTGGCCACACCCCTTATCAGGATGGGGGTCCCCACTGGGGCATGGGGATGGCTGGGGAGAAGGGCCTCTGTCGTTCTGGTCTCTGCTCATTCTGGTCATTCCGCCATTTCAGTCACTGGGCTTTTATTATATAGGATATTTAAAAAGTAGCTTATTTAATATTTACAGTTTATCTCCATAATAACAATTTACTCATTTTCAATTGTTCTATTTTGGTTTCTACTCTTAACCTACAAATTTGGAAATATTTTAAAAAAATAAACACCTTTTTTTTAGAGCAGTTTGAAGTTCACAGAAAAATTGAAGGGAAGGTACAGAGGTATCTCATATACCCTCTTCTCCCACACATCCATAGCTTCCTACATTGTCAACATACCTCATCAGAGCAGTCCGTTTGTTGCAATGAATAAGCCTCATTTACACATTATAACCACCCCAAAGCCCGCGTCATTTATCATAGTTCATTAGTGGTGTTGTGCATTCTTTGGACATATATAACCATCATTATGAAATAGACTACTTTCGCTGCTCGAAAATCCTCTGTGCTCTGCCTATTCATCTGCCCCAAACCCTGGCAATCACTAATCTTACTGTCTCTGAGTTTTATCTTTTCCAGAATGTCATATATTTGGAATCATCCAGTATACAGTCTTTTTAAACAGGCTTCTTTCACTTAGTAATCAGCATTTACGTGTTTTTTTTGCATATATTTCCCTGGGTTGATAGTTCATTTCTTTTTAGGGTGGAATAGCATTTTACTGTCTCTCTGTAGCACAGTTTATCTATTCACCTACTGAAAAACATCTGATTGCTTCCCAGTTTTGGCAATTATGAGTAAAGCTGCTATAGACATTTGCTTGCAGGTTTTTGTGTAGACATAAGTTTTCAGTTCCTTTTGATAAATGCCAAGAAGTGTAATTGCTTTCTTGTATAAACAGTGTATGTTTAGTTTTGTAAGAAATCAGCCAATTGTCTTTCAAAGTGGGCATGCAATCCCGCGTTCCCATCATCAAGAAATGAGAGTTCCTGTTGCTCCACATCCTCACCAGCATTTGGTATTGTCAGCTTTTGGAATTTTACTAGTCTTATTTATCTGTTTATAAAAACCAAGAACTATTAGGGATGTATTTTTGTAACTGTATCCAATTTAGTCTTAATAATTTTCATAATATTAATTGTTCTATGCCAAGGTAGGCAAACTTTTCTTTAAAATTTCAGATACTAAATATTTTTGGCTTTGTGGGCCATTTGGTCTCTGTTGCTACTCTGCCATTTTAGATTGCAAGCAGCCATGGAGGCCATGTAAACAGATGAGCATGCTTGTAGTCCAATAAAATTTGCTTGACAAAAACTGGCAGAACACTGCTGACCTCTGCTCTGTATGCTACCATTGTAATGGTGCATATTCCATTGATATAGATAAAGACTAATTCATTTAGTCTTTGATGAGACATTTAAATTGTTCTCTATTTTTATTTTAGAAAACAGTTCTTTTATTAAAATAGTTTTGTTTGTGAAATATTATGTAATCAGATTCTTGAGTGCAGTTGTAATTCATTGTGAAATGAGCAGCCCTATCCTCTCTTGCCTCCTTGACAGTGCTAAGGATGTCCGACTAAGCCATCAGTTGGACATCCCCCGAGGGTTCCTGTACTGTGAGAGGGTGCAGGCCAGGCTGAGGGACCCCTTCAACCCACCCCCCAGTGCACAAATTACGTGCACCAGGCCTCTAGTAGAATATTAAAATCATTACTTGTAACAAAAAGATCATCAATGCTACCTTATTAATTTATAATTAGAGCTATAATAGAGCATCTTACAATGTATCAACCTGCAATGCATAATGTCAGACATAAAAATTATTGACTTGATCAAACATCCTTAGCGCTGCCGTGGAGGCAAGAGAGGCTCCTGCCACCGCTGCTGCATTCACCAGCCGTGACCCCGGCTTCTCGCTGAGTGGCACTCCCCCTGTGGGAGCGCGCTGAAATCCCTCAGTGTTTATACTTATGTTTGAGTATATTCTATACAAAAACATATATTTGTTGACTATCTACCAGCTCTCAAGTATTGAACAAGGTAATTGAGAAACAAGTGGAAGTAGTATGACTTCAAAGTTCTAGTCTATGAGGGAAATAGAGACAATTAATATTAAAAAAGTCATGATACTGATTAAAGCAAGACACTTTGAGAGCATAGTGGACAAACATTTAGCCCAGCTTTGAAAGTTCAGTTTCCAAAATCTGCAGAAAAAATTTGTTCTATTAATCAGAGACCATGATTTGCCATTTCTATTACCAAATTGGTGCTCCAATTCATCATTTGTCTATAGTGACAAGAAACTAGTTGAAGGTTTGCTAAATGATGTTGAATTACTTCTCCGTGACAGAGGACAGGGTCCAGTCCTACCTCATACACTTCTGTTGCCATGGAGTCCAAATTAAATGTTTCCCTGATCAAATCAAAGCATACACACCCTCGTCTATTCATCCTCATTTTACCACACAAGCTACAGCTCGTATCTCTGATCTCTCTCGCTCATGACAATAGATGAACTGAACATAAATGATTTGAAAATACCACCTGCTCAAAGCCTAATACAAAGGAAAAAATGTGGTGGTGCTGTTTGAAATGGAAATTAATTAGCTTAAGCCCAGCATGTCACATATTACCAATCATGAAAACTGTAAGTTACTGAGTACATCGGATGCGATTCTTTGTGACGGATACCTGTTTTGTTTGTTTTTTTCTTTAAGAATTTCCCTCTGAAGACTGTCAAGGGCAGAGTGTGACTGATGAGACCACTGTCGGCCTCTTTCTACATCACAAGTGTTTGAGGCACAAAAATAATAGCAGTTGTTTTGAAAGTAACAGTTTATCAATAAAATGAATCACAGGGCCCAAAAGGTGGCCTGCCAAGCATTCAGTTGTGACCTACAGCTGTCCTGATGTAAATAATGAGAGAAAAGATGGTTTTACAGCTCAAAACCCAAAGTTTTTTCATGTGCTTTATACCTAGAAGTGAGGGACACAAATCATTTGGGTTTGCCTTAATATTTGAGCAAAAACAATTCAAGGGAGCCATTAGCTACCAATAAATAAAAGAAGCTCTGAGAGTAATCACTAGCAAATCAGTTTTATCTGCCTCTTTCTTGCTTCTCCCATCTTCTAGCTTGCCTCACTCCTCCTCACTTAAAATTCCATACTTTTAAGCAGTGTAGTCTCTTTTCCAGATTTTCAGTTCAGTTGCTCAAGTGGTACTTAATGCTGCAAAGTTGTATTTGACTAGCAGTTTATTGCTTTATTTGTACATGTAACAGAAATTTGGTCTTACTCAAGTTTCGAGTATATATGTTTTTAAGGAAACAGTCAGATGCTACCAAAATCTAGACATTAAAATTGAAAGAGTATTAATCTACTTACCAGTCTTACAAGGTAGGATAGGGGTTCTGAGTTTGGAAAAATGGGTTGGCTATTATTCTCCCACAGATTATAGTAGAAGAACTCAGGAAGGATGCTGATTAGCTGATGGTAACATCATAAGTCAGCAAGATGCAAACATTGTTAAGCACCTACTATGAGTCAGAAACAATGCCAAGTACTATACATGCATTATAGGTTACCCCTCACAGTAATTTTATGAATCAGGTATCCACAGTAGGCAGAATTTTAAGATGTCCCCAAGATTCCTTCCCCTGGTATCCATAAATAATCTCTTTCATTAGGTGTGAGCAGGACTCTAAAATATGATGCAATATTACACTGATGATTATATTACTTTATATAGCAGAGGGGATTTTGTAGGCATATTCATATTTCCAATTTTTTGGCTTTGAGTTGATCAAAAGAAAGATTATCCAGAATGGACATGAACCAATGAGGGGAGCTTCTCAAAGAGACCAGCAAAACTGAAAGTATGAGAGAGTCTTCTGCCGAAGGAGCAAAGTGCCATGTTGTAGAGGGAATAGTGGGTGGCATCTATTAGCCGAAATAGGTGCCTGATTGACAGCAAGCAACCAGAAAGCAATGATCTCAGTCTGACTGACACAAATTACTGAACCTGTGATCCTGGGCAAGGACTCCAAGCCTCCGGTGAAATTGTAGCTCTGACTGACTCTGATTTCAGCCCGGTGAGCCTTTGAATAGAGGACCCAGTTAACCTTTGAGCATACTTCTGCAAACAAAACTGTGAGACGATAGGTCTGTGTTATCTTAAATGGATAATTTTTGAGAAAATTTGCTACATAGCAATAGAAAACAAATGAAAGACCTCTGTATATTATGTTTCTTTTAATTTTTCAAACAAGAAAACTAAGACTTAGGGATATTAAATAACTCTTCCAAAGTCACATGGTCTTGCCAGTCAAGGCTCTTTGCCCCTAGAAATCACATCGTGTCCACTCCACTTCATTAAGCAGCACTATCCATAATAGTCACTAGCCATGTAGGAAGCATATATTTTAAGGGCTGGTAAGATAGATAGATACCAATAATAGGCAAAAAGACAATAGTAGAGGTACTAGAACCCTGCATTCAAAATGGAGAGTAAGGGGGTAACTACAGAATGCAGCCCCAGGAAAGAACTAAAGTGACCATGTACTTGGAGGAGTATACAAAGAAACTGTACAGCCCATTCAGCCAGTTCAGTGTATTGTTAACCCTTCATTATAATACCTAAACTCGTAGGCAAAGAAAAGGCTTTCCACAGATCTTTTTTTCTTATAAAAGCATGTTTTATTCTATTCAAGTGAACAGAGAAGAATTGTAGCTCAAAATGAACTTTAAAGCAATCATAAGAAAATTGAAGTAAGCTTTAGAAAAAGAGCTAAGGGTTTAGAAATTTTAGAGCAATGACAAACACTGGAACCAGCAGTTCTGGGTAAACAAAAATAACTTATATAGCTACAGACTGAAAAATGTGTGTGTGTGTGTGTGTGTGTGTGTGTGTGTGTTGCAAATGCTTAAGATCTACTCTCAGCAAATTTCAAGTATGCAACGCAGTATTACTAATGATAGCCACCATTTCTACGTTAGAACCTCATAACTTATAACTGAAAGCTCATACCCTTTGACTAGCATTGCCCCATTTCCCCCATGTACTGAAATAAACCAGTCAGCAAAATATGCAACTTTCTTCTGAAATGTTTGGTAGGGCAGACGTTAAAGTAGAAAAGGGGTAAAAATGTTCACTCAGAGCTGTGATTTGGCAGGAAGGTTGTGGTAGAAAGAAATTAAGATGAGTTGTTTGGATTCCGAATGATTAGAACAATATGGATGTCCTGAGGATCTGGATTTCAGAATCAGTTCCAGTGGAATTTTGGTAACAAAGAAGAAAACACCTAGAGCAGTGGTCAGCAAACTGTGGCTCAGCAACCCGCGGCTCGCGAGCCACATGCGGCTCTTTGGCCCCTTCAGTGTGGCTCTTCCACAAAATACTGACTTCTGTGCATGGGCCACGAAGTTTCAATTGCACTGAACGTGCGTGGCCGCATGTGGTATTTTGTGGAAGAGCCACACTGAAGGGGCCAAAGAGCCGCATGTGGTTCACGAGCTGCGGTTTGCCAACCACAGCCCTAGAGAGTTTAGGTACCCATTCACTGAACTTTTTACTTAAAAACAGTACTCCTGCCCTGATCAGTTTGGCTCAGTGGATAGAGCGTAGGCCTGTGAACTGAAAGGTCCCAGGTTTGATTCCGGTCAAGGGCATGTACCTTGGTTGTGGGGACATCCCTAGGAGGAGGTGTGCAGGAGGCAGCTGATCAATGTTTCTCTTTCATTGATGTTTCTTGCTCTCTATCCCTCTCCCTTCCTCTCTGTAAAAAATCAATAAAATATATTAAAAAACATAACAATAAAAACAGCACTCCCACCACAAATGTGTTTTTGTGTATTGGAGGAGAAAGTTTATTACTCCTTATTCTTTTACAAATTTAAACACCTAGGAAACTGGGGAAGGGACCTTAAATTCATGTCTCTCACTGCCCCCCTCCCATTATAATAGGATTTATCTAAATATATTAAAAATACATGAAAAGTCAGCATACTATATATTTCCCCCAGAAACATACAAGGGAACTTCTATGCGAACTTAGTGATCAATCATCTCAAATTGTGGCTAAACTGCAAGCCCTGGAATAACCTCATTAGGCCCTTAACACAGAGATGTAGGGAAGATGTGGATGATGCATTGCTAAGGGCTGAAAATGCCACATTATATGAGTCACTCAGGGCAACATTACCTCACCACCTTACAATTAATAAGGACCTTATGTCCTTGGCAGGGTGATAGCCTCTTACACAATGACTTATTAGTAAATCCAAAAATGAAACATATAACTATTCTTAGAGATACAAAGAATGTTTCCCTCAAAGAAAGAATATCCAGAGTATTAAAAAGGAAAAATAAAGAAAATTAGAATAAAACGGAAATCCAATGGGAAATAAGTATTTAGCCTAGACAATGATGTAATTGACTATCAAATTGGTCACCAAAGCCTTTTCTCAAACATACACTGGTACAAATTTAGAGTAGAGAGAGAACTTGACTTTGACATGCTATTCAATATTATCCCAAATTCCATACTTGGAATCTCACAAACTCTATGCTTCCTCTTAACATAGATGTAAGCTACATCAAATGTCCAACAAGCTAAAAAAAATATTTGTCAGTGTAGACCTTCTATTTGTAATAAATAATTTTGATGTTTTAAAATAAATGACAAAATAATCTTGTAATAAATGTTTTTCCTTTTAAAATAATCTTATAGATTATAGTCCAAATCTATGACCCAAAAAACTCATTAAATATATAAAAAATAAACATGTAAACAACAATGTGAAAAACTGTCCAACCTTGCAGAAGTATGGTATTATTTGAGCCTAGGTCTTGACAACTTTCATTGGATGTAGGAATCTGAGGATATCTCATTGTTGGGCCATTGTTGGAAGAAAATTTTGGAAACAAAAAAGACAGTGATGTTAATATGACAGTTGCAATAATTAATTTAAGTAGCAAAGTATTTCCAAATAAATATGTCTTACAGTGGTATATTAAAAAGATGGCCCTTTAGCACAGTACTGATGGGTTGGTTACAACTAGACTGCAGTAGAGTTAGCTCTGTCCAGAACACTTCTATGAGACTGTCAATTTAGCAGTTTCAGCTAGAAAGGTGAAGAAACTCCAACTTTATGTGAAATAATTGAAATAAGAAAAAACTTAGGCATTATTGTGGGAGTAGGAATGTGATAATTTTCTTCAATAGATAAAAGAATAAGCATATTAGATTTCTATCATGGGTTTAAGAAAAGCAATATATTATGTATCATTTAATTATATACAATATATATTTACATTATATACAATTATACATATTTATATTTATATTATGACTATATAAATATATTATATATGTGTGTATATACATATGTATATATATGACTATTATTTAGCCAAAACAACTTCTCTCATAATTGCCCAAACATCGAAACAATTGATAAAGATACCAAGTTGATTATATAGGTATAACATTAGTGATTACTTTTTAGGGGTGTTTAGGGATGTGTAGCATCAAATGGAAAAATATATTTGAGCAGATGGCAATTTGGTGGTTCTTGGGCTAAATGCAGCCCAAATGATCTGTTTGTTTAACTATATAATTTCATTTAATATTAATATTACTATACATTGGCCCCACCCTGTGGTGGCATTTCAAAATTATTTGGACATTATATGATCTTGTGAGATTCTGACAAGAATTACCTAGTATGGTAATTTGAAACTCACAAAAAATCTGTCAGAAACATTTCCCATTGCCTGGGATATGTGCAGAAAGAATTTGGAGAGTACTTACTCTTTTAGCTATGATGGAGTACTGAGAGACAATTCCATTTTGCCCTAGAGGTTTATAGGTTAATGAGAGGAACCCATATTATAATGATAAAAGTAAGAAATGAATCAGGATGAATTAAAAAAACCATTTACTGCCATGTAAACCACTCAGTTCTGGACCTGGTTGGTTTATTTGCACTAAAATAAATGACTTATGAGTGGATAAACTAAAGCAATAAAAAAGAAAACTAATTACAGAAAAAGACACTGAATAAGCTTATGCAAAAAATTAAAGGTTTGAACAAGAAAAGACTCTGTATGTGTGAGTGTGTGTGTGTGAGTGTGTGTGTGTGTGTGTGTGTTTGTGTGTGTATACTTGTGCATGTGGTGGGGTGTTGGGAGTGTTAATTGGCTAAAAGAAAACATATTAAAATAAATCACACAATTATGTTGTCATCAAGAGGCAAAACTATTTCATAAAGAAAAGAAAAAAAAGGATTTAAATAAGCCTTGACAGAAATGCTGAAAGCATGTTCACGTAATGTGTCAATACCTTTGTGCCTTTACTTCTGGAAAAGTAATTACTGGGAAATTATTTTGGGGGTTGGGAAGGATTTAAGGCAGCGGTTCTCAACCTGTGGGTCGCGACTGCTTCGGAGGTCGAACGACCCTTTCACAGGGGTCACCTAAGACCATCGGAAAACACATATATAATTAC
>NW_006292574.1:431278-442124 GCF_000327345.1 Myotis davidii | reverse complement strand
CACCACAACATGAGGAACTGTATTAAAGGGTCGCAGCATTAGGAAGGTTGAGAACCACTGATTTAAGGCATCATCATTAAGGCTGAGTTGGACATTGCTCAAGGACTCTGCTTCCATTGTGGGCATTAACACTTTCTCCATTAACATCATTTCCAAACTCTTCTGGATGTCGGTTCAAATCACAGCTCTACTTTGCCCAAATTAGAAAACCACACTCAGGAAATAGAGAAAGTCCTCTTAGATTATAGATAATGCTAGTTACATGGCAAAACCTGCATTAAAGAAAAAAAGAAACAAAAGACATTAAGTACAGACAGACAGAAAAGAAAGAAGGAAAGGAGGGAGAAAAAGAGAGAGAGAGAGGAAAATTCAAAGTATGAAGAGTTGATTGAATTGCAGTTGTATAGGTATCAAGGTTTTGAGTTTATTTATTTGTTTGGTTCCTTCATTTGATTTGAATGAATACAAAATGAAAGGAAGAACTTATATTTCCTTACATGTCCTTATACAGATTTGTTAGTATTAAACCTGAAGCCAATGATAGACCCAACATGGACTTTCTCTACTGAGATCTCTGACCCCATAAAGTGTTATTGGCATAGAGTGGTGTTTTACAAACAGACCTTGGGGCCAGAATTTGAACCAGTACTTGACTTTTTGGATACTTGGCCTTTTATTACTATAGTTTCCTCATCTAAATATGGTTTTAAAAATGAGACTTCTCTTTACATGAGTTAATATGCATTAAGTCTTAACCAAGGAGATAAAAAAGAGAAGTGTGTCCTGTTAAAGTAAATTCTGGAACATCAGCGTGGCCGTTGGAGAAGGCGGCTAGTTGACAGTTAAGGCAGATATCCTCTGACTTCCAGAAAGATCCTGTCAAGTCAGCAGCAGGCAGAATGCTAATCAGTTTAATAGCTCCATTAATTACATGTGGCACTTTCAACACTGAGACGTAAGTGACATTTATTGTTTTATTCCCTGTCTCAGAGACAAGATGCCTGACCTGAGACCACTCAGGTTTTTCAATTACATTGAGTTACTTCTCAGACTCACCAGCCATGGCCTATTTTCCATTCCCCAGTCACAAAACATATGTTTCCACACCATCCATCATCCTTTTACACACACATCACAAAAATGCATCTTTTTGGTTAAGCAATGTAAGATTTCAATGTCTATTTTGCTATTTTCTTTCTTAGATATGTTAAAAGATAAATTGTCGGGACATTTTTGCCAGTGAATAATTAAACTTTGTCGTTTTCATGCTGTGACTTTTGTTTCTTAAAGGATTAAGATGTTCTTTCTGTTACAGAAGTGATTATGAAACACTTTGAGTTACAAAATTTCACTTCAGTGGTCTACAAATTAGCTCCCTTGGGGAATGGAGGGACAGCTCTTGTGTTTCATACTCAATTTCATTGAGACTGTCCAGCCCTTCTGATTTTGGCTTTGGAAGGAACAGATTTTCAAAATCAAACAACTATAATTATTTTGATATTACACTTTTCTAAGTCTGGCTGATTTAATGAAGTGATCCTTTAAGTTTATTCATTTAAAAAGTTGTATCCCAGACAGCACTCCTTTTAATGTTGAGAAAATACCTTGGTCAACTAAATTCTGATCTGTGCTTTTCTTTTATTGGGTAAAATAGGATTATGGCTATATTTAGAAACCTGAATCTTCTTGCCTTATTGGTTCCTTTGATTCTACTTTCAGTTTTTAACATAAGGGTGGGCAGTGAGAGGCAATCATGAGACACTAGCTAGCAAATGTCTAGTAAAATGATCCCTGTAATTTACACTCAGTATCAGTGAGGTCATCTCTGCCTGGTTCATTTTAAACAACCACCCTTTTCACTTGGTTACTTAGAACTGTAGTTCATTAACAGTTGCTGACAGTTTGCCAAATGTATATTTACCAGAATTGGAAGAGGTAAACAAGTGTTCATCTTTTCATTTATAAACGATTGCAGAGCTGGTGCCAGGTATGAAATGTGAAGCCAATTGAATTAAATAGTGCTTTAGACACATCTTGCCTTAAACAAGGAAGCATCTGGTAGGTAACACAGACAGGAGAATAGGCCATTATAATCCAGTGTGGCATGTTTAACTATTAAGTTTAAGTATAGTATGTATACAAAAGAAGCCACAGCAAGTTAGGAGCATTTTGCAATCCAGGAGAGTCAGTACAATAACTGGGGAAACAATGAAAATAAAATGCATAGAGTTAAAAGAAAGTCATTTTCTTATTCACCACTTCATAGATTAGGTATTTGATTCCTTCATTAGCCATTGCTTATCCAAGGTTACCAGTAGAGCAGAGAATAAATCTAGGATTGCTGAGCCGCCTCTGTAGATACCTCCTTTTTGGACAAGTAAAAATTAGTGGATGTACAAAACATTAATAAAACTTCTTACTCACTTTATTTTATATTTATCTACCAGATAGACATATAGAAAATTCTCAAAATTTCTACAAAAACTACCCAATAAGTATTTAAAGATAGATATAGGAAAATGAATCAAATGGATATCTTACAATAGAAAAACTATTTCCCCTGAGTCATTATAAAATTCCCCGAGGAATTATCCTGGAGGTTACAAACATTTTAATAGAAGTTATATGGAGTCTTTGTTGACATTTCACTCTATCTTTGGTAAGAGAAAAGGAAGAGATGTAGTTCCATAGCTAGGTAAGTACCATGGCATTTTATGGTGTCATAAGATTTATTATAACCTGAGATGATATATTGTACATCCTCTAAAAATTGTTTCCCTAGAGATTTAGTGGAAAAACACTTTGTCCCTAAACTGTACTACTATAAGAAAGTGACTCATTATTTTGACAAGTAGATCTATCAGAGCTACCTACAGGCCCAGGCTGCCCGGATTAGTAATGACCTGGGAAATAAATTGGCCATTCCAGAACTCTCTACTCAGTTTGAAGAGAGGCAGTGACATCACAGCTCACTCTAGACTCTAATAGATGCTCAAAGGAACAAGCTTGAATCCCAAGGACTTATGGAGCCATGCTGGCATAATGTCCTTACCTCTAAGACTAATTTGCAGGTCAAGTACAAGCCTAGGTTAAGGGTGTCTGAATATTACGAGCTCAGCGTCCCTTCTTTTATAGGGTAAGATTCATTTAGCAGAATATGATTAAAATGATTAGAGATTGGCTCCAGAGTGTGCCAGATCTGTGTCTGAATCATAGCATTGTCATTTGCTAGATTTATAACCCTCAGAAATTTTCTGTAATGTTCGAAGGTTTGATTTTCTTAGACCCAGAATGAAGTTATAATAACTTACATCTAAGTTATGAGTAGTGGTGAGTTTCCATGTACTCACTTATTGAACAGCTATTAAAACCTGACCTATGTTAGACATGTTTGCAGCAATGATCTTTCCTTTTTACAGCATGCATTTCAGTTTATGGTGATAGCCAATAAACCAATTAATAAACAATGCATGCACCTATATTTTTATATAGACTATCTGCATTGTAAGTACCATAATTTTACAGCGTGTAAAGGAAGTGGATCATTTTAGATGAGATCACCAGGAAAGGCCCTCTGAGGATTGAAAATGCCTTCTTGTGAATAGCTTGGGGGAAAAAGATTTCCAAATAAAAAACAACAACAAAAAAACCAGCCAATAAAAATTCCCTAGGTTGAGAAAAATCTTAGAATATGCAAGAAACTGAAAGATGGATATTATGGGTGGAGGAAAATGAGCAAGGGCAACAAGTTATGAAAAATAAGATTGAAGTATGAATCAGGGGCTTTGGTGAAGGCTGTGGGATTCAATTTAAGATAAATAGAAAAACATTCAAGCAAGAAATGGATATGATCTGCTGGATGTTTTCAAAAGATCATTCATACTACCTTGAAGTGAAGGAGTCAAGATGGAGACAGAGAGATTTGTAAGGATGAAAGCGGTAGATATCTGTATTAAGGTGATAGTTATAAAGATGGAGAGAAGTACTTGGATTTAAGATACATTTTAAAGATTTAAATTGACAGGACTTAACAGTAAATTGGATGCAGGAGACAGGAAAGGAACACACTCAAATATGATTTTTAGGATATTGGCCTGAGTAATTCGGCAATATTGGTACCCAGTTTAAGATTGAGAAGAGCAGAAAAAAACAGATTGTCAGAGAGGAGGGATATGCACAGTGAGGAATGATATTGTCAGGCATGCAACCAAATGTATATACCTGGAGTACTGAGCGTGATCAAGGCTAAATGACACACATCACTTTAAAATTTTATATATTTTTAAATTGATTTCAGAGAGGAAGGAAGAGTTAGGAACATCAATTAATGGTGAGAGAGAATGCTTGATCAGCTGCCTCCTGTATGTCCCGTACTGGGGATCGAGGCCACAACCCAGGCATGTGCCATGACCAGAAATCGAACCATGACCTCCAGGTTAATAGGTCAATGCTCAACCATTGAGCAACATCGGTCATGTTGATACACATCAGTTTTAATGCATAACTCAGTTTGTACTATGTCTGTACTATAAACTCAATAACTATAAGCTTTTAAAAAATGGGTAATATTTTAAAAGTGCAATGGCAGAAAAATTTACAATTGGTAATTTTCTAAATCTGGTCTTAAAATTATGAACATCATGCAGAGAATACCATTTCTACCTTTTAAATGCATCTTAACTTCTGTAGGGGCAACAAAGAGAGTGATGCTTACGTTTTTGTGTTTTTTTTTTAAACCCAATATTATGCTGTTCACAATTTGGCTTAGTTAAAAAAAACAACAACACCTCATTGCAAGTTCAACATCATTATCAAAAGGATGGTAAGAGACAAATCCACATAGATATAAAGCATGGGCAGTATTGTCATATGGGAACTCTAGTTCTACCACCATTGACTCTGTCATGAGGTAGCTACTGAATATCTCTGAGCCTCAATTTCCATATCTGAAAAATACAAATTATAATGGCAACCATGTCTGGGATTTAAAGAGAATTAATTAAATAAAGCCGGGTAATATATGCTGAGTACCTAATGCATGTTTATAAATGTAGAAGTATGGGGCAAGCAATAGTGCTTGCAATATGTTATTATGAGAGTGTCAAAAAATTTATAGACTAGAAGAGTATTTTAACAAATTTAAATGTTTAAATGTTTAAATATGTTTTCACAACACATATCTTGGTTTTAAAAAGGAGAAAACATCATAGGAAGAAATAGTGCAAGGATTGAGAAATACTTCTTAGCAACATATAGTTGCCAAAATAAACAGCAACTTCACTGTGGTGTTTCCATAATGGAGAGAGCATTTGAGTTTATACATTATTCACACTTTCTGAATCTGAACTAAGCAATGAGAAGTGATGAAAAGAAGAAGCATGTAATGGATTTTTAAAAGGCGGGTACAGGTTTATATTGAAATGATACACCACTCCCAAATGAGAGCTCATGCAAACATTATAATAATGTCCAATTACCTTGATGATGAAGTAACAGAATTTTCCACTTTTAAGACCTTTTCTTTTCATACTGCTCTAATTATTTTCTTTAAGAAAAAATAGGCGCAAAATTTACTCAAATCAACTCAACTTTTATACTTTTTGCCAAATTAATAGGCAGAAATTTACATAAGCTGCTATTGCGTTCAATTTCTGCAAAGCATTTAAGTTCAGTGTGGGATTTTGTGTAGGGTATTTTGTGTCTGTAAATGTACTGCTGATGTTACTTAAAAGGGCACCAGTAGGACTGAAGATGGTAATTTCTCCATCTTCCTTGCTTATTTCTGCTCGCAGTGGTTCTCAACCTTCTGGCCCTTTAAACACAGTTCCTCATGTTGTGACCCAACCATAAAATTATTTTCGTTGCTACTTCATAACTGTAATGTTGCTACTTTTATGAATCGTAATGTACATATCTGATATTCAGGATGGTCTTAGGAGACCCCTGTGAAAGGGTCATTCAATGGCCAAAGGGGTTGCGACCCACAGGCTGAGAACCACTGGCTTAGAGGTTGTTTGTAGCTTCTCTTGCAATTGGTAGTTGAGCCGAGTCACCTCAAGAGCTTTGATCTGTTTCTATGATACCCATGACCTATTTCTATGTTAGAACTTCTCTTACAAACCAATTCTCCTTTCCAGAATTTCAGGCAAGATAAACCCCAAAGAGCCAGGTTTCTGCTATCAGAGAATTATAGCTATGGAAAAGGAAGGAAGGAAGGAAGGAAGGAAGGAAGGAAGGAAGGAAGGAAGGAAGGAAGGAAGGTAGGTACTCCCCATGGAATTGAAGGTGTCAGTGTAAACTCAGGGGATATATTTGTAATATACAAATAAATATAGATGTGTTTGGATATGTATCTATTTATGTGTGTGTGTATACATATGTATGTATCTATTCTATTTCCCTGCCCTGCCCACTGAAAAAACTAGAAGTAATGAAAACCTAGCAGCAATGGCAATACCAGATTACATATCTTGATTGCTAAATACCACTCTCTTTTAAAAGGAACAAAGGCTTCTTTAGAGAAATTATTGATTCCAAGTCTGGGGCTCATGGGGATAAAATGATTTACTTGTCCTGTAAGTGACATTTTCTTATAAGTGGTAATCTGCAGACAATTAGGTCTGTATATTAGATTAGAGACCAGACTATGACCCATGCGCAAAGCCACCTGCTTTTGGCATATTTGATTTTGAAAATGAATTTATATTTAACACAGCCATGTCCTTTCATTTATATATTTCCTCTGGTTGCTTCTGAACTACAACAGCAGATTTGAATAGCTTTGACACAGTTGGTTACATATGTGACCATTACAGCAATTTTATGATAAAAAACCTGGAGACAAACAAATAAGTAACTATTTAACTAAATAATACTCCAAGAAAATTATACTTATGAGTCATATAAATGACATAGATTTTTTATTTGTTGATTTGAAAAGTGATGAGGACATATATAAACACATATAGTATTTATGTATATATATATATATATATAGTTATTTAATATGTATTTATGTACAGGATGTGTCAAAGTAGGTTTATCATTTGAGTCTGCAAAAGAGAATTCTTATATTATTTATTAATTATTGCAATATTCCATCCAAACAACTGTATATATAATACAGGAAGAATCAGCAAATATTTGATTACTTAACATTAACACTCGGAAAAGAGTCAGCCACTTTTCATTTTGTACTTTTTTATGCACAATATGGTATTATTGGTTAAGAAAGTAAAGAATATATAGGCAGTGAAATTATGGATAGTTTTTATTTTCTTTGTAGTTTGCTATATAGTTAAAAATCCAATATGTGTTCTAGTTGTAGGGTGTCCCAAAAATGTATACACACACTTTAAATAATTATAAAGGCAGTGTCTATTAAAATTCATTTCATTTTCAAAATTGAGCTATCAGCTGTTATAGTATGTATACATTTTTGGCGGGACACTTTGCATATTATGAAAGGGAACATATTATTAATAGCACTGATGCTAGAGATTGGCTATAAATTGAAAAATGTTCTTGTGAATTTTTGACATTTATATAAATAAGTGAAAATAAATAAGATTACATTGAAAAAAAACAAACAAAAATTAGGAAATGCATATGCATGCAAACAACAAATTATCTTGCATAGTTCTTGGTATAGAATAAGCATTCTTATGTTTTAACTCTTTTGCTATTTTTGTTGCTATTGTCATTGTTCATATTAAGCTACAGCATACATCAGTTTTTTACACAATATTTGGAAAATGTGAGAAAATAACCTCATTTAAGATGGTAATGATTTCACAAAAGAACTGATCTTTAAGATATTTTTTAGACGACAATGCCAGAAGACTATTGCTCAAGATGGAAAGAAAGGCATGTTTGATTTCTCCTCCTTTGTCGATTAAAATATCAAGTCTCTGTTTTGAGATCTTTAAGAAAATTCTGTGACCTGAGAACAGAGATAACTGAATCTGAATACTTTGAGAAGAGACTGATTTTTATTTCTCTTCCATCCAGGATATAAATCTGCAGAGACAGCTATCCCGATAAACCCGTGCTTTCCCTTTGGTACCATGCCATGGATACTGTGAGAGAAATCAGCAATCAACATAGGTAAAACTCAGATGGGATTGTAGAGTGGACATTCCTTCAGTTGCTGAACTGGGAGTTTAACTCTGTTCCAGAATTAAGTTCTGCCCTAAGAAGTGGACTGTTTGTGCAGTAGCAGGTGTGTATACTAACAGAATAATTTTGGTTTTAATTAGCAATATTTCCCTGCAAAATAATTATGTATGTTGTTTACTCAACTTTTTAAAAGGGGCATTAATGTTTTTGTAATCTCCTTTCTTCCCAGATTACACTTTAAGGTATTCAAAACATTTGTTTTTATTATGAAGGGAATACAAAATAGGTATGTCATTTATGGCAAATTTATTTCCTACAGAATATTCCAATCAGATATTCAAATAAATAAGCTCACAGTCTTATATGCAGCATTCATTTAAGGTTTACAAATTTTATTGGAGTTTTTAATTATAAAGAACTGAGCTTTAAATCTATGGCAGAAAAAAATGTTTGCGACATCCATAAATGAATAGTTCCCAAAGGAAACCTCTACAGCTGCCAGAGCTCTCATAGGGCTGCATGGAAGTGTGAGGAGGGGCAGTGTGTGTCTAGCATACACTGAAGGCTGGGCTGAGTAATTGCTTTTTGAACTAAATAATAGTTCGTTGAATTCAGACTTTTCACACAATAAATCCAGAATGGAAACGTTACTTTTGGAAACGTTTCTTGAGAATTTGGTATAGGGTTATCCTTTGAACTCAAGATCTTCTATGTGTTTGTTGAAGTTTGTTAAGTTCATAGAGACTACTGCTATAGGGCAGAATCAACTTGATTTCCTTGTTTGAAAGTTGGACTGTCTGTTGGCAATTTGTGGAATTTTGGGAAAAGGTGAAATGGGTTTGTGTTTCTCAGAGAGGCTACATGTCAGAAAATCAACTGTATTCTTCTAAAGACAGTCTAAAAAGGTCTGGATTACAAGCCTACAATACCTTACTTTAACATGCTCAACTTAACTTCTGAGGATTGTGCAGCTAATGGCTTCTGATATATTTTTTTCATGATGGGATTCACAGAAGCAGCCTTAATATATTCATGTTACAACCAAGCAGTCATTATGCAAAGAAGGAAAATGTTTAATTAGATTTATTAGGAGTTTCAACAGAGAGATTATCTATATCATATGTTTCTATCCATTAATTATATGATGTATTATTAGAAAAATGTAGTTATTGAGGAATATTGTTGTAACAATATGCCACTGATTACTGTTTGATAAAAATCGTCCTGGTAAGTGCTGCCAGACTGTATGGGGAGGCAGAAAGTGTGACTGACTGTTGAGAGGCAGTGTCATAGTTGGTTAAATCAGTGTCTTTTTTTTGAAAGGCTATTAATCTGTAAAAACCAGATATTCAAAAGCCACAGTCTCACAACCATCAAATAAATATTGAGTACACACACAGTTTAAATGTATGTACTAACCGCAGCAATCAGCAGTGACCACATTCTAAGGAAGAGGCTACTCACTCTTGCCTTCTCAAGAAATGAATTAAAAGCATATTTTCAGACCTAGCTGGTTTGGCTCAGTGGATAGAGTGTCAGCTTGCGGACTGAAGGGTCCCTGGTTCAATTCCAGTCAAGGGCACATGCCTGGGTTACGGGCTCAATCCCTAGTAGGGGGCATGCAGGAGTCAACCAATCAATGATTCTCTCTCATCATTGATGTTTCTATCTCTCCCTCTCCCTTCCTCTCTGAAATCAATAAAAATATATTTTTTTAAAAAGCACATTTTAAAAGAGAATTGTCTTGCATAGACAAGCCATGAGAAGAGATTTTACAACTGTGACTGTTTTTTTTTTCCAGTTGGTTTTCCTGTATTGCACAGTCACACAATTTCTTTATGATCGAGCATAAAATTAGTTTTAACAGTTTGGAATCATTGTAATTGAAGCAAAAGCATAGCATAAAATTTTGAAAGGGTTTTTGGCAGCTGCTTTTTTCCCCTTGTATGAAAGAGATGATATACTCATTAGATTAAAAAACTACTACTGTAACTACTATTACTAAACTAGATTGAAACATGGCAATGTCTTCCATTATATAGATTCCTTTTCATTTTCATAAGGGAGTCTTTTATTCTGCCACTGATATAAGGTTGCTGAGTAAATGCATCTAACATATTTACTATGTGAAACTCAAGATATGCCTGCAAATTGACACCAGATTTAAAACTATGTAAATGGGTCTTCAATGCATGCAAGAAATTACCTAGCACAGCTTCTCACTTCTAACAATCCTCTGAGGTTTTTAAGTAGCATACTTTTTAAAGAAAGATAATGAATAGAATGAACACTAAAGTGAGATGTTCTAGATTCAATTAATTGAAAAAAATCTTTGAAAACATCAGCAATTTGATTGAATAAGACATTTGATAAAGAGTCCACTCTGTTTTATGAACATAACTAGAGGCCCGGTGCACAAAAATTTGTGCACTCGGGGGGAAGAGGGGTTCCCTCAGCCAGGCCTGTGCCCTCTCGCAGTCTGGGACCCCTTGGGAGATAACGACCTGCTGGCTTAGGCCTGCTTTCGGGTGGCAGAGGGCAGGCCCAATCCCTAGGTGCAGCCCCTGGTCGGGCTCAGAGCAGGGCCGATTGGGGAGTTGGGGCACCGCCCCTGTCATGCACAGAGCAGGGCAGATGGGGAGGTTGCAATGCCACCCCCAGTCACACTCAGGGTAGGGCCAATTGGGGGGTTGGGGCACCGCCACCTGTCACACTCAAGGCAGGGCCG
>NW_006292574.1:426379-430907 GCF_000327345.1 Myotis davidii | reverse complement strand
GTTCCCGCTTGGGTGCCTGGCCAGCCTGGGTGAGGGGCTGATGGCTGTTTGCAGCTGGTCACACCCCCTTCAGGGTGGGGTTCCCCACTGGGGTGCCTGGCCAGTCTGGGTGAGGGGCTGAGGGCTGTTTTAAGGTTGGCAGGTGCCTGAAGCTCCCAACCACTCCTTTTTTTCTATTTTCTTTTTTTTATTCTGGGCCAGCTTTAGCCTTTGAGGCTTGGCTCCAGTCTTAGGCCTCCGCGGCTGAAAGCAGGTTGAGAAGAGATAAACTAAAGAACTTATATACTTATATGCATAGCCCATGGACACGGGCAATAGGTAGTGAAGACCTGGGGGAGGGGGGAGTGAAAAGTAGGGACTTGGAGGAGGGAGGGGAAGGTGGGAAAAATGGGAAATATCTGTAATACTATCAACAACAAAAAATATATTTTAAAATATTTTTTATCCCAGAAGAATTACGTCAGACTACCTGGGGTGGAGTCTGGCCTAATTAGTTTTTCCCCAGCTTTACTGAGTTATGATTGACAAATAAAAATTGTATATATTTCAGTTGTAAAAATAATAATAATAACAATAATAATTTATTAGATAGAGTATGGACCATGGATTCATCACTTTGCCTCCTTTTTCTCTGACACAGTGGGTGGTCAAAAACATTTTCTGTAACATGTGAAAACTTCAGTTAAATTGATAATATATTTTTCAATAGAAAGAAATATTCTATTACTTTTAACTATCACAGTAAAATATAGATAACATATGATATTTTTATAATTCTGGAAAGAAGAAATAACATTGAATTGAGACCTCATAAAAATAATAAATTGAGAATGTGATAATTATCTAGTGAATCCAGACGGTAGGTAGCCAACCTTGATAATTAAAGCTGAAATTTCAGCTTAATATGTGCTTTTTCCTTAGACATGCTGCAACATATCCAGAAACTGTGCTTTATCTTGTCAATAATGAAGTGTCAAGACTGCAATGTTTTCTGGTATGAAATAGATTCTGAATACATTTTGATACATAACCAAAATCTTAGCATTAAAACAAGTTTAGATAATATTGAGTCATATTTGATTCAGTTAATGCATATATAACCCACTGAGTTTTACTAGATTTAATTCTAATTAAATATAGTCTTGCTGTGCCTCATTCTCAAAAGAAATCATGAGAAAGAATTAATATAGTTACGTATGGTCATATAATTTATCCGTTTACATTCCATTTTATCAGAAATCATTTCTATTGTTGTTTTAGCTGCAAAAACTAATCTGGATTGACTTAAGTAGGGCAGTTAATTGGTTTCAGACTCCCTGGTCAGTATATTCATTATAACTGCGAACAGTTTCTTTACAAGTAAAAAGGAAAAAGAAAAATAAGACTTTTGAGAGAAGCTGTAATTAAAACAGATAACCAGGCAAGGAAGGTAAGCGAAATATAAATTGCACATCTATTTCACAATTAAATATAATTGATATGGTTTTTGTTTTAAAATAGTTTTCTTATATAAGAACCTCTAGAAATTTCCAGAAATTCTTTTAAGAAAGGCACATTGCATGGAATGATAAAATTGTTTTGTCTCTAGAGGTTTTATCATTCTGTTTCTAAAGTAACAAAATCAAATACTTTTCTACTTTTTAGAGTAACCAAAACAAACAAGCAAACTTAATCTGAATTGTTTATTAAACTTTGGGTCTCTGAAATACGTAAAACATGTCTCAGAAGATGAACAACTTAGCTTTAGGAAAATACAAGCTACTATATGTATTAGAAAAATCAAAATATATTAGAAAATGAGTACTATAAAACCCCAATAACTACTATATGCTGGCTATATATTATGTACAAGTATTATTTGATTGAACAACTTTTGGCACACGTGATAAACTTCTCCTTCAAAGTTAGAAATTCACACCAATATGCAAATGTTTATATACCTCACTTGCACCTGGAGTACTGATGGGTATCATATTTTACATCAATATTTTTCCAGCCTACTCTCTTTATACGGGGGTTTAGATGAGAAATTAGAAGAGAAGTGAAGAGAATCTTTCTTTTTTATCTAGCAGGAAAGGAAAAGTTCTGAGAAGTTTGGTATTGTCTCATTTTTCCAGAAGAGGAGGAATACAAGTATCAGTTTCCTTTATTTACCCTTTCTTGGTAATCATTTTAGCACAGTGAAGGAAAGAGAATGAAGAGACTAATGAAGATATATAAAAAGATAATACATACTATAAATAATAAATTAGTGTTTATAGAGCCATTTTCTTTTCTTTTTTTTTTTTAAATATATTTTATCGATTTTTTACAGAGAGGAAGGGAGAAGGAGATTCAGCTGCTTCCTGCACACCCCCCACTGGGGATATGCCCCCAACCCAGGTACATGCCCTTGACCGGAATCGAACCTGGGACCTTTCAGTCTGCAGGCCGAGGCTCTATCCACTGAGCCAAACTGGTCAGGGTGAGCCATTTTCTTCATATCCATTGTTTCATGTAATTCTCAAAGTACTCTTTTTTTGGGTACCAAAATTGGTTTTGTACATATTCAGAGTAATGCAGGTGCAAATCTAGGCTTCATTACTATATTATTAAAATGAAAACTTAAATTAAATCCTAAGAAAACAGAACTTAGGCTTTTAACTTACTCATCAAACAAGTTATGTCCACTCAATACCCAAATAAAAAATTGCTTCACAGATATTTATCATTAATATTGTCAAAAGAAGACATTTTGTTTAAGACATTCACTATTTTGTTTGGTATATATATTTGTGTGTGTGTGTGTGTGTGTGTGTGTGTGTGTGTACATGTGTGTGTGCATGAACATGGACGTGTACCTTTGTTCTCCTTCACTGGAATTTTGAGATTCTTTTCAGACTGCCACTTTCTATGTGAGCAGGCATGATATGGATCGGCCAACTGTATTGAGAATCATGGTACTGCGTGGAGAGAGTAGCTGAGAGGAGTGTATGTATTTCGAGTAGAATGTTGGCTTGGATCTATAATATTTCAACTGGTTGGTTCAAAACCCAGATCAATGGCAGGAAACAAACCCTCTAAAGATTTTTTTGGACCCAAATGCCACTGGATTTTATTGGAAAAGCCTTGGCTTTGGGATCAATGTTCCAGAAAATGCCAAATTAAACGGGCAATTACCCTGGATAGCTTGGGGGATGATTTCACAATATAGGCAAAAAGACTGAAGAAGCAACTTGCTCCTTAAAGAGAGAGAGCATCTCATGTGTCTTTGATGCTTACATGAATGCCACTGCAACCCCGGGAAAACATATTTAAAAAACTGACTTGAATTTTTGGCCTTCAGAATTGACCCCACCTACTAGGTTTTGTATTTTAATAGAAAAAAGTCCCCAGAAAGTTGTATATTCATCATTCTTCATGTTTTAAAAACAATGCATCTTGGCTCTCTTTCTTTTTTAAATACATATTTTTTTTATTTGAGAGAGGAAAAGAGAGGAAGAGAGAGAGGGAAACATCAGTGATGAGAGAGAATCATTGATGTGCTGCCTCCTGCATGGACCCCACTGGGAATCAAGGCTACAACCGGGCATGTGCCCTTCACCAGAATGGAAGCTGGGACCCTTCAGTCCATGGGCCTATGCTCTATCCACTGGGCCAAACCGGCTCGGACCATCTTGGCTTTCTATGAAACTTGATGTGTAATCTACTTCCCTTTACATGTTATTGTTTTTATTTTTTTAAATATATTTTATTGATTTTTTACAGAGAGGAAGGGAGAAGGATAGAGAGTTAGAAACACCGATGAGAGAGAAACATCGATCAGCTGCCTCCCGCACACCCTCCAACGGGGATGTGCCCGCAACCAAGGTACATGCCCTTGACCAGGATCGAACTTGGGACCCTTGAGTCCACAGGCCAATGCTCTATCCACTGAGCCAAACCGGTAAGGGCTTTATTTTAATATTAAAAATGAAATAGTACTTTTAACATATTTTTATGCAAAATAGGATTATACCATACTTTTAGTTTGTTACTCTGTGCTTCTGACTGTGATAATCTATAAGTGACTAGATTAACAAAAGGAAAAGTCTAAGCCAAGAGCAGAAGAGAAGTGATAGCCCAGCCAGTGAAGCTCAGTGGTTGAGCATTGACCAATAAATCAAGAGCTTACTGGTTTGAGCCCTGGTCAGGGCACATGCCTTGGTTTTGGCCTGATCCACAGTAGGGGGCGTGCAGGAGGCAGCTGTTAGATGATGTTTCTCTCTCGTTGAGGTTTTTATCTCTCTATCCTTCTTTCTCTCTCTCCCTCTAAAAAAATCAATTATATATATATTAATGATATCCTATATAATAAAAGAGAAAAATGGTAATTGGCGTACGACACTACCCTTTTCATTGGCTAATCAGGGCTATATGCAAATTAACTGCCAACTCAGATGGCAGTTAACTGACAACAAAATGGCAGTTAATTTGCATATGTAGGCACAATGCAGGGAGGCGAAAGGGAAAGCAGGAAGAAGTCCCCTGCCAGTGACAGTGACTGTTA
>NW_006292574.1:418903-424789 GCF_000327345.1 Myotis davidii | reverse complement strand
GGAGCCTCCGCCCCTGCCCAGGCCTAACGCCTCTGGCCTAGGCGTCCGGCCCGGGCAGGGGACCTGCAGTGGCAGTGGGGGGCACTGCGATCTTGCGGGCTCTGCCCCTGCCCCTGCAGGACGCCTCTGGCTGAGGCGTCTGGCCCGGCAGTGGGAACCCACAGCTGCAGCAGCCCCATTCGCGTGGGCTTCGCTTTAGGCCCAGGCAAAGGACCCCTAACCCCTGGGACTGCCAGCTTTGACCGTGCCCAGTTCCCATCGCTGGCTCCACCCCTACTTCCTGCTATCACTGGCCAGGGCGGAAAAGGCGCCTGATTCTCAGATCATGGCTGGGGGGCAGGGCAAAGGCAGCCCCAGCTCTTAGCTCCCCCCTGGGTTTCTGATCACTGTCAGTGGCAGGGGGCTTCTTCCTGCTTTCCCTTTCGCCTCCCTGCATTGTGCCTACATATGCAAATTAACCGCCATCTTGTTGGCAGTTAACTGCCAATCTTAGTTGGCAGTTAATTTGCATATAGCCCTGATTAGCCAATGAAAAGGGTAGTGTCGTACGCCAATTACCATTTTTCTCTTTTATTAGTTTAGATATATATTAGAAAGAACAGTGATAAATTGGAGGGGGATAGGCAGGAATTTTGCATATCAGAGGAAACTTAGGGAGTGGAAGTGTTAATGAAATGGTAAAATATTTTGAAAAATTTCTGCTGTGTTGTGTGTTACAATTTATGCCTTGCAGCCTCTTCAAAATTTTAATAGGCAGCGGAAGAAGTAGCTGACATGGTTCTGACTGAGGAGATAATTGAGAAGGCTGCGCTGTTACATACCCACAAATTTAATAGTTGAAATGTTGCATAAAAGTCAGTCATGTTAATATACTATTCTCTTATCATTAGACATTAATTTATTTTCTCATTGTAAATATAAAGGCAATAAATATTTTTATGAATAGTTTTCTCTTATTTAGGACTTCCCCCTTAGGATAAATGTTCACATCTATAACCACATAGTCAAAAGAATAATACTTTTTCAAATTCTTATTGCATATTCCAAACTACTCCCCAAAAGAATAATTGGTATTTACAATGCCAATAACTATATATAAATATGAATCTCAATATAATATAGTAAGCAGATAGTATTGTTATTACTTTAGATTTTTATTTGTTTAATGGATATTTTTCTTTTATCTAGTGTTTTCTTAATTTAAATCTGGTTGTTAAATATACTTTGCTGTTTTAATACTAGTTGTATCTCTTCTTGTATGTTGTAGTTTGGGGAAAACCACACCCAATAATAACTCGGGCTTTTCTCAGCTCATATAGCTTACCCACCTAGAGGGAAATAAAGAAATGGGGATGATGGTCAGAAATTTATTGCATATGTGAGAAATCGTATGAGGAAGGATAATTATAGCTTCTTAAAGAGTGAAACAGGAAAGTGACAAGTACTTCTAAAGTATACTTTGAGTTTTATGTTTTTGTTTTTTGCATAGCATCAGTCCTTCCAGAACAATACAGTTGTCTAAATGTGTGTGGGTGGGTTTTGCACTAACTTTGTTTATCTCTCACAACACATCAGAGGTCTCTTCCATCTCGGAGGGAATCCCAAGATGACGCATACCAAATACGGGGTTCAGAAGCTTCAAACTGTATATTTGTATGAAGAACGTGTTGTTTGCAGGTTTGCTTGCTTTTGTCACTGTCGATATCTATTTTATATTTAGCAGCATATCAATTCTTCCATGAGCACCTTAATGCCTCTTTTCTGGTGCCCTGTGGTAACTCCCCCTCTCACCCCCCCAGGTGCACTGAAGGGCCCTGCACCGTCATTCAGGTAATAACTTTATGAAGATTTAATGTTATCAAAATTTCATATTGTAACTGAGTCTATGAACTATCTTACAAACAATTAGAGTCTTAGTTCCTGTTTTCGTCATTATTTTTCTTGCCAGAAGCCAGTTTTCAGCTCATATGTCACCTCATTTTGTTTTGTATAAGTAATTTGCATATTTATCAACATCTTTGGTAAAGGTTGATAGAATTTTTCTGATACAGACTTACAAGAGCACAAAAGATGCATCTAATTTTTTTTGATTATCTTGATGGCTAAAGAAAGTCTGTCTGCATGCCTAGAAATCATATCAACCAGGTTATAATCTATAATAAGCTTTCTTACTTTTTCAATTTTTTCAAACATAAATCCATAGACTGATGGATGTGTAGCAATTTCACACCGCCCAAACTTTAATCAATCCATTCCAAGGGTGGTGATGGATGGATGGCTAAGTTTAATGGTACGCTTTATTTCCCCCAATAAGTGGTAGAGGAAATAATGACAGTTCTCAGAGATAGAAAGCATTGATACGGTTCCAATCTCCTAAACTATTCCATGCACAGGGCTCAGATTTATTCTCTTTGGGGAGATTTTCTTATTCTATTCAGATTAATAAACTGGGTTTCCAATAAAAATACGTGATCCCATTAAAACATTGCACACACATGGATGCACACAAACACATACACACACATTTGAAATTTTTATCTTGACACTAATGTTTCAAGTTACCTGCAGGGCCATTTAAAAAAAAAATTCTTTACTGATTGAAGTATTACATAGGGAGGGTTATTTTTAAATAGATATGCCTATCTACCTAATTATTCCTTCCCACTGTTGAAAATGGTTTATTATTATGCAAATAATTTCAGATCACTGATTCTTGGCTCTGTACATTCAACCCAGAGCCAAAGCCCAAAATTCTAATCCTGCCTATAAACCACCTGTTTAGTGATGTGACAAGTCATTGAATGTCTTCATATTACTTTAAAATATGTAAATTTTCAGTGTAACAAATAATGACTCTACCATTTAGGTTACTTAGAGGTATCAAATGTCTCTGAACTTCAACATCTTCCTATTCCTGTTACATGGAGATAAGGATAATGTTAAATTAATTAAACAAGGAAAACATTTGACTGAGGTGGCTCTAATGCCATGGCAGCCTCCGTAAGCAAATGCAAACCCAACCTGTAAATGCTTCAAGGTTACAAAATTGAAATCTAAGGGACAATCAATCCCAAACAACCAACTTGGCTTTAATCTATAGCCAATCAATATACTTCTTACTTTGTTTCTGCCCTTTATCTATAAAAGTTTCTCCCAAAGCTCCTTTTCATAGAGCATTCCTAACTACTTCCAGTTTATTGCTGCACAATTCTAACCAATTTTTGCTCAAATAAACCCCTGAAAATATTTACTTTTCCTCAGTTTACCTTTTAACAGTTCATATCCTGAACGTTTGTCAGATAGTGTGGCATGTGAATATAAGACACTGACACAACATAGATATTTAGTAAATGGAAATTTCTATAACATAACACACATATATATCACATACAAACACACTTTAAAGCACAACATATCCCATTAGCAAAGGTGAATCAGTGCATGGGGCAAAATGTAGTATAATGATGTTTTCAAAACCATCTTAAAAATGCTTAAGCTCATATCTATTTGATTATAAATCCATGTCCATCTGCCTATTCCATTCTTCATATTTATATTTACGTGCAGCTTTCAACCTCTCTGCTATCTTCTCATGATATATCAGGTCAAGGCTCCATGATCTCCTCACCATTATCTAGTCCCGTGGTCAGCAAACGGCGGCTCATGAGCCACATGCGGCTCTTTGGCCCCTTGAGTGTGGCTCTTCCTAAGCCTTAGGAGTACCCTAATTAAGTTAATAACAATGTACCTACCTATATAGTTTAAGTTTAAAAAATTTGGCTCTCAAAAGAAATTTCAATCGTTGTACTGTTGATATTTGGCTCTGTTGACTAATGAGTTTGCCGACCACTGTTAAACCTGCTCTGGGATAGGGGTCTTACCCTAATGTCCATAGACCTGATGGCAAATACCAAATGGGATTTAAGGAACCTAAGTATTATCTAAAATTTCATAACATTTTATAAATCTCTGTGTTAATCTGACCAAGAGAAAAACAGCCACAAATGGTCCTATCAAAATTCAAAAGGAGATTATATTGTTCTATCCTATGGCTTAAATATATTGTTCTACTAAAAGCACAGAAATTATAGTAATAACATTAGTGGCAACATAATATACTAATAATCATTATCATTTTCTGAGGTAGTGTTCTGAAGGCTTTATATAAAATCTCAATTGATTCTTATATCAAACGAGAAAGTATCATCAATGATCCTCACTTTAATGATGAAAAAATAAATAAATCTGAGAAAGATTAATAAAGTGTTACATTAAATAGAGATGGTGCCAAGATTACACTCAGAATGTTTTTTTTTCCCCAGGGTCCATATTTAACACACTACCTACATTGATGTCATGGACAAAATGACTTGCAAAGAAGAATGTATAGTCAGTCTTTCAGGACAGGTAATGGTAGCTAGTGTAGCACAAGCATCCTATATAATAAAGAGGTAATATGCAAATTGACCATCACACCCTCACACAAGATAGCCACCCCCATGTGGTCACAAGATGGCCAGCAGGGGAGGGCAGTTGTGGATGATCAGGCCTGCAGGGGAGGACAGTTAGGGGTGACCAGGCTGGCAGGGGAGGGCAGTTAGGAGTGACCATGCCAGCAGGGGAGGGCAGTTAGAGGCAACCAGGCTGGCAGGGGAACAGTTAGGCATCGATCAGGCTGGCAGGGGAGGGCAGTTATTGGCAATCGGGTGAGCAGAGGAGCAGTTAGGCATTGATCAGGCTGGCAGGGGAGTGGTTAGGGGGTGATTAGGCTGGCAAGCAGGTGAGCAGTTGGGAGCCAGCAGTCCCAGATTGTGAGAGGGATATCTGACTGCCGGTTTATGCCCGATCCCAGCAGTCGGACATCTCCCAAGGGGTCCCAGATTGAAGAGGGTGCAGGATGGGCCAAGTGCATAAAATTTGTGCACTGGGCCTCTAGTATATTATACCAAGGAAAAACATTTCTAATTGAGCATAACAATGAATGGGGAGATAATTTCTTCTAAGATTAGGAAACTATTTCATGCCCCTTTTATTCTATTGCAAAGAGCAGTGGCCCAATGTCAGTGTGATTCCAGGTTTTGTTCATTTTATAATTGAAAAAAGATATAATTTTTTAAAACAAAATCTTTGATTAAAAAGCAGTGAAAATGTATATACTAAAGTCTGAGCTGTTTGATTGTCTTGTATCCTAACGTTCATGCAAGAAGGTTGGCATTATTGAACACAATTTTCACACTTTACTGGTATGTAAAGACTTCAGTGGACCAAGAGTCACAAGAATCAGACTCTATTTCAGGGTCTGCAGCATGCTGTATGATATTGCATATGTCAACACAACTTTAGGCCTCATCAACCTCCAGCATAAGGAATGACAGCAATGCTTTTGACTCTGTTCTCTCCAATATGAGGTAATTTGATTCCGTTTTATGTTCCTTGTTGTCAAAGTCTCATGAAATGAAGGGTGTTATTTTATTCTATGCTATGCACACGTCTTAATGATCATTCAGTGCAGCATCAGGCTTGCAAAGAACTCGGTTTTTGCTATTTCTTGTGTTGACAGAAGCCTCCATTAAATGTGTATAATTTTCCTCTTAAGTTTTCTTAATTTCCTTATCAACTATAATAATACTAGTATGCATGCAGAAGCACGTCTAATTTTTAGCCTGATAAATGCCTTCCAGAGTTAAAACTGGCTGCCCTTCAGATTTTTCTCTCTAGGATCAGCTTATTATGCAATAGATTTATTAAATAATTAAAATTTTAACATGATTTCCTAGATGAATTGTGAAAGTATATTAATCTTTTTATAGTAAAAAATATATATAAAACTAGCTCAGTATTTCCTTAATTGTATAGTATGGGTGCAAAATGTTACATATAAATTTG
>NW_006292574.1:406015-418868 GCF_000327345.1 Myotis davidii | reverse complement strand
CCAGCAACATTAATTTATTTTATGCAACCCTGTCAGGAAATTACACACACACACACACACACACACACACACACACACACACACACACATATATATAAATTTGGTCACTTTAACAGAGAAACCATTCCAACAAAGGCAAAATAAAATACTACACTATTTTAGTTCAGTGCCTAAATTTGGAAATAGTTGATCAATTATTACTAACAACAACTTATAACAGAATATTATAACCTTATTTTCAAACAGTAGAAATAAATTTATGGATATTTAGAACTATAGCAATATGTTCAGCAATCCTTTAGAGGCCGCACATTAATTTGATGGAAAATAGTAGGCTCTCAAAACCTAGCCTCTTGCTCTCATTTGTAAGCTTGGTTCTGTGGTTGATAAACTAGGAGTTTTTTGAACCTATATATGCATAAGTGGACAGTTTTTTATATGTTTCTACTGGCTCTCCAATGCCATTGGATTATATAGTGCATACTGTGCTATGGTAGACACTGAATTGATTAAGAAACTAATGGCTTTTAATATCATAAAGTAGAAGGGAAAAAGGAAATTAAAAAAATACTATTAATTCAATAAATGAAAAGAATGTGTTGACAATTTCTGTAGGTAAATATATGACTTTTTAAGCTTTTAAAAGCTAGTCATTCATTGATTATAGGAAACAAACACAGAATAAACAGTAAGAGAAAATTCCCTACATAAGAAGCATTTGATAAGGACCTCTTGTCAAACTTTGTGCAAGAAGTCCTTTAACTAAAGAATCAACAACTTAAGCATAATGATCTGTCTCCCACAGTAAGAAAGGAACCTCTATTTCAGACATGATTTTACAAATTTCACAGATATTCTGTTCTATCTACTTAAAACACTGTACTGTACTTTTGTATATCCTTTATTGGAAATATCTCACATCATCCTTATAAAGAGCAAGATTAACCAGCTAGGTAAAGGCGGGGCATGAGATGGCATTGGGAAAAGGAGTATATCATTTAACATGCAGGTCAGGGCAAGATTGGGTTAAGGACAACTAAATTATAAAAGGAAGTATGATAATAAAGATTAATGAGGTGTCTTTGACTAGAGCGTCTAATCAACTTGAGATTTGGGGCCATTAATATATCATTTATATCAATCACCAAGGGGAGAAAATTAGTAGAGAAAAGGGATATTGAAATATTCATGGCCAAATTTCCAGTGGATCTTTATCAAATAACTCATTTTGGATGAGAGTTCACTTTATGTATGAGACATTAGTTAGCATTTAAATCCATTCAACTAGGAATAAAGACTACCATAAGACAATTTACCCCTCTAAAATATAAGTACATTAATATAATTTGATTTGTACCTTTCTTAAAACAGATATTGCTCTACCTAAAAGGATATACTCCAAATACTATATATAATCTTGGTTTGGCAATTGAAGAAAAATTAAAATCTGAATTATGTGAAGGAGATATATAATAAATCAATTAAAAATAAACAAATCATTGACGTGTTTGATAGAAAAATTCCACCAATGCATGCAAGTAAACATTATATTTTTATTAATTTTATGTTTTAAACATTCTATATTACATATGTTTTAATAACAGTGCATCATATTCAAAGTGCATTATTTTAAATAAAATATCAATTGTTCCTTCAGGGCTAATATTTTCAGAGAGAATTTCTCTCATGAACTTGTTAACTTTTTCTTAAGGGAACAATTTTAGTTCTAGATTATTGAATGATTACATAGAGGTGAACATTTAGATCAATGATTGTTGGCAAGAGGTGATTTAGCCCCCCAGGAGATATTTGGTAGAGTCTGGAGATATTTTTGATTGCCACAACTCAGAGGGGAAGGCTACTGGCATCCATTGAATAGAAAACAATAATTCAATATTTATATTTATCCTAGAATGCATTGGATAGGCCTCGATAGCAAAATTTATTTAGCCCCAAGTGCCAATAGTATCAGTGTTGAGAAACCCTAGATTGAGATGGATCCTTGAAATTCCCATTTCATTTCCAAAACTTCTCTACAAGTCCTAGATAATCGTTTCATTGAAATATTATGAAATAATTAAAATGTGCTATAAAATTATTTGGTATGTGTATTTCTAAGTAAAATATCCTCTATTACCTGGGTCTAAATGAAAAATGTCTCCATATTAGGAAGATCTAGAAAGAATATTGAAATAGGTGAATGTAAGTTACTCTGGTGTTTGCAAAATATCCAGGGTATAGAAATTTTCACTTTTAGGTCCCAGTTTTATATAACCCCGTTCCAGATCCAACACTCCTCAAGAAGCCCCAACAGACCCTAACAGGGCATTTAGATATTAATGTCCGTGTTCCTTGGCAGGTCTGAGCAAAAAGAACTCCATGAGTTAAAGCTAAAAAGTTTTTGATAATATTGCTATATGGAACAAATTTATGTAAATATAAAGTCTCTCTAATTCTAATCCTTAGTATTTGCTAAAGCCAATGCTTAAACTTTTAAGCCAGTGGTTCTCAACCTTCCTAATGCCGTGACCCTTTAATACAGTTCCTCATGTTGTGGTGACCCCCAACCATAAAATTATTTTCATTGCTACTTCATAACTGTAATTTTGCTACTGTTATGAATCGTAATGTAAATATCTGATATGCATGCTGTATTTTCATTGTTACAAATTGAACATAATTAAAGCAGTGATTAATCACAAAAACAATATGTAATTATATATGTGTTTTCCTATGGTCTTAGGCGACCCCTGTGAAAGGGTCGTTCGACCCCCAAAGGGGTCACGACCCACAGGTTGAGAACTGCTGTTTTAAGCCACCTACATTGTCCCTGGTTTCAATCTGTGATGAAACCTTATTACAGAATAAGATCCAATCAATTGGTATGCATGTATACGTGTTAAGTTTCAGTCCTGCAGGACTTCCAATATTCCATCCATGCAGAATAGTAGAGTTGGCAAGAGAGAAAGATTTAGAATTACTCTGCCTGAATTCAAATCCTGGCTCAATCACTCAGAAGGCGTGTATACTTGGTAACATATTTACACCTGAAAAGGGATAGTTATCTTTATCCTAAATGCTAATGCAGTGTGTTCACTTAGCGCACTGTTTGGCACAGAGCAATTCGGAAATGAAGGAAAGCTCTAAGTTGCTGTCTCTGATGAAACTGCATAGTTTAGGGACCAAGCACTGCTCTGGGGACCCAGACTGTCCCCGAAAAGTTGCTGTGTGGCACAGTGCCAATTCTCTCTCTGAGGATTTACATGAGTTGTTTTAAAACATGTTTTGGAAATCCATGGGTCCAATTACTTTTATATTCTCATCCATGTCCTGTTTGTAACTAAGCTCCAAAGGAAGCCATAAGAAAATAAGGGGCACTTAAACGGCCTTCAGAGACACTGCCATCACCATCATGTACATGATTGAGTCTAGACTTTAAGCATTAGTTCTTATACAGATGGACACTGAGTTCCCATTTCAGCCCCCTTTAAATCTGTTGCTCCTTTCCTACACTCATGTCAATTCTAGGAGCACATGATTTGTCCTCTGTATAAATAAGTGCATAGGACAGTAAGTGGCAGAGGGGTTCTTCCTAAGGCTCGGTTCCCCACTTTTTGTGCTTTCCTCAAATGCCAGCAGAGCTAATAAATAGGCTAATAAATTAATAAACTCTTCTTCTCTTAAATTTCTTTATCTAGATCTTTATTTGAGTGATTTTGCTCTTCCTCTGCAAATTAGCCTGAGAAAAAGGAACTTATCACTCATTATTTCTTTAAAAAAATGTTTTTATTGGCTTTTAGAGAGATAGAAGGAAAGAGAGAAACATCAATGAGAAGAAGAAAGATCGATCAGCTGCCTCCTGCACACCCCCTTGAGCCCGCAACCAGCGTCCTCTTGGTGCAATGGGACACTGCTCAACCAACTGAGCCACACCAGCCAGGGCATACACACTCATTGTTTTTCTTTGCATGCTCTCCCCAACCTCCCTGTTCCTCAGGACATCCTTTTCCCTTCTGTAGCCTCAGGAGTGAGAACTGCTCATCCTGTCAACATTCGTCCCCCACCCCCTCCCCCTCCAAATCTATTGTCTTTGGTCTGAATACTTAAATTCTCCCGGAGGGCCTAGATTTACAAACAAAAAGACCCTGCAGACAACACCTGGGGGGAGGTAACCCCGCGGTGCCTTTACACATCCCTCTCTAGAGGTAAAATACTTGGTTTAGCAGGTCTGACACCTAATTTGGTGTTAGTAAAAAGGTGTGGAATTAAGAACCGAGGATCTAAAGTCACATACAATGCAAGAATAAAAGTAGGTACGCATTCAAAAAATGTATTTATCTCACCAACCAATTGCATCAATAATATGGCAATATAAAATATTAGAGTAGGATGTACGTGGAAAATATTTGTTTTAAAAGCCGATCATTTGCAAAGAATTAAAGTACTTTTATATGTCCTTTAAATGCATGATAAACTTCACCACAAAATACAGCAAACATAGAAGTACTTTTTATACACAGAAAATTTAAATGATAAAGAAAGACCAATACTGAAATGCATTAAATTCTCAGGAGAAAGAATAAGCAAAGATAATTATGAAATTAAATAAAATTGAAAATAAAAATTGTATTGTAAATAATACTGCAGTGAACATAGGGATGCATATATATCTGTCAAAATAGTGTTTTCATAATTTTTAAATAAATACTCAGAAGTGATACAACTGGATCTCATGGTAGCTATATTGTTAATTTTTTTTGGCACCTCCATTTAGTTTTTCATAGTGGCTGCACCAATTTACAATCCCAATAACAGTTACATAGTTTCCTTTTTCTCACAATGGAATACTACTCAGCCATAAAATATTGCCATTTATGACAATATGGGTCAGATCTTGAGGGCCTTAGTGAAATACATCAGGTGGAAAATGGTAACGATTGTATGATTTTACTCATATGAAGAATATAAAAACAGCAAAAACAAAAGAAATGAGCAAACAAAACAAAAACAACCTCATACATACAGACAACAGATTGGTGGTTTCCAGAAAGGAAGACAGGAGTACAGCAAAACAGAGAAAGGAAGTCAAATTTATGGTGACAGATAGGAACTAGACTTTTGGTGGTGAGCAAGCAAGTATCGATTTATAATGCTGTACCCCTGAAACCACATAATGTTATGAACTATTTTTGTTACTATTATAAATAAATTATTTATAGCAAGGTATAAGAAAAAATCCTTATTTTCCTTGCTTGCCACTTATTTTAGTGTAATATATTACACTGAAAGAAATCTTATTAAAGATAATTTTAATTCAATTCACCTCCAGTGCAGCAATATTTTGAGAAAAAAGCTGGGTATAAATTTATTGGAACAGAATTTTACTTTTATATTTAGGAGGTTGTATATTTTGTTGACTTATTTTTAAAGAATATGTGACTATAAAGATTCCTAGTTAGAGGAGAATGTTCCCATTTGACCTTTCACTTTCCATTAACTTATGCTTCAAAACAAACCAGTATTGAGAGTATTTTGTATACAATCTAGTTAGATGTGTGTTTTTAGTTTTATAATAACATTTAAAATGAGTGAAGAAGCAAATTAAAGAAATATATAAAGGAAAGATCTGAAGTTTCCTGTTAAGTATAATTAATATCACAAATATAATTTGAAAGGTCAATGACTACTTTAAAACTCTTAAATCAAGTACAGAGCAATTGATTTCATGTAATGATATGTATTTAGCAAATGACATTCCTTTT
The DNA here is from genome assembly GCF_000327345.1 of Myotis davidii. Lineage (NCBI taxonomy): Eukaryota > Metazoa > Chordata > Mammalia > Chiroptera > Vespertilionidae > Myotis > Myotis davidii. The sequence continues at coordinate 413,106 of NW_006292574.1, read as the reverse complement.
ATCATTACATTAAAATCCATATTTCATTATGCAAAACTGTCTCTACCATCTTGCAAATTTTCTACAGATCTAAAATTTCTTTAAACATTAAAGTCTATTAAATTACTAAAATATCCTTTCTTATTTGATATTAAGATTCCTTCATACATAACTCTAATCCTTAAAGGAAACACGGGACATGCATCTGTTAAGGAACTGGACTGAAGATATCACACCAAATCGTAAAAATGTCTCTTCTTCACAACTTGATCTATATAGTCAATACAATTCCTATCAAAACCCAGGCATGTACATTTTGTGACTATCAACAAACTGATTCTAAAGCTTAAATGAAAATGCAAAGTATCCAGAATAGCCAACATGATCCTGAAGGTGCAGAAAAAAGTTGAAGGACTGACTTAACAATTTAGTATAAAGCTACAAAAATCAAGACAGTGTGGTATTGGTGAAAGAATAGATAAATAAATCAATGGAACACAATAAAAAGCCAGAAATAGACTCACACAAAAATAGTCATTATCAAGGGAATAAAGGCAATTCAATGGAGAAAGGATCACCTTTAAAAAGAAAAAGAAAGGTGTTGAAACAGCTGGACATAACCATACCAAAAAAAGAAAAAAAAGAAAAAGGAATCTAGATGTAGATCATGATCATTCACAAAAATAAAACAAAATAGATAATAGGCCTAAATGTAAAATTCAAAACTATAAAACACCTAGAAGATAACATAGGAAATAATGTAGGTAACCTTGGTTTGACAAGGACTTTTTAGACATGATCCATGAAAGAAAAAAAGACTAAGACTTCATTACAATGAAACACTTCTTCTCTGTGAAAGACACTGTTAAAATCATAATCATACACGCCAAAGATTGGGATAAAATATTTTTGCAAAACATGTATCTGACAAAGGACTTGTATTCAAAATATACAAAGAACTCTATAACTCAACAATATGGAATCGATATGATTAAAATGGGCAAAAGATCTGAACAGACACCTCACCAAAGAAGATATAAAGATGAAAAATAAGCATATAAAAAGATGCTTAACATCATTTGTCATTAAGAAATGGCAAATAAAATAATAATGAGATACCACTGCATACCTGTTAGAATGACTAAAATCCAACACACTGAGAACACCAAATCTTATGAGGATGTGAAGCAACAGGAACTCTCATCTATTACTGGCGGGAATACAAAATGGTACAGCCACTTTTTAAGACAATTTGTCAGTTTCTTGCAAAGATAAATAAATGTATTCTTACCATAGATCCAGCAATCAAACTCCTTGTTATTACTTGAGTAAGTGAAAACTTATTGGCACACAGTTTATAGCAGCATTATTCACAATTTCTCAAATCTGGAAGCAACCAGGATATCCAATATATTGAATGAGCCCTAACTAGTTTGGCTCAGTGGATAGAGCGTCAGCCTATGGACTGAAGGGTCCCAGGTTCAATTCTGGTCAAGGGCATGTACCTTGGTTACAGGCACATCCCCAGTAGGGCGTGTGCAGGAGGCAGCTGAATCGACGTTTCTCTCTCAATGATGTTTCTAACTCTCTATCCCTCTTTCTCTCTGTAAGGCGGCTGATTGATGTTTCTCTCCCATCGATGTTTCTAACTCTCTATCTCTCTCTCCCTTCCTCTCTGTAAAAAATTCAATAAAATATATTAAAAAATATATATATATGAATAAACAAGCTAATGTATATCTATTCACTGGAGCATTATTCAGCTACTAAAAACAGTAAGTACAAAGCCTTAAAAATCCATAAATAAATCTTAAGTGCATATTGCTAAGGAAAACAGTCATCCTGAAAAGATTATGTACTATATTATTTCAATTATGTTAAATCCTATAAAAGGTAAAATTGTAAGAGCAATAAAAAGACTAGTGGTTGCATGGGGCTCGAGGAGAAGGAGGGAAAAATGAACAAATGAAGCACAGGGGATTTTCAGGGCAGTGAAACTGTTCTGCATAGTAACATAATGGTAGCTAGCATTGTAAGCACAAAACATAAACTATTGACTTTAGTTAACAAAAATGTTTGTTTCCCAATGATAATTAGTGGACTATGCTAATGCAATCCTAATATATAAAAGGCCAGGGTGGTAACGACAGATCACCACCGAAGGCTGACCAACCCAGAAGTCCTTCAGTCAGCACTGGGTTCCCAGCACTGACTGCCCCGCTGAAGCCTGGCGACCCAGCACTGACTGCCCAGGGGGCTGAGACCCAGAGAGAAATCAGGGTCTCATCTGCAGCCTCAGTGGCAGCTGTTGATCAGTACTTGCCTCTCTCTTTCGCTCCCTCTTTCTTTCCTGGCTTTGCCAGCAGCCAGGCTTTTCTTTCTCTCCCCAGCCTCTGGGGGCTGCTGTTCAGCCCTGCCTCTCTGATCAGGCCTGGATATAGGCCCAGAGATGCTGACTGGCATAGGAACCAACCAATCAGAACCAAATGTGGGTGCCATGAAGAACCAATAGCTGCCTAGGAGGTGGAGCTTCTGATGCTGACTAGCATAGAAACCGACCAATCAGAACCAAATCTGGGTGCTGTGGGGAGCCAATGGCTGCCTAGGAGGCAGAGCTTTTGATGCTGGCATAGAAACTGACCAATCAGAACCAAATTGGCCAGCAGAGGAGGGCAGTTGGGGGCAAGATCAGACTGGCAGGGGAGGGCTTTTGGGGGTGAGATCAGGTTGGCAGTGAAGGGCCATTGGGGGCAAGATCAGGCTGACAGAGGAGGGCAGTTGGGGGCAATCAGGCCTGGAGGGGAGGGCAGTTAGGGGTGATCAGACTGGCAGGCAGAGGCAGTTAGGGGCGATCAGGCAGGCTGGTGAGCAGTTAGGAGACAGCAGTCCCTGTGGGATTGGGCCTAAACTGGCAGTCAGACATCCCTCAAGGGGTCCCCAATTGGAGAGGGCACAGGCTGGGCTGAGGGAACCCCTCCCTCCATGCATGAATTTCGTGCACTGGGCCTCTAGTATGTTAACAACAGGGGAAACTGTGTGAAGAGGTGGAGGAGGTATATGGAAACTCTGTGTACTTTCCGGTCACTTTTTCTGTAAACCTCAAACTGCTCTAAAAATAAGTCTAGTAATTTAAAAAGTATATAAGACTGCTGTTAGGCTAAGAAAGAAATTTGGATGTTGCCTTGATTTAAAGGTGGTGTGGATTTTTAGTGGCTAAGTATTTGACAATAGCTAATTAAGAGAAACAAATCAATTTTCTGTCTTTTAAAAACAAAAACAGACCAGAAACAGAAGAAGCAGAAGCAAGAAGAGAAGAAGAAAAAGAAAACCAAATGACTAATGAAGTTAATGTCTCATATCCTTAGAGATTTAATTAAAAAGAGAGATTCCATGTCTAAAAATTAAAGACAAAATCAGTTTATCTGTAGTGAAACCAAATGTCATTTTGAATGTAACTATTTTTCACCCATCCACTAATTTATTCATTCTAATGGCATTTACTGAGTACCCACTAAGTGCTACAGAATGTATTAGATTTTGTGTTAGTCACTGAGTATGTTATGATAAAGTAAATAGATATAATTTCTGTCTTCAAGAGGGTTACTTTACAGAACTCAGACAATTAATCACACAATTACAATAGATTTTGCTAAATATCATGGCGGGGAAATAACAAGGCACTAAAAAGGTGCAAGGAGATAAATAATGGAGGGGTACCAGTCCAGAACTGGGAGAGGGGACATGCTATGGAGAAAGAAATAGTAGGTGGAATTAGCAAAGAGAATAGGAGCAGGGAGAAAAAGTTAGAAGCATAAGGAACAGCTATATGCCAGCAGTTTCTATAGGGAAGAGAGAGGAAATTTAAAAAAAAAATAGTGTTGTTGAAACAGATTTGGTAGTGAGAGAGTGAGAGGGATGGCAAATGTTGATGGGTTGAGCAGGATCAGATTTCGATTAAGAACCCGCCCTAGCTGGTTTGGCTAAGTGGATAGAGCATCCCCTACAGACTGAAGGGTCCTGGGTTTGATTTTGGTCAAGGGCACATGCCTGGGTTGCAGGCTCCATCCCCAGTAGGTGGCTCATCATTGCTGTCTCTATCTCTCTCTCCCTTTCCCTTCCTCTCTGAAATCAATAAAAAAAATATTAAAAATTAATTAAGAACTCTACTATTCAGCATGAAAAGAAACTGGACTGTATAAGGGAAGATCAATTAAGAGGCTAATGCAGTAAATTCTGCATGAGCTAATAACAGTGTAAAGTAATTTTGATCTCATTGATTTCTTCCAATAAACCAATAAGTGCAAAGTTAATCTTGAATTCCTTGGCTAAAACTGTATAGATGAAATAAATCAGAACGCCACCTCTGGTTTAAATGTTTCAAAGATGAACAGAAATCTTTTTTTTTTTTTTTTTTTTCAAATTTTATTTTTAATATTTATTATGATAAATGAGAAATCCTCAGTACTTATAATGGTCTCAATTATCCATGAATAAGTGAGATCATGTGGTATTTTTCTTTCATTGACTGGCTTATTTCACTTAGCATAATGCTCTCCAGTTCCATCCATGCCGTTGCAAATGGTAAGAGTTCCTTCCTTTTTAGAGCAGCATAGTATTCCATCGTGTAGATGTACCACAGTTTTCTAATCCATTCATCTACTGATGGGCACTTAGGCTGAACAGAAATCTTTAATATTTAGTCTTTGTTATTGACTAATCAGAAAGAAGAAAAAGAATTATAAAGCCACATGAATAAATTATGGAAGACTTTAAATAAAACTTCATATCCCCTTCTCCTTCATCTTACATCAAAATGCAAAATTTATCTCAATACTCCTTGGGTTGCTTTATCTTATAAACTAAATGCATGAAATCTTTACATTTCAGGTGTTACTTGGTATGTTTGTTAACACGTTCTAACTAGGTCTTTAAATTAATAGGCAAAGAAAACAAGTAAACTTTACTCAAAAAACTACTCAAAGTCATTTGACTTTTTTTTTTAATAAACAGTTTTTTTTCTTTTCCTCCAGCCCTGTCATTTTTTTTCTAAGTTCCCAGCTTAAAATTCATTAGGAAAGAGAACTCCTTGACTCACTCTGATGTCTAAGAGATCTATTTCTTTTATTGTATTGTTTTCTATTGTATCTTCCATAATTGATGTTTACCAGACTTTCATTTCCCCCTTAAGTTATAATCACATCCAATGGTTTATTAATTAGTAAATAAGGCTCATCTCTCGCTCAATAAATAGAAAGACAAAGTGGATAAACAGATAGAGATAATATTATTTTTCCAGTTATTAAGCAACTCTCTTTAAATCCCATACTCTTACATTATTACTTAAAGATATTACCCAAGCATTGTATTTTTCTTATAATTATTATAGAAAGATAATTAAATCTATTTTACTGAATACAAAATAAAAATGGGATAAACATAACTTTGTCAAATAATAAATATATGAATACATTTATGTTCCCTTAGACTGGAGTATTATTTTCTTCATTTTGCACTGCCCCTTGCTCCAACACCCTTCATTCAGGTATAAATTGAAATACTACTTTGCTTGTACAGTATTCCCCATTTCTAGATACTAGTTAGCTGATCTAGTAAAATATCCTAATAACACAAGCTAATAATCTTGTGTTAAACAGTCAAGGACAATCAGCTATAATAAGTGCACTTATTATAGCTGAGGCACTTATTATAGCTGATTGTCCTTGACTGTTTAATCATTTCTTTAGCAATAGGCTGAGCAAAGGAAGGGAGTCTGACCTATGTATGTTTATGCCTTGTTCAATACTTAATACTTTTTTAATAAAATAAACAAATGAATAAATATGAAGACTACTGTCAGTCTGACAAAACAATCAGAATTTTTGTTACACTAGGAAAACAGTATCTGGTTATTTAAGTGACAAATTTAATAAAACATTTAAAAGATGAACTGTCATATAAGGAGCCATTTAGTAAAGTGAGGACAATCAACAAGGGCCATTTTAAACTTTAATTATAGAACCAAACACTTTAGCTCTATACCTTGACCTATTAGAACAATCCCTGGTGAGGGCTCTTAATTAAGTTACTTTCTGTTGATTATAACAGAAAATAATGTGGTTTACCAGCAAGACCCAATTAATTGGCACAAGACAAACCATGACACTTAATGGCTGATTTACACTGAATTTCATACTGTAAACCATTGGCAAAAGTATATCTATATTCAGAGCAAACTTCTCTAAATCCTCAAGACTTTTTATTTTTGTATTTCCCAGAATTTCTTCTCTGATAGAAATATGCTCTTGAAAGAGAATGTTTATATGCTTCAAATTGAGAAATTACTAATGGTCTTTAATTGTCCCCAAAATATTTGGATACTCATGATTTAAACTTGTTGTGATACCTGTCTGTCCATGTGGACTTTTTAGCTACAGGTGGGCATTGAATTATATAATTTTACTGCAGTGGTACAGTGTCATTCAACTCCTTAAATGTATTATTTCTCTCCTTAGATTTATTATTTCTAATTTCAAGTTTTGTCCCACGGTTTAGCATGCTGTGATTCTGTAAATTAGCAAAGTGAGTAAGCAATTATAAAGTCATCCAGATAGAATGGAACTGAGTTTTGTCAGCTCCTTTACTGAGTGCCTCTAAGGACAAAGGAAAATAAATTAGTATCCTGAGTCCCTAAAAACAGAGACTAAAAGTGGGATAAATCTCTTTGAATACCGTATTTGCCGGCATATAAGACGACTGGGCGTATAAGACGACCCCTAACATTTCCACTCAAAATACAGAGTTTGTTATATACTCGCCGTATAAGACTACCCCCTCTTCCGCACACCTTCCACACACCAAATAAAAGGTAAAACAATATCAGATTTGATTTTAACATTTTAATTTATATTCAAATGCTTATGACATGCAGGAAAACTGTCACAAGGCTGTATGTAATCAAACATATACATAAAACAGTGCAAGTTTATTACCGGTAAACATACCGGTAATTCACTAAAGAAAACACACTCTATAGACTGGTACCGTAGATGCTTCTCAGGAACACAGGCAAGCAGCCCACAACCTAGAGGGACTGTCAATGATAGAAGAAAGAT
>NW_006292574.1:401521-405693 GCF_000327345.1 Myotis davidii | reverse complement strand
AAAATCGCATAACAGCCGAGCATACACCCAGCCGCGCTGCTGATGCCTGAACGGTATGTGGAATGAAGTGGGCGGGCATCGGGAGGCCACTATGGCACGGGGCAAGCACTATGGGCAGTCTATCTGAAGTGTACCTAGCGTATAAGACGACCCCCCACTTGGAGGCATATTTTTCAGGGCCAAAAAATCGTCTTATACGCCGGCAAATACGGTATGTATACTTAATCTTTAAAAATTTACCTTTTATTGTATGAATCTATTGAGCTTTCAGACTAATCAAGACAGATGAAAGATCTAGTAAACTGAAAATCTGTTACATTGAGCACATGAATAATTCTTTCTAACTTTAAACCAATATGTACCAATCAAATTCAACATATATTTAAAGGAGAAGCTGAGTTCAGCTTGGGGGACCCTTGTTGTACCACTCAAGGTGAGGGTTACTTTCTTGTAGCCAGAGGGTTTAGGTCTGTATCCAAACGTTTGCTTTCCCAATAGGCAGTACAAAAACTGTACATGATTAACAAATGAAGACTAATCATACTAGAAGACAATTTAGCTTCTATCTCTTCTTATACAACCATGCCCTTTGGTATTCTTTTAACATTTCCTGAATAACTTTATTTTATTCTATTATATTTCCTGTAATACTTCAACATCACTGTAAATTGGCATACCAGGAAACTGTGCAACTGTCCATTAATCATTCTGTGTTTTAACAAGGTATTTGTTCTATGGCTTTTGGATTACCTTCAAAGAGTATCACACATCCCCATGGACACTTAAGCCTCATTGAAGGAATACAGGATAAACTGGGTTCCAGTTATTTTACAGAGCACTGGAGTGAGCCAATGCCACATGAACAGAACTTATCTGGACAGTACACCATCTGAATAGAAACAGAGCTCATGAGCTATTACTAGTAAGTGATTAGTTTTTCATAGGAATGAATTAAAAGAGTGTCAGAATAGTTCAGTTTCATAATATGAAATATTTAGAAAATAGAGAGTGACCACAAAGAACTAGAACTTGTAAGAAAGAGCCAATCCTACATAATAAAAAGCTAATATGCTAAGTAGACCGAACAGCCAAACGACCTTCCGGACGTCATTCCGGACAACCTTCCAGACAAAGCTGGGACTGCGAGGGCTGGCTGAGGTTGCGAGGGGCTGTGGAGGGCTTTGAGGGTCAGGGCTGCAAAGGCCGAGCCCCTTGTATGAATTTCGTGCATCAAGCCTCTAGTTCATTATAAGTCAATCAAAATATGTGAAAACCTGCGTTGGCTATATCTCCTGCTATATCAGAACAATGCCAATAGACGTCATATATTGTTATCTGTTGTCATATATTCTAGAACGACATAGCCCTTTTTGGCTGCTTTGTGAGTTTTATTACTTAATAGTGCTCTCTTCTAAATTCTAAAGACCTTTCATTCTTTATTATGTGATTTATGCTTGGTGGTAATCTCATCAATGTTTAAAATATTAATAGTTAATACTATTTGGAAGCGTTTTTCCCCCCTTCTATCCTATTTCATATAAATTGTTGCATTTTTGTGTATAGAGTTTTTCACACTGCTGCTTTTCATCCTCTTGATGGATGGAGGATCCTTAGTGATAGTTTGGTTTCATTCCTGATATTGGCAACTTTTGTCTCCTCTCCTTTTATCTTTGTTAATTTTACAAGAAGTTTATCAATTTTATTGATTTTTAATTTCATCGATTTTCTGATTCCTTTCTTGTTCTTAATTTTATTAATCTCCACTCCTATTTTTATTTCCTTTTCCAGCTTTCTTTGGGTTTAATTTGCTCTTCTTCTAGTTTCCTAAGGTGGACGTTCAGATATTTGACCAGTATTTTTTTTTCCTTTTCTAATGTAAGCATTTTAGTGCAATGAATCATCTGCTTGCCACTGCTTTAATGGTGTCCCACAAGTTTGATATGCTATATTTTTATTTATGTGCAGTTCAAAATAGTTTCTCCTATCTCCTGAGACTTTATCTTTAGGAAATGTATTGTATAGAAGTATGTGTTTTAATTTTTAAGTATTTGGATATCTTCTGTTACTTATTTCTAGTTTATTTCCATTATGGTCAAAGAACATGGTTGGTATGATTTCAATTCTTTTACATTTTCCTTGGTTGTTTTATGGCCTAGGATATTATCTATCTTGATGAATATTTCAGACACACTTGACAATAATATTCTGCTATTGGTGGTGCATTCTTTTCTATAAATATCAATGAGATCCAGTTGGTGATAATGTTTCCAGTTCTGTATTCTCACTGGTTTTCTGTTTATTAGTTCTATTATCGATAGAGGAGTGTTGAAATCTCCAACTAAAATTGTGGATTATTCTATTGCTACTTAGATTTCTGTTAGTTTTTTAAATGCATTCTAAAGCTCTGTTTAGATGTGCACACTTACTAAGGATTGCTATATCTCCCTGACAAACTGACCCTTTTATCATTGCACAGTATGCCTTTTTATACCTGAAAATTTTATTTGTTCTTAAATCTACTCTGTCTGGTATTAATGCAACCACTCCATCTTCTTTATACGAGTTTGACTGGAATATTTTTCTCCATTTTTCTTCTTGTTAAATATTCATTACATTAGATACAAAGCGAGTTTCTTGTAGACCACATAGAGTTTGGTATTGCGTTATTATCCAATCCGAGAGTGTTTGTGTTTTAACTGAAGTGCTTAGATAATTTGCATTTAAAGTGATTACTGATACTATTCTTTATTTTCTGCTTGTTCCATTATTATTTTCTAATTAGTTTATTTGCCATTCCAGCCTTTAATTTATTGAAATATTTTTTAGTATTCCATATTGATGTATCTATTGTGTTTTGATTATATCTCTGTGGGTACTCTAGTTGAGTTTAAGAAAGAAAATCAGGTCTCAGGTTTCAGACCAGCTTTTGCCATACTGGCTACTGTGGTCCTGTCCTAGAACTTCTAATGTCTCAGCATCTTTCTGTCCTATTTTTTAGCCTGGATATTTAAACACTTGTTCACAGCCTGATCTGATTTTATATGGGGCCATCAGGACAACTGCACCACCTGAGCCAGAGTTGGAATCCGTCATAGAAATGAGAAATGCAGTATTTTGTGACCCAGGTAGAACCCCACAGTTCAGTTAGAAGCCAACTTCACTGGAAGAATGCGGCCCACTGGCCAGTTGTGGTTTCTAAGCAAGAACTTACTCTGTGACACTCAATGGTTGACAAGAAAAATAGCTCAAAAGGAACTACTATTAAAGGCCAATCTAAATGAAATCATGAACACTACTCAGCAGAAGAAAAACAAGGGTATCAGAGGATTGAGTAATTATCTTGGAATGGAAATATCTAAGGAATACTTAAACATGTTAGGAGAAGCTAACCATGTGAAAAAATGTTGACCACAAGAAACCAAAGCCTCAAAACATGTTTCAATGTATTTCTTTTAAATTAAAAGCATGTGAAATGCATAATAATCTCAAATGCGAAAGGCTGGGCCTGGTTTTCCAGAATTTGCTGAGAATCTTTAACTATTACTGCTTCCCCCCCACCCCACTCCCCATATTGTAAAGACAGTTACCAAATTTACCAGATGAAAATTTATCATCTGGATAAACATTAAATTGGGAAATGTTTCAAAATATACTTAAAATTTAAAGAATTTTACGATATGATATTAGATGATGAGTATATTGTTAAAGAGTAATGACAGCTTTTGGAGAATGCAGATAAAAATATTTACTCTGTCTCTACAAAATCTATTAGAAATAGTAAACACATACAGTAAAGTAAAGGTACAAAAGCAATATACAAAAATATTTTGAATTTCTATACACTAATAATAGAAAATCTGAAAGAGAAATTAAGGAAACAGTCCCATTTACAAGTGTAACAACAAAAAAGAAATACCTAGAAGTAAATTTAATGAATACGGTGAAAGACCTGTACACTGAATACTATAAGACACTGTTATTAGGCAAGAAGAAGAAATAAAAGGCATCCAAATTGGAAAAGTGGAAGTAAAAGTGTCCTTATTTGCAGACGACATGATATTATACATACAAAACCCTAGAGACTCCATCAAAAAGCTAGTAGACTTAATACATGAATTTGGCAATGTAGCAGGATATAAAATCAACCCCAAGAAATCTGAGGCATTTCTATA